>NC_072407.2:13083611-13414166 GCF_028858775.2 Pan troglodytes
AAAGACCTGGTCAGTGGCAAGCGGGCAGAATCGGGGAAGATAGGAAGTTTGTCAGGTAGACTAGAGTTGCCTCTGTTGTCCATCATTTCCTCTTTAACCTGCAAACATAACCAAGTTTAACAATGTGGTCAGATAGAGAGCAGATATGATCTACTTTCTTGGAGATCAATGTTTTATTTTATTTTATTTTTCGAGATGGAGTCTTGTTCTGTCACCCAGGCTGGAGTGCAGTGGCGTGATCTCGGCTCATTGCAACTTCCGCCTCCTGGGTTCAAGCAATTCTCCTGCCTCAGCCTCCTGAGTAGCTTGGGATTACAGGCGTCTGCCACTGCACCCAGCTAATTTTTGTATTTTTAGTAGAGATGGGGTTTCACCATGTTGGCCAGGATGGTCTTGATCTCTTGACCTCGTGATCCGCCCGCCTCGGCCTCCCAAAGTGCTGGGATTACAGGTGTGAGCCACCACGCCCGGCCGGAGATCAATGTTTTAAAGACTTTTCTGCTTTGATGACCAATTTCTGAGCTCATGTGGACAATGAGATGGTGTTATAATATTCTGTGTGTAGTAGGATTTTTGATGGTACACAGAAACAGCACTAAATAACATTGAATCGCCTTATGAGAAAGTTATTCTCCTTCCGTTCTTTTTCAATCCTTGTGGTTATAAAGATACAACCTTAGTCTGCTGAGAATGTGTCTTCCACACCACACCACTAGAATTCTTTTTTTTTTTTTTTTTTTTCCTTTGAGACAGGGTCTGGCTCTGTCGCCCAGGCTGGAGTGCAGTGGTGTGATCATGGCTCACTAGAGCCTTAGCCTCCCAGGTTCATCAATCCTCCTGCCTCAGCCACCTGAGTAGCTGGGACCATAGGTGGCCATCACCACGCCTGGCTAAGTTTTGTATGTTTTTGTAGAGACAGGGTCTTGCCATGTTGCCCAGGCTGGTCTCAAATTCCTGAGCTCAAGCAACCCGCCTGCCTCAGCCTCTCCAACTGCTGGGATTACACACAGGGAGCCACCGTGCCTGGCCTAGAATGCTTTCTAATCCTCCTAAGATCAAAGCCTTCAACAAGCAATAGCGTCTAGTTAGAATTCAGTGTCTTTACTAACTTCTATTTATTGTGAGTTCTAGTAATTTCACATTTATGGTAGCGACATAAAGTTCCTTTTTTTTTTTTTTTTTTGAGACAGAGTCTCGCGTTGTTGCCTGGGCTGGAGTGCAGTGGCACGATCTCGGCTCACTGCAACCTCTGCCCCCCGGGTTCAAGTGATTCTCCTGCCTCAGCCTCCCAAGTAGCTGGGATTACAGGTGCCCGCCACCACGCCCAGCTAATTTTTTGTATTTTTAGTAGAGACGGGGTTTCATTATGTTAGCCAGGCTGGTCTCAAACTCCTGACCTCATGATCCACCCACCTTGGCCTCCCAAAGTGCTGGGATTACAGGTGTGAGCCACTGTGCCCGGCCATAAGGTTTGTCTTAAAACTAAATCTACTTGAGTAAGAAACGTGATTTGATTTAAAGACAAAGAGTGAGTAAATAATAGTACAGGTGGAACAAAGATATAATGGTGATCGTGAAGACATGTGCAAATAAAAAAAGTGTGGGAAAGGCTGAAACACCAAGATACTCAAATATATGCAAGGGAAATTATGATTTAGTTAATGATCATGCAACCTCAGAGGCATAGCCTTCTTAAAGAATACCTGATGTGCTAGAGGCAAAACCAAAAATGCAAATAAAAAAGGAATCATTTGCTCTTAAATGTTCACTATGGGACTCCTTTAGGTGAGAAACTCCTACACATTTAAAACATAGTCAATACACAAGTTTTTACATATGTAGAACTGTAAATATATTGAGTAAAGTGCAGCTATGTTTAGGTTTTTAGATTTTTTTATTTATTTTATATTTTTATTTTTAGAGGTGGTGTTTTGTTCTGTCAGCCAGGCTGGAGTGCAGTAATGTGATCATGGCTTACTGCAATCTCAAACTGCTGGGTTCAAGTGATCCTCCTACCTCAGCCTTCTAAGTAGCTAGGACTGCAGGTGTGCACTACCATGCCTGGCTTTTTTTTTTTTTTTTTTTTTTTTTTTTTTTGTAGAGATGGGGTCTTGCCTTGATGCCCAGGCTGATTTTAAACCTCCTAGCTTCAAAAGATCCTCCCACGTCAGCCTCCCACAGCACTGGGATTACAGGCATGAGCCACTTCACCCAGCCTATAATTAAGTTTTGTTGGTTTGTGTGTGTGTGTGTGTTTGTAGAACTCAAGGATGAAGCAGTACAACCCAAGAGGTTCCACAGCAACGCATTTCTTCTTTGTGAATAGGTCTATATCCTTCTCCTGTTTTAAACTACTGTTACTTTTTGCCTTTGCCTGTAATCATGTAGCAACAACAGATTTTACAGAGGCACTGCAGTGTAACCGGTTAACTTGGAGGCGGGGGGAGAAAGAGCTTTTTCTCTCAGTCATAACACCCTCAGGTTTCAATATGGCCTTAGCCCTTCCTAGCTATGTGTCCTTAGGCAAGTGTCTTAACCTCTCTGAGCTTTCGCTTTCCCCATGTCCAAATGAGCTACTAACTATTCTGCAGGGTGGTTGTGAGGATAAAGTGAAAAAACTACAGTTGACCCTCCATGTTGGTGAGCTCCACATCTGTGTATTCAACCAACTATGGGTGGAAAATATTCAGGGGGAAAAAAGGGATGGCAGCGTGGGTACTAAATAAGTACTGACATTTTTTCTTGTCATTATCCTCTAAACAATACAGTGTAACAACTATTTGTATAGAATGTGCATTGCATTAGGTATTATAAGTAATCCAGAGATGATTGAAAGTGTTTGAGAGGGTGTGTGTAGGTTCCATGCAAGTGCTACGTTATTTTCTGTAAGGGAGTTGGACCTCTGTGGATTTTGTTATCTGAAGGGGAGTCCTAAACCCAACCCCCCAGGTACAGAGGAGTGACCGTGCCTATAATGCACCCAGCATTTGCCTCTTTCCTTTCTTTAGAGATGAATGAATCCTTATGTAGCGTTCCTTTCTAAACTGCACCTTATAGAAAACCTGGTTTATGTTTTCCTTAACACTGTAGAGTCACAACACTGATCTATCCTAAACACACGTGTTGAGAGATGAGGAACATACCTAAAATGGAGAAGGGAAAGCAGCCTGAAGTCTAATTGTGGGCCTCCATCAAAGAAGGAAATATGGTGTTAATTTCTCAGCAGGTTGATTTTTCAGCATCTTTAGGAGTGAGGGGTTATTATCTGTGCTTGGCATACTAAACACACACACACATACACACACACACACACACACACACACACACACACCCCAGTCCTAATGTTTAGGGCAAGATTAGATAATATTGGCACTTGTTTCTCTACCTGAATACAGCAAAAACTCAGCAGGCTGCACTGTGTAGTGGGAAGAGCAGCCCCTAAGACCAGAATTCAAGTATGAAGGTCAGGGGACTAGGGAAACAGCAAGGGCAGCAGGGGCAGGGGTGCCAGGAGGGAGGAGTGGCCAGGGTTAAAGGGTTACAGTAAGTCATGGTGAAAGAGGCTGGAAAAGAAGTCAATGCCAGGAAAAGCTCTTCTTAAAAGCGACGGGGCGGGGGGATGAGATAAGTGGGATAGGTCCAATTAAAAATCGAAACAGAGGAACAGGAAACGAAAGATTCCAAATTACTGACCAAATGACCTAAGATAACTAACAAAACAAAAATCTCTGGAAAACTAAAAACTAGCCAGGATTCTGTCAAAAAGAAAAAGTTACTGAGAGAAACAAGTTAGGAAATTCCCAAGCCAGGAATTCTAGAGGGTAAGAGAGAAAGAACGGGTATGGCGGAAGCTGCAAAATGGTGGCAAATGGGTGTGGAGCCCGTATTACTGCACTTCCGACAACAGCAGAGCCATATTGTTGCCTGTAGTTAACAAGCTGGAATTAACAGGCTACCAAAAAGTAAAGCAGATGTCATCAAACCTAACTATACAAAAATCGTTCTTTTGATGATGGTTTTACCCTAAAAGACCATTTAAACAATATCTTAAATCTTGACCCAGATGAAATCTGAGTAATTTGTATATGCCACAAGTAATTAAAACTTTCTAGGTTTTAACAATACTTTTCGTAATTCTTGAAAAAAGAGCATGGTGTCTCTGGAGGCACATGGATGAGAAGTTTTTTTCTGTTGAGCATTTCCAATAAGTTCACCAATCAATGTACTAGCATTTAAATATGATCACCTTTTATTCAAAGAAGAAAATTTAAGGCAAGAGTAAGAAAATGAAATAAAATGCAGCAACAAGGAGAATCAAGATAGAAAGCCTAGTGGGGTCTGGATGTGTTTGTAGGAATTGAGTGTAAGTTTTTAAAAGAAAGCAACACAGATTGGTAGTGCTGGGGCTTCATGGTTCCAGATACAGACACAGCTAACAAACACACCTATGTGGGGAAAATCTCAGATTCTGCCTGAGAGCGATTCTGGGAAATAAATGATGAGGTCTTAATGATAAAATTGGAAGAGATTCTGGATGCTCTGCTGAGCATGAAAGCTTCACATTTCAGAGATAGAAAAGATAGGTAGCATGTAAAAAATAAAAAGCTACAACTGCCGATATGATTGAATTATGGAATGTTAGAGCTAGAAGGAAACTTAAAACCTCCTCATAGGTTGTGATATGTTGCTAAGGTTACAAAGCTAGGAGCAGAGCAGGGGCCAGAACCGAGTGTCCCGACTTCCAAATCAGAACTCCTTCTGCTCTTCTAGATGATTTAATTGCCAGCAAAACCTGGATCTTCCATTATATGGGGAATAATTGGTAGTTTGAAATAATGGAATAATCCGATAGCTGACAAAATTCAGTATTTATCAACTGTACCTAGGGATTTTCTTAAAAATCATGTTCTTATTCTTCCCCACGGGCCACTCTGGAGAATAGTCTCTTACCTGAGTTTTGTCGTCAGGATGCTGTATTTTGGGCTGAGTTGGACTTAACCTGATTTATAGGTGATCATTTAATAACAATATGCAAAGTAGCTTACAGTTAAACAGAACTGCTCAGTTCTGGTTTGGCTGTTTTTCCTATCTAATGTGTAGATATGACAACAGATAACCATACTAAATAGAAAGGTGTGCTTACAAAACTGGATACTTGTAACAAATTCTTTTGTTTAAAGAATGTCCCCCATTCTTCTGGGTTATATGATATTATATCAAAATTATTTATGGAGCAATAGACTCATAATGTGCAAATATTGGCCAGTATTCTTTCAGATAGAGATTAAGGCCAGAACTAGGAAGGTCAATACGAACTTACATCTTTTTTTTACTTTTTATTTTTTTAAAGCCAGTCGGATTTAGCAGTGGGGACTTTAGTGACACAAATGTGGATGTTAAATTCTGATAACCCAGTATCATAGGAACTAGCCAATACCTTTTTCTTAAATAGCCATTTTATTTTTTCTTCTTAAGTATACTTTTATCTTTTTAAAAATATAAATATTAGAAGCATTCCTTCTCTCCTTATTTATTTAGAGACAAGATCTCACTCTGTAGCCCAGGCTGGAATGCAGTGGCATGACCACAGCTCATTGCAGCCTCCACCTCCCGAGCAGCTGGGACTACAGGTGCGAGCCAAC
The DNA here is from genome assembly GCF_028858775.2 of Pan troglodytes. Lineage (NCBI taxonomy): Eukaryota > Metazoa > Chordata > Mammalia > Primates > Hominidae > Pan > Pan troglodytes. Next base: position 13,089,254 of record NC_072407.2, read on the forward strand.
CTGCCTGGCTAATTTTTGTATTTCTTATAGAGATGAGGTCTTACCTTGTTGCCTGGCTGGTCTTGAACTCCTGGTCTCAAGAAATCCCACCCAAAGTGCTGGAATTATAGACTGCTGCACCATGCCGAGTTTAATTTTTTTTTGAGACAGAGTTTTGCTCTTTTGCCCAAGCTGGAGTGCAATGGCGCGATCTTGGCTCACTGCAACCTCTGCCTCCAGGATCAAGTGATTCTCCTGCCTCAGCCACCCAAGTAGCTGGAATTACAGGTGTGCACCACCACACCCAGCTAATTTTGTATTTTTAATAGAGATGGGTTTTCATCATGTTGGCCAGGCTGGTCTCGAACTGCTGACCTCAGGTGATCCGCCCACCTTGGCCTCCCAAAATGCTGAGATTATAGGCATGAGCCACCATGCCCAGCCCCAACTTTAATTTTTAAAGCAATTGTAGGTTCACAGAAAAATTGAACACAAAGTAGAGCTAATTCTCATACACTCCCTGCCCCCACGTGTGCATGGCCTCCTCTGCTATGAACATTCCACATCATTATGGTACTGTGTTAGAACTGATGAACCTGCATTGATACATAATCACCCAAAGTCCATAGTCTACATTAGGGCTCACCCTTGGTGTTATACATTTACATTCTGTGGGTTTTGACAAGTATATAATGACATGTATTCACCATTGTGGTATCACAGAATAGTTTCACTGCCTAAACATCTTGTGCTCTGCCTATTCATCCCTCCTCCTTCTCTAACCCCTTGCAACCACTGATATTTCTGTCTCCATGGTTTTGCCTTTTCCACAATGTCAGATAGTTGTTAATTATGCATATAGCATTTTCTTTTTTTTTTTTTTTTTTTTTTGAGATGGAGTCTCACTGCGTCGCCCAGGCTGGAGTGCAGTGGCACAATCTCAGCTCACTGCAAGCTCCGCCTCCCGGGTTCATGCCAGTCTCCTGCCTCAGCCTCCCTAGTAGCTGGGACTACAGGCGCCTGCCACCACGCCCAGCTAATTTTTTTTTTTTGTATTTTTAGTAGCGACGGGGTTTCACCGCGTTAGCCAGGATGGTCTTGATCTCGTGACCTCATGATCTGCCTGCCTAGGCCTCCCAAAGTCCTGGGATTACAGGTGTGAACCACCGCGCCTGGCCGCATATAGCATTTTCAGATTGGCTTCTTTCACTTAGTAGTGTGCATTTAAGGTTCTTCCATGTCTTCTCATGGCTTGAAAGCTCATTTCTTTTTAGCGCTGAATATTCCGTTGTCTGGTTGTATCACAATTTGTTTATCCGTTCACCTACTAAAGGAAATCTTAGTTGCCTCCAAATTTTGGCACTTATGAGTAAAGCTGCTATAAACATCTGCATGCAGGGTTTTGTGTGGACATGATTTCAACTCATTGGGTAATTATTATGGAGCACAATTGCTGGACCATATAGTAAGGGTATGTTTAGTTTTGTAAGGTTGCTGTACCATTTTGCATTCCCACCAGCAATAAAAGAAAGTTCCTGTTGCTCCACATCCTTGAGAGCATTTGGTGTTATCAGTGTTGTAGATTTTGGTCATTCCAATAGGTGTGTATTGGTATCCCATTGTTGTTTCAGTTTGCATTTCCCTGATGACATATGATGTGGAACATCTTTTCATATGCTTATTTGCCATCTGTATCTCCTCTTTGGTGAGGTGTCCAGGACTTTTGCCCATTTTTAAATCAAATTTTTTGTCCCTTATTGTTGAGTTTTAAGTATTCTTTGTATATTTTAGATAGCAGTCCTTTATCAGCTATGTCATCACCACCGTCTAGATCTTCTCCTATGTTATCTTCTGAAAGTTTTGTAGTTTTGCATTTTACATGTAGGCCTATGATCTATTTTGAGTTAATTTTTGTGAAGGGTACAGGGTATGTAACTAGATTTCTTTGCATGTGGATGTCCAGTTGTTCCAGCACCATTTGCTGAAAAGACTATCTTTTCTCCATTGTATTGCTTTTGCTCCTTTGTCAAAGATCAGTTGACTGTATTTATATGGGCCTATTTCTGGGTTCTCTATCCTGTTCCACTGATCTGTCTTTTTTGCCAGTAGCATACTGTCATGATTACTGTAGTTTTGTAGTAAGTCTCAAAGGTAGTGTTAGTTTTCTGACTTTGTTGTTCTCCTTTAATATTGTGTTGGCTATTCTGTCTTTGGCCTTTTTATAACCTTTAGAATAAGTTTAATATCCACAAAATAACTTTCTGGGATATTGATTGGGATTGCATTGAATCAATAGATCAAGTTGGAAAGAAGCGCCATCTAAACAATATTGAGCCTTCCTATTAATGAATATGAAATATATCTTCATTTGTTTAGTTCTTTGGTTTATTTAATCAGTTTTGCAGTTGTCCTCATATAGATCTTAGATACATTTTACTAGGTTTATACCTAAGTATTTTATTTTGGGGGTGCTACTATGAATAGTATTGTTTTTAATTTCAAATTCCACTGTTTGTGGCTGATATATAGGAAAACGGTTGACATTTTTTAGAGACAGGGTCTTGCTGTGTTACCCAGACTGGAGTGCAGTAGCTATTCATGCAGCAATCATAGCTCACTGCAGCCTCAAAACTCCTGGCTTCAAGTAACCCTCCTGCTTCAGCCTCCTGAGTAGCTGGGACTACAGATACATGCCACTGCACCTGGTTTGATTGACTTTTGTATACTAACCTTGTATCCTGCAAGCCTTTATAATCACTCATTAGTTCTATTATTGTTGTTGTCAATTCTTCTGGGTTTTCTACATAGACAATCATTGCATCAGTAAACAAAGACATTTCTATTCCTTCCTTCCCAATATTTATACCTTTTATTTCCTTTTCTTGTCTCCCTGCATTGGCTAGGACTTCCAGTACAACTAGGACTTCCAGTGCAATGTTGAAAAGGAATAGTAAGAGAAGACATCCTTGCCTTATTCCTGATCTTAGTGGGAAAGCTTCTAATTTCTCATTATTAAGCATATGATGTTAGCTGTGGTTTTTTTGTTAGCTCATTTCTTTATCTAGTTGAAGTTCTCTATTCCTAGTTTCCTGAGAATTTTTATCATGAATGGGGTTATTTTGTCAAATGCTTTTTCTGCTATTGATAAAATTCATGTAATTTTTCTTCTTTAGAAATGTTATTTTCAAATGTTGAACCAGCTTTTCACACCTGGGATAAATCCCACTTGGTCATGGTTGAAATTAAATTTTTTAATACTAACAATAAAATTGATAATTTATATATTTATAGGTGCTTAAAATTTTACTAAACCCCAAAACCCCATTAATGGCTCCTAAAACCTCACTTTTATGAATTTAATTCTGATTTTTTTGGGCCAAGAATTTCTCAGAACAAGTACTCCTTCAGGAATTTGAAATCTCCCAATTTATCAAAATATTAGTATACTTTTCAGAGATCCACCCCCAAATTCATATATTCTGTCTATACATGCAAACACATAATTTACACCAATATTTTACGGTTAGATTGGTATAAAACAGTAGTCTCAGAACAGGGTACAAAATGTCTTTATATCTTCAATCTCATTATAAAGCAAAAGAGGGAGGAGGAAAAAACTAGGAGACATAGATACACTGATGGCTGTTTCAAAAATTATTTTTATTGTTACATTCCAAAGAGGACATAGGAAGAAAAAAGCCAGTTATCCAATAATGGTTAGACCTTTCAGAAGAGGCACCCACAACCCCAGCCCTAGTTCAAAGCTGCACACATTGGAGCCCAAACAGCTGCCTCTCAACACGACCGGAAATGCTGACAAATGTGTATATATTATCAATCCAGGGAGGCTTGGGTTTAAAATAAGATTTCTTTATTGCAAGTGTCCAAGTCCTTAGGATTTGTCCTTAAAGGTACCAGAAGATGAGTAAGACCACACACACCAAGACTATGTTTAGTCTTTAGAGTAAACTAGCAAATGGCCAGTTTGTTCTAGGATGCATTGCATCAGACATCACAGTACATGAAGAAAATCTGCTTTTTGTGAAAAGCCACCAGGCATTTTAGATCCCGTTTACCATGAAGTGCAGGCACAGCAGATACCCAGATAATACAGTCAGTGCAAAAGTCAAATGAGTAAGTCAGCTCTTTGATGAGGCTGGCTACACTGCAAAATATAAATGAAACTCGAAAATAGAAGGTAAGGTCTATTTACAAAAGTTTGTTTAGTAAAGTGACTTGAAAAAAGTTGTTAACCACTTCCCAGGCATCCCTCCCCTCTCCCACCAAAACAAACAAACAAAAAACAACAACAACAAAAACCCTGAAAATTATCTTGAAAATCAAGTTAAAACTATGTGGTGAAAAAGAGAGTGCTTGTTCCAGGTAAAGGACTTCAAGATAATTTACAGGCAGATTTATTTTTATTAGTAAAAGTCACAAATAGGAAAAGACTTATTGGCTGACTTTGAGCTGTGTGCTTTTAAAAATGTCTCTATTATTACGTTAACAAGAAAAAAAAATCAAGCAAGTTTTTGCTTCCAGTTTTGAATCTTCCAGCAACAGTTGGTGAAATCAACAAGGTATTAAAATGAAACCCAGCAAAACCCAGTCAATTCTTTCCAGTTGTCTGCCTGTTTCTTTCTAGTTACCTTGAATTCAATTCCCAATTAGCTGAGGACAACATGCCGGTCAAAGACAGACTTTCGCTGCTCTTGGACTTGAAGCTTCCAGCGCTGCTGGGCATATTCTACCTTGTTCAGCACGTTGGCTCGACTGCGGGAGCGGGCTAGCACATCGTGTGCATTTGCAAAAGGCTGGTGATCCTAAAAGTCCAGGAATGGAGAACATCAGAGATGGCACAGTCAGTGTAAAACATAGACACAAAACAGTGACCAGCCCGCCACAGAAATAGGGGTAGGTGGACTTTTCAAACAACAGAGCATCTATTTAGCTAAGCACTCCTAAGCGCTCAACTACCAGATAGAGTATGAACTCAAGTACAGACCTAGGTGGTTCAAGAAACATAAGCGATGACGGAGTATTTGTGAAACGTTCCCATGGATTGCCATTTCCAAAGATATTTCCCTTAAAGAAGTGGAGACCAAGCAAAAAACAGTGGTCATTTGTGTTAAAGAGAAGCCTTCCTTAACTGATAGGGAAAAGAAAATCTATTTTCATGTTAACATCTCTCCATGTTATAGATACGGAAAGTAGGGTCTTTCCTTGCTTTATTCGATACTATAAAGCTAATCTGTGACAGAGGAAAGATCTGTCTTTTAATTTCCTGTCTCCATTAGAATTGTTTTCTTGCCAGCTTGGGGCCACATCACTCTGGGAGGGTGAGCGACAGAGTCTTATCTTGGGTTGTTTTTAATCTCTCCCTGTACCCTCAACACACACACTAAATGGACTAGCTTCCAAAAGCTTCCTCATTTCCTCACTTCCCCAATGTGTAATGAAAAGAGACACAGCTCAAGTGCTACAATCACCCTATTCAACAAAGATGGAATCTTCCATTGGTAAGCACCCAGTGGCTTCCATGTAAGTTGCTGCCTTGGGAAAGAGGCTATTGAAGGGTTGCCCAGGTATCTCTATAGAAAACCAACCTAACCTGGTCAAAGTAAACGAGTACAACTGGATGTTTGTAGTCATTACACAGGAAACCACCATGCTAATCTATCTATGAATGAGATATAAACACAGCTGTCTAAATGACAAAAAGCATTCAATAGTAATTTATTGCTTTTGTTTGCCTTTTCCTTGATCTCTTTTTCTTGAACCCCGTGTTAGCAAAGCTTCTCAATGTTCCAACAGAAGATCCAAGTCACAAGTTGTACGTCTTATACTAAACTTTGCCTCTAGGAGAGAAACAACATTATTTTGCTGTGCATGTTTGAAAAAGCTCTATTATATATCCAGGGCAGGAGTCAGCATGTATATGGAAAGCTATATACATAACCACATAACTATATATACAACTATAATTATAGGAGTTAGAACACCTGGTCTTGTTTTTATAGCAAGGCATTTATACAATGTCTACATTTGAAAGATATCAAAGAGTTTTTGTAAAGAATCTTTCCTCCTCTTCTTTGTCAAAATTCCTTCAACTTTTCACTTTATTTAGGTAATGGCTTGTACAAATCCTAAAACTCAAGTTATTTAAAAAGTGGATTTTTAGGTAATGACTTGTACAAATCCTAAAACTCAAGTTATTTAAAAAGTGGATTTTTTTTTTTTAAAAGAGATGGGGTCTCACTATATTGCCCAGACTGGCCATGAACTTAATTTTTTTTTTTTTTTGAAATAGGGTCTACCCATGTTGCCCAGGCTGGAAGGCAGTGGCTATTCACAGGTGTGATCACAGCTCACTGCAGCCTTGAACTCCTGGCCTCAAGTGATCCTCCTGCCTCAGCCTCCCAAGTAGCTGGGACCTATAGCCTATTTTTAAACTTTTAACCTTACAAATGAAAATAATAAAGGCAATTTCATGAGGCTTAAAATGTTTTAAAAAATGTAAGAAAAAAGCTAAAAAAGAAAAAAAAAAAAAGGAGGCAGGCTAAAGTTATAGAATTGCTTGATTTTCCATTATGGAAATAAATTGACCCAAGGTCATTTAACAAATTAGCATAAAGACTAAAACTTAGCCTGCCTAACCCTGACTTGGTGTTATATTGTCTCAAAACAGATTTTGGTCAGGTAGATTAAAATGACACTATAAGAATATGGTGCTTCAGTGAATTTGTGTATAAAATATCATCCCCTGAGTCAAGGACCAGAGGAGGAAAATATTATCACCATTGGTTTGTTTTCACATAAGCAATACTGGGAAGAAGGATGTACCTGATCAGCAGAGGACCTCTCAGTCGCCTAGTGCTGTTATCTATTCTTCAAGGTAGGGGAGAAAAATCTTCCTAAGGAACAAGTTCAAAAGACTAAACAAACCAGCTAATCCTTTGGCTCTGCTCTCTATCCATCAGAACGAGATTGAACTAGCTGCTCATGGTCACAGATGCTGGGGGAATGCAAATAGAGATTTACCCTTTTTATGTTTGTTCTTTTCACACCTGGTAAAATTACAATAAATACAAAACATGTTTTACTGTAATGCTTTGGTAATAACGATGATGTGTCATGGATATATGATATAGTAAATATTGTGACTACTTGCAGTGAGCTTAACTATTTGTACTCACTTTTATTTGCTTTAAAATGCTCTACGCTGAACAAAAACAGAAAAAATGAAAACTGATAATTCAACAAAAACATTTTTAAAGTATATAAATAGCGCAGAACTCACATCTTGGATAAGCAACAGTTTTAAAAATTAAAATTCACTTATTTTTGTAGAGTTGTTACCATAAATTCACAGCTCTGGTCAGAAAACCTCTCTGCCTAGAATCAGTTTAAAAGACATCCAAGAGTCAGCCAGGCCTCACAGAGACAGTGTTCTCAAATAGTCAATACACAAGCAGAATCAATCACTGGTGGACAAAACAATTACTGAGCATGTGATCCCACCAATTAAATGCCTGCCCTACATGTTTTCATCTCTACATCCATTTCTCTTATGTTTTGTGTTATTATATTGTCTATTTCTGAAATCAGGAACAGATATTTAACGCTGTAAAGGAAGGATGTCGTTTAAGACTTTCAACGTCTATGCCTATAGATGCACGAGCCATTCCAGGGTAAAAGGACTTTTGACTGGTTGGCAAGGGCTCACTCTGGGTTTGGCTTTTGAATTGAACCTTAAAACTATTCTGAATTTTACCCATTTTAAGGAACATAGTCCAATATAATAATCCATGAGAAAAAGTAATTTCTAAAAAAATAATTATATATAATAATGAAAGAATGGAAAATTCAGCTGGGTGCGGTGGCTCACGCCTGTAATCCCAGCACTTTGGGAGGCCCAGGCAGGGGGATCACGAGGTCAGGAGATTGAGACCATCCTGGCTAACACAGTGAAACCCCGTCTCTACTAAAAAAAAAAAAAAATACGTGTATAAGAATGCTTGTGATTTTTGTACATTGATTTTGTATCCTGAGACTTTGCTGAAGTTGCTTATCAGCTTAAGGAGATTTTGGGCTGAGACAATGGGGTTTTCTAGATATACAATCATGTCGTCTGCAAACAGGGACAATTTGACTTCCTCTTTTCCTAATTGAATACCCTTTATTTCCTTCTCCTGCCTAACTGCCCTGGCCAGAACTTCCAACACTATGTTGAATAGGAGTGGTGAGAGAGGGCATCCCTGTCTTGTGCCCGTTTTCAAAGGGAATGCTTCCAGTTTTTGCCCATTCAGTATGATATTGGCTGTGGGTTTGTCATAGATAGCTCTTATTATTTTGAAATACGTCCCATCAATACCTAATTTATTGAGAGTTTTTAGCATGAAGGGTTATTGAATTTTGTCAAAGGCTTTTTCTGCATCTATTGAGATAATCATGTGGTTTTTGTCTTTGGCTCTGTTTATATGCTGGATTACATTTATTGATTTGCATATATTGAACCAGCCTTGCATCCCAGGGATGAAGCCCACTTGATCATGGTGGATAAGCTTTTTGATGTGCTGCTGGATTCGGTTTGCCAGTATTTTATTGAGGATTTTTGCATCAATGTTCATCAAGGATATTGGTCTAAAATTCTCTTTTTTGGTTGTGTCTCTGCCCGGCTTTGGTATCAGAATGATGCTGGCCTCATAAGAAGAGTTAGGGAGGATTCCCTCTTTTTCTATTGATTGGAATAGTTTCAGAAGGAATGGTACCAGTTCCTCCTTGTACCTCTGGTAGAATTCGGCTGTGAATCCATCTGGTCCTGGACTCTTTTTGGTTGGTAAACTATTGATTATTGCCACAATTTCAGCTCCTGTTATTGGTCTATTCAGAGATTCAACTTCTTCCTGGTTTAGTCTTGGGAGAGTGTATGTGTCGAGGAATGTATCCATTTCTTCTAGATTTTCTAGTTTATTTGCGTAGAGGTGTTTGTAGTATTCTCTGATGGTAGTTTGTATTTCTGTGGGAGAGCCAAATCATGACTGAACTCCCATTCACAATTGCTTCAAAGAGAATAAAATACCTAGGAATCCAACTTACAAGGGATGTGAAGGACCTCTTCAAGGAGAACTACAAACCACTGCTCAAGGAAATAAAAGAGGATACAAACAAATGGAAGAACATTCCATGCTCATGGGTAGGAAGAATCAATATTGTGAAAATGGCCATACTGCCCAAGGTAATTTACAGATTCAATGCCATCCCCATCAAGCTACCAATGACTTTCTTCACAGAATTGGAAAAAACTACTTTAAAGTTCATATGGAACCAAAAAAGAGCCCACATCGCCAAGGCAATCCTAAGCCAAAAGAACAAAGCTGGAGGCATCACACTACCTGACTTCAAACTATACTACAAGGCTACAGTAACCAAAACAGCATGGTACTGGTACCAAAACAGAGATATAGATCAATGGAACAGAACAGAGCCCTCAGAAATAACGCCGCATACCTACAACTATCTGATCTTTGACAAACCTGAGAAAAACAAGCAATGGGGAAAGGATTCCCTATTTAATAAATGGTGCTGGGAAACTGGCTAGCCATATGTAGAAAGCTGAAACTGGATCCCTTCCTTACACCTTATACAAAAATCAATTCAAGATGGATTAAAGATTTAAACGTTAGACCTAAAACCATAAAAACCCTAGAAGAAAACCTAGGCAATACCATTCAGGACATAGGCATGGGCAAGGACTTCATGTCCAAAACACCAAAAGCAATGGCAACAAAAGACAAAATTGGCAAATGGGATCTAATTAAACTAAAGAGCTTCTGCACAGCAAAAGAAACTACCATCAGAGTGAACAGGCAACCTACAAAATGGGAGAAAATTTTCACAACCTACTCATCTGACAAAGGGCTAATATCCAGAATCTACAATGAACTCAAACAAATTTACAAGAAAAAAACAAACAACCCCATCAAAAAGTGGGCAAAGGACATGAACAGACACTTCTCAAAAGAAGACATTTATGCAGCCAAAAAACACATGAAAAAATGCTTATCATCACTGGCCATCAGAGAAATGCAAATCAAAACCACAATGAGATACCATCTCACACCAGTTAGAATGGCAATCATTAAAAAGTCAGGAAACAACAGGTGCTGGAGAGGATGTGGAGAAATAGGAACACTTTTACACTGTTGGTGGGACTGTCAACTAGTTCAACCATTGTGGAAGTCAGTGTGGCGATTCCTCAGGGATCTAGAACTAGAAATACCATTTGACCCAGCCATCCCATTACTGGGTATATACCCAAATGACTATAAATCATGCTGCTATAAAGACACATGCACACGTATGTTTACTGCGGCATTATTCACAATAGCAAAGACTTGGAACCAACCCAAATGTCCAACAATGATAGACTGGATTAAGAAAATGTGGCACAAATACACCATGGAATACTATGCAGCCATAAAAAATGATGAGTTCATGTCCTTTGTAGGGACATGGATGAAATTGGAAATCATCATTCTCAGTAAAATATCACAAGAACAAAAAACCAAACACCGCATATTCTCACTCATAGGAGGGAATTGAACAATGAGATCACATGGACACAGGAAGGGGAATATCACACTCTGGGGACTGTTGTGGGGTGGGGGGAGGGGGGAGGGATAACATTGGGAGATATACCTAATGCTAGATGACGAGTTAGTGGGTGCAGCGCACCAGCATGGCACATGTATACATATGTAACTAACCTGAACAATGTGCATATGTACCCTAAAACTTAAAGTATAATTAAAAATATATATATATATGAAAAATTAGCCGGGCGCGATGGCGGGCGCCTGTAGTTCCAGCTACTTGGGAGGCTGAGGCAGGAGAATGGCGTGAACCCAGGAGGCGGAGCTTGCAGTGAGCTGAGATCGCACCACTGCAGTCCAGCCGGGGCGAAAGAGCGAGACTGCGTCTCAAAAAAAAAAAAAAAAAAAAAAGGAAAATTCAGAAACAATTTCATACAGGATAAAGATGAAACAAAAATATCCAGCCAGGCGCAGCGGCTCACACCTGTAATCCCAGCACTTTGGGAGGCCGAGGCGGGCTGATCACTTGAGGTCAGGAGTTCAAGAGCAGCCTGGCCAAAATGGTGAAACTCCGTCTCTACTAAAAATACAAAAAAATTAGCCGGGCGTGGTGGCAGATGCCTGTAGAACCAGCTACTTGGGAGGCTGAGGCAGGAGAATCGCTTGAACTTGGGAGGCTGAGGTTGTAGTGAGCCAAAGTCACGCCACTGCACTCCAGCATGGGCGACAGAGTGAGACTCCGTCTCAAAAAACAAAAACAACAAAAAAAAATTCTCTAAGCTACACTGAAAAACAGGTTTATGGACTAAGTCAATTTCTGGACATTTTTGAATAAACGAATATTAAAACAAAAAGGAGACCATGAAGCAATTTATACAGATTATGCCAACTATATATATATATATATATACACACACACACACACATGCTATATATATATATATAAACATATATAATGTACACACACACGTGTGTGTGTGTGTGATTTAAAGACAGGAAGAGAATCTGGAGTGATGGTAGTCATGGTTTTATTTTTCTCTAAAGATCTCAGATTTTTTTTTTTTCTTTTTTTTTAAACAGGCTTCTTGCTGTGTTGCTTAGGCTGGAGTCCTATGGTGTGATCACAGTTCTGCAGCCTCAAACTCCTGGGGTCAAGTGACACTCCTGTCTCAGCCTCCTGAATAGTTGGGACCACAGGCATGCACCACCACACCCGGCTAATGCTTTTATTTTTTGTAGAGACAGGGTCTCACCATGTTGCCCAGGGTGGTCTTGAACTCCTGGGCTCAAGTGATCCTCCCACCTTGGCCTCCCAAAGTGCTGGGATTACAGGTGTATGCCCCCACACCTGGCCCACAGATTTTTTTTTTAAGCAGTAGAAAAAAAGGAAATATAAAACATCAGCAGGTTATCAAGTTGTACTTCATTAAGAAAATAACATCATGATCTTCACACTTCCCTTGATGAAAACCTCTCTGCCTTCTAAAATATTTGGTGATATTGACAGAGAAGGTGTTTCAGGCAGGAGAGCTTGGAGAGAAAACCATCTCTGATACTTTTCTCAATGTAAACAGGGAATGGCAATAAAATTGTGCCTTTGGTACTGAAAGCAAGGCCCTGTATAGCATGCTCACCAAAGATCATCGTTTAAATCACCACATTTATGGCTTCATCAAGCAATTTCTTCATAAAGAGGTATATACTGAAATCAGAGCTGTTTTTAGCTTCTCTAGTTGAGGATCTGCTTCAGCATGTGAACATCTATATATGACTATTTTTCACTTGCACTTCACATCAAATGATGACAGGGACTGGCCATGAGCAGCTAGGGCAGGCTGGGAACTTACCCCAATATCATCATCACTCTGTATCAACTGTGCATGTCCAAAGAGGCGCCTCTTCAGTATGGGCTCAACCAGAGTAAGATATACCATGTACAGAAGTAGAAGGCCCAAAATGGAGAGATAAATTATAATGGTAACCTAAAGGAAATTGAAAATTAAGTTACATCTTTGTTCAAGCCCATAAATCAGAACTTTGTATGATAATAGTAAAACTGACTGACATATCTGCTAAGCCTATAGGATTTCTATACAAACCAGATAGCAATATAAGAAATAAACTCAACTCTTCACCAAAGTATTATTTAAGAAAAAAGAGGAAAGATCTTTGGGATCTTTTTGCAAGTCTTCAAGACTCCAACTTCACCTACTGCTAATCACCTGTCACCACTGCTAGCACAGCAGTTTGTTTCTTTTCCCAGCTGAACATAATGTCCTAAATTCAGCTACTCTTTAGCTCAGTTTAGATATACAAAAGTATTTTCTAGGCCGGTGATTTTTTCTTGTGACCTTAATTCATGTACTGAGAAAAAGTACAGTGTGACACACCCACTAGAAGGACTACAATAAAATAAATAGACAATACCAAGTATTAGCAAGGATATGGAGAAACAGCCCTCATAGGCTGTGGTGGGAATGTAAAATGGTACAACCACTTTGGGAAACAATCTGGCAGTCTCTTAAAAAGTTAAACATAATTTTACCATTCTAAGGAATTAACCCAAGAGAATCGAAAACATATATATCCATACAAAGACATATGTGCAGATATTCACAACAGTATTATTCATAATAGTAAAAACCCAGACATAATCCAAACGTCCATCAACTGATAAATGCATATTCATATAGTGAAATACTATTCAGCAATAAAAAGAAACGAAGTACTGATACATGCTACAACTTGCATAAACATCGAAAACATTGTGCTAAATGAAAGAAGCCAGTCACAGAAGACTATATATTATATGATTCCATATACATGAAGTGTCCATGTATGCAGAGACAGAAAGTAGACTAGTGACGGAGTGGGGCTGGAAATGGGAATTAACTGTAAATGGGCATGAGGGATCTTTTTGGGGTAGTGGGAATGTTCTGAAACTGGATTTTATTTTTTTTTTTTTGAGACAGAGTCTCACTGGAGTGCAGTGGCATGATCTCAGCTCACTGCAACCTCTGCCTCCAGGATCAAGTGATTCTCATGCCGTAGCCTCCCAAGTAGCTGGGACTACAGGTGCGTGCCACCACACCTGGCTAATTTTTATATTTTTAGTAGAGATGGGGTTTCACCACGTTGGACAGGCTGGTCTCGAACTCCTGACCTCAAGTGATCCACCCGCCTCGGCCTTCCAAAGTGCTGGGATTATAGATGTAAGCCACCATGCCTGGCCTGAAACTGGATTTTAAAATGTTTTAAATCTACTAAAATTTATAGAATTGTATACTTATAGTGAGTGACTTTTAGGGTACATAAGTTGTATATTTTTTACAAATCTGTTACATAATAGTACAGTGAGGATTTATCTAAAGTTCAGCACCCTGCTCGAGCAAGAGCTCTTCCACAGGGTCAATCACAGCAGAAATCTTTGTGACTATTATAACTAACCACCCCACATTCCCCACAGGGCCTTTTGGGGGGAAAGGAATGGGAAGTGCCATGTAAAAAAAATTTAGGCCAGGTGCGGTGGCTCACACCTGCAATCCCAGCACTTTGGGAGGCCAAGATGGGTGGACCACGAGGTCAGGAGTTCGAGACCAGCCTGACCAACATGGTGAAATCCTGTCTCTACTAAAAATACAAAAATTAGCTGGGCATGGTGGTGCACGCCTGTAATCCCAGCTACTCAGGAGGCTGAGGCAGGAGAATCGCTTGGACCCAGGAGGCGGAGGTTGCAGTGAGCCAAGATTACACCACTGCACTCCAGCCTGGGCAACAGAGCAAGACTCCATCTCAAAAAAAAAAAAAAAAAAATGGGAAGAAAAACCATTAGCCACTATAATAAAGTAACTGAACTCATTAGAAATACAAATGGTGATGAGAGTGATCTACATCCCATTTACTACAGCAATAGTCCACAACCTTTTTGGCACCAGGGACGGGACCAGTTTCATGGAAGACAATTTTTTCATGGACCAGGGGTGGTAGGGGATGGTTTGGGTATGATTCTAGCACATTACATTTATTGTGCACTTTATTATTATTACATTATAATATATAATGAAATACTTATACAGTTCACCATAACATAGAATCAGTGGGAGCCCTGAGCTTGTTTTCCTGCAACTAGACGGACCCATATGGGGGTGATGGGAGTCAGTGACAGATCATCAGGCATTAGATTCTCATTCTCATAAGAAGCATGCAGCCTAGATCCCTCACATGTGCAGTCCACAATAGAGTTCATGCTCCTATGAGAATCTAATGCTGCTGCTCATCTGACAGGAGGTGGAGCTCAGGCGGTAATGCGAATGATGGGGAGCAGCTGTAAATAAGACGAAGCTTTGCTCACTTGCCCACTGCTCACCTCCTGCTGAGTGGCCCAGTTCCTAACAGACCACAGACTGGGCTGTGGCCTGGGGGCTGGGGACCACTGTCCTACAGGAAGTGAAGAGGGGAAATCTTAAAATCCAGAAGTAATAGTTCTAGAATAATTACTATATATTTAATTTTTTCAAAGGGCTGGAAAGGCAAGGAGAGGAGGGCTTATAAATGCTGCTCTCTCAGCCTCTGGCACACATGGCCTACACAGAAGCTGGGATATCTTTCTGGAATATGCTAATTACACATAGGGCATTTTTGTGCCATTTCACATATCTATCTAACACCCTAACTAATCCACAAACCATCTCAGTGAGGCAGGCAGAACAGGCCCATTATTGCTTTTGGGGTAGGGGTCCAAATTTTTCTGTCTTGTCTAGAAACCATCCAGAAGCAGAAAAGAGGTAGATAGACAGACAAACAGGTAGATAGAGGGATATATATTTTACCTTGATTGTGACAGAGCTTCTTTCTTCATATTTGCATTCACAGCGTAGACAGTATGCTTCTACATCAGGCCCCCGCACAGGCATGGGCTCCACAACATGAAGGCAATCACTGAAAAAACAAACATAAAATGCTGCTTAAGCCCAGCTAGCTCTTCTGCTTGCTCTGACCAAAAGTTTCCTGAAATCTAGAATAATCACTAAACTTACCCAATGAAAGAGCATAAAAAACAAATAATCAATAAGATAAAGTAAAATAATTTCTGCTGTCAATATTAGCATTTTGGAAAGTTTTAACCATTTAAGAAGCCACAAAGACACACATATAGTAGTGTCTATTTTCAAAGCTGCTACTGTTAACAGTTACAAAAATGCACCCAAAAAATGCCAAATGGGATGAAAAACTACTTAACAAATCCAGTCACCTTTAGACTTGTTCAGTTACTAAGGAAAACTACTTGAAATGGTTTAAAGTGATATGGGACACTGTTCAAATATAAGATTATCTCTTTTGTGAATTAACATCATTCTTTTTTGTTGTTGTTTTTTAAGAGACAAGGTCTTGCTCTGTCACATGGGCTGTAGTGGAGTGGTGCCATCATAGCTCACTGCAGCCTCAGACTCCTGGGCTCAAGTGATCCTCCTGCCTCAACCTCCAGAGCAGCTATGATTACAGGCGCCTGCCACCATGCCTGGCTAATTTTTAGATTTGTTGTAGAGATCAGGTCTTGGTTTGTTGACCTAACTTGTCTTGAATACCTGGCCTCAAGTGATCCTCCTATCTTGGCCTCCTAAAGTGCCGGGATTACAGGTGTGAGCCACCGTGCCCAGCCAACATCATTCTTAACTGCCAGTGTGGTGTATGAATGACTAACCACGTTTAACAGCCTGGTAAATTCTGAAACTCTGAAAATTGAACCCTCAAAGCCACACACAGGAAGAAACAATCACTTTTCTTAATGAGCAAATCTGAAAAAGCAAGGAGAAACAGAATAACAAAAATATTTTAAAACAAAAACTGGTTATTCCAAAGAACTAAATAAAAACTAACAAAGGGATGAGTGTTTTTGTTGAATGTTACTTATTTCCCCGACCCCATTTTCAAGGCTAATTATTTATGGTTTGTGTAAACACAGTGCTATCAGATTTTTCCTAGAAATCTGTCAATTCTAAGCAATAACTAAATTATTATTCTCCTCAACTACTAAGAGTCTATGGCTCTGATCACCTTCAGCAAAATTAGGGAAAGCTTTCCTGTCCTCCTGCCAGCTGTTGGACAATTTTCTTTCCTTTTGGCATCTCTTCGTTAGGCATTCCTGGCTGCCTCAAGCAATCTACTACACCATCCTATCTTATCTTACCCATTCTCTTGGGGACACCCAATACTCTATAGAGTGATTCCTTCTCTTTCCCTACCAAAATGTACTTTTTGGAAGCAAAGTTACAGCTTGGTGGGAGGAATAAGTTCTAGTGTTCTATATCACTGTAGGATGACTATAGTCAACAATAATATATATTATAGTTTCAAATAGCTAGAAGGAGGATGTTGAATATTTTCAACACAAAGAAATGATAAATGTCTGAGATGCTAAATATTCTGATCAAATCACTATATCTTATATGAATTGAAACATCACTATGTATCCCATAAATATGTACAGTTATTGTGTCAATTAAAAATTAATTTCAGCCAGGTGCAGTGGCTCATGCCTGTAATCCCAGCACTTTGGGAGGCCGAGGCGGGAAGATCACCTGAGGTTGGGAGTTCGAGACCAGCCTGACCAACATGGAGAAACCCCCGTCTCTACTAAAAATACAAAAAAATTAGCCAGGCATGGTGGTGCATGCCTGTAATCCCAGCTACTCAGGAGGCTGAGACTTGAGAATCACTTGAACCTGGGAGGTGGAGGTTACGGTCAGCCAAGATCGTGCCATTGCACTCCAGCCTGGGCAATGACAGCGAAACTCCGTCTCAATTAAAAAAAAAAAAAAAAAAAAAAGCCAGGTGTGGTGGCTCACACCTGTAATCTCAGCACTTTGGGAAGCCGAGGCGGTTGGATCATGAGGTCAGGAGTTCAAGACCTGCCTGACCAACAGGGTGAAACCCCATTTCTACTAAAAATACAAAAAATTAGCTGGGCATGGTGGCACATGCCTGTAATCCCAGCTACTCAGGAGGCTGAGGCAGGAGAATCGCTTGAACCTGGGAGGCAGAGGTTGTAGTGAGCTGAGATTGCGCCATTGCACTCAGCATGGGCGACAGAGTGAGACTCTGTCTCAAAAAAAAAAAAAAAGTTAATTTCTAGAAATTCATATTTTCATGTTCTGTTCCCTCTAAACTGTGGCATTAGAAAAAATAACCAAAACGGTATATGATAGAAGTTGTTAGGTTATTCTTTTTTTTTTTTTGAGACAGAGTTTCACTCTTGTTGCCCAGGCTGGAGTGCAATGGTGTGATCTTCCTCAACGCAACCTCTTCCTCCAGGGTTCAAGTGATTCTCCTGCCTCAGCCTCCCTAGTAGCTGGGATTACAGGCATGCGCTACCATGCCCGACTAATTTTGTATTTTTAGTAGAGATGGGGTTTTTCCATGTTGGTCAGGCTGGTCCCAAACTCCCAACTTCAGGTGATGTGCCTGCCTCGCCCTCCCAAAGTGCTGGCATTACAGGCATGAGTCACCACACCTGGCCCAGGTTATTCTTAACAGGTAATTTAATTTTAACAAAGGTAGTAATGAAAAATTAAATTTCCACTGATGGTATTTCAAATACAGGTAAGGCCCCACAACTCTCACCATAAAAGTGTGTGATATCTGTTCCAAATATACAGAAGACCAGGCATGTACCCAACTGGATGCAGGCACAAAATGGGCAGAGGGAACTATATCCCATAACAGGTGTTACCTATCTGAGGATCAGAGAGCTCATCTAGCCTCAGGCTTAGAGAAGGTCACAGAGTAAAATCGTATTTGAAAAAGGATCAGGCCACGCATGGTGGCTTATCCCTATAATCCCAGAGTTTTAGGAGGCCAAGATGTGAGGATCACTTGAAGCCAACTTGAGACCAGCCTGGGCAACATAGTGAGACCCAGTGTCGAAAAAATAAAAATTAGCCAGGTTGATGGTACACACCTGTAGTCCCAGCTACACAGGAGGCTGAGGCTGGAGGACCACTGGAGCCTAGGAGATCAAGGCTGCAATGAGCTATGATCGTGCCACTGCACTCTAGCAATAAAAAAAACAGAAAGGACCAGAATCCAGGACTCCTGCTTCCTACGTCAGTTCTTTACCTCTGAACCTCGGGAAAATGAAACTGATCTATTTAGTTTCCTACTTCAGCTTCAGAAGCCTTGGCAACAATACCTAAGAATGACTTGGGAATTTTAAGTGCTAAGTAAGTATTGAGTATTTCTTTTGAAGGATATATTTTAATAACAAAAAGATACTGAGTGCTGTGCAAAAGTTGTGCCCAGCTGGAGAGAAAGCAGGAAGGTTGATTTTGGCTGACCAGTCATTACAAACAGAGCTAGACCTAGTCAGAGGTTAACCACTTAAGGAACTAGGCAACACCTCCCCCTAGTGCCAAAAGGAACACATCATTAGCTTTCAATCACCCCAAACACAAACTAGAGCACTCCAACTACTCTTAAGTCAGCCAGCATAAGTCAATGAAGACTTAAAGATAAAAACTGGACAAAATGAAAGGCCTAGAAAACAAAAGGTAAAACTACATCTAGGCCCTCACAGATACTGGAGGCCTCGTAAAGCCATAATTCTGGTGAATCATAACTTGCCTGCCCTTGTAAAGTCAGTTAAAAATTTTCAGTGCCAGCTGGGAACTTATCCCTAGAAAAATGCTAAGCTGCAGAAAAGAAACAAGGGAGAGTGGGAGAGAGGGAAGAAAAACCCCAAGCAAGCCTTATACTCAACTGTTTATTTTCTTTGTTTCTTTGTTTGTTTTTTTTTTTTTTTTTGAGACAGAGTCATGCTCTGTCACCCAGGTTAGAGGGCAGTGGCACAATCTCAGCTCACTGCAACCTCTACCTCTGCGGCTCAAGCGATTCTCTACCTTAGCCTTCCGAGTAGCTGGAATTACAGGCGTGTGCCACCATGCCCAGCTAATTTTTATATTTTTAGTAGAGTCGGGGTTTCACCATGTTGGCCAGGCTGTTCTTGAACTCCTGGCCTCAAGTGACCCACCTGCCTTGGCCTCCCAAAGTGCTGGGATTACAGGCGTGAGCCACCATGTCCTGCCTCAACTGTTTTCAAAGCTATTTTTACTAATAACCAGGGATTAATGACATATGGTCCTGAGTCTGAAATAACGAAAAGTTAGTGAAAAGATTAGTGCTAACCACTTGAATAGTGAGTTCATTTGCTACTCAAAAGACAGGCATTGCATTTCATTACTGATAACAGAATAAACTGTAAGCACTGAATAAATTTGGAAAATTTATAGAAGTAACATAAAGATTTATTTGAACTTTTTTTTTTTCTTTTTGAGCTGGGGTCTCGCTCTGTCGCCCAGGCTGGAGTGCAGTGGCGCGATCTCGGCTCACTGCAAGCTCCGCCTCCCGGGTTCAAGCGATTCTCCTGCCTCGGCCTCCCGAGTGGCTGGGATTACAGGCACCCGCCACCAAGCCCGGCTAATTTTTTTTGTATTTTTAGTAGAGACAGGGTTTCACTCTGTTGGCCAGGCTGGTCTCGAACTCCTGACCTCAGGTGATCCGCCTGCCTCGGCCTCCCAGAGTGCTGGGATTACAGGCGTGAGCCACCGTGCCCAGCCTGAACATTCTTGTATCATATAAAGTAACTTCCTGATATAAAACCTTTAAGAATATGGCCAAATCGCTTGTTTAATATGACACCACCTACAGTGGAACATAGAGGTTCACAAGAAGTTCTCAAGAACACACTTAACAAATATGAGACTGAACCTAAATGCATATCAGGGAAGAACAGACAGTGGCATCAGAGAAACTAAACATACTCGAAGGCTGCCTTTTCTTTTTTAAAGTCAGGTTGGAATACTGTTAACTGAATGAATTTAATCTTGCTTTCTAACTCTTTGATGGCTATTTAGCTATGAAATCAGGTACACGTGAAAGCTCCTACCATTTGGAACTATTTTTCCTAAATTCCTATCCCATCCATCTTCCACCGTGGTTACAAACCATAAAACATCACAATTCTATGGGAAGGAACACATTCATCCTGCTGTAATACAACTGCATCCCAACTGCTTCATGGCACACGTAGAAAAAGCTATTTGTCAGGTCTGCTGGGATAAGCAGAGAAGGCTGCTGGTGGCTAGTCAGTCAGGATCCCCCAGTCATCACAGGCCTGCCTGACTGCCCAAGGACTGAACAGGTCAATATCTTGGCACACCTGTAACTTCTTCATTTACACCAAATGGGAAACTCTGACTACATAGCTCATTTCCACTTCTTCTTGAGCCTTCTGACACTTTTAAACATAGCTTCCCATACTTGGCAATACATCATCAAAACCTACAAGTTGTAAAAATTATAACCCAGATAAACGAGGCTTGCTAACCTTCCACTGAAAAGCAAGAGGGAGAAAGGTCCCTCACCAAAACTTGAGGGAGTACAGGAAGATAGCTATGGGTAGTTTAGGTGCCACAAACCCAGTCATACGCTCCCATGAAACTCTGCCTACATGGGTCTTAGTGTTTTGGCTGTATACCTTTAGGCCTGCAGGCATCATGCATGTAGGGCCTCACTCTCACTTTTTCAAATGGAAGTAGAATTTCACATTTTTGCTTCAAATGAAATACTTAAAAAGAAAACTGTGCATTTGATGAACATTCTGGGATAACACTGACAACCACAGAAACAAATGTGACAGGTAATTCAGTAATCCAGATACTTACCAATCTTTCTGAGATATGTTCTTATTATAAATATGCCCAGAATTTTCTTTATAGGGAGGGCAGATACATTTACATCTGACATCCTCGAAATTCTGTAACCAAAACGGAAACAGTATAGTGCGTTGACAGTTCATCATCAATATTTTTAAAAACTGTACCATATACATTTTGCCAAGCATCCTCTTTAGAATACCAAGTATTCTAAAATCATTCGTTTAAAATTTTAACAGACACAGTTTTTAAAAGCCACAGTCCTTTATGGTAATGCCAATGAATCATTATATATTACATGTAGTTATTTTGAAATAATACCTAATACATGATCTAAGACTTATTAACCATATTTATGGGTCACATGACAATCAAATTATGTTAATGTTATTACCATCTATCTGCCACTAGAAAGACACATAGTAAACAGATAGTTGTGCCTGTAAATAAGAATATTCATTACTAAAGGATGGGAAAGAAACTAAAAATTATTCACAAAAAAGGTCACAATTCTACCTATCATCCTTTCACCCTCTGGTAGAAGGCACTGACATTGATAAAAGGGGTTGGGCCAGAGTCCCGTAGAAGGGATGAAATGTTAGAGGCACCCACCTACAACTAGAAAGGAAGTACACACAGGAAGTAGCCTGACTCTGAGATCAGTTTAGTATACTCTTCCCAGGAAACTTTGCTTCTAATTCCTGGTTGACAGACAGAACAACTACCAACAAAACAAGTTTCAAGAGGTGGAGGAACAGGTGACTAAGTATCTGGATAGAGAAAAGAAGAGATGCTTCCTCAGCAAAGGGGAATCTGTTTGAGAAGGAAGTGGCTTATCATTCCCCAGAGGACCTTGCCCACTCCTCCTATATACAGTGATATGTCTGGCAGAGCTATTGACAATTCACAAACGTATTCAGCAACCACTTAGTGAGCATTTGCTCTGTGTTAGATCTTGTGCTCAATAAGGCGGATTCAGATAAGCATAAGACATGGTTTCTGCCCATAATCAGGACACACCCTAGTAAAGGAGACTGAAAAATAAATACATGATCACAATACATAAAGTTATGAGGCAAGATATGCAGAGGGCGCCAGCAATGTTTTCAAAGTCAGGAGACGTGCTGCTGTCCCTGTTTCTGGTAGGAGGTAGAGATGGTTTCAAAAAGAATCTCTGAATCAAAAACATTTGCCTGCCTGTAACCTTTCCCCACTCCTACATTTAAAGATATTATAAATTAAAGCTCTTATTTTTAAAAACGCAATGTCATTCTGTTTTCCCATCATACTAATGTGAATCCCTTCTGTTCTCCCCCAGTGATGAGCTAGCTCATCAAAGAGGAAGCACAGGTATGCATGGAGCTAGGGCAGGTATGGAGAGCTGGGGCACCAGAGAACAGCATGAGGGAACGAGAACAAGAAATCGAACCAGGGAGGCCACAACCTCACCTCTCTTGCAGTTTGGTTATTCCCTTACCCACTAAATTATCAGGAAGAGAGAAAGCAAGAAAGGCACCAAGGGACTCGTGGAGGGAGTTAGGTGAGAATATGAAGCAGGTGAGAGATGCTCTGTAGGTCCTACTGGGAGGGAAGTAGGCCAGGAGGGGCAAGATCCCACCACAGGAAGGGAAGTGTTCAGGGGTGAGCTGAGCTGAGTCGGCCCTTGACAGGGAAGGCTCTGTCAGATGGGGGCTTCCTATCATTCTGGCTTGGGGCATGCAGGGCCTGTGAGGCTGGCGGAGGGCGCAGGTGGGCTGTCAAGAGCTTAGGGTGGAAAGTTAAAGGCTCTCGGAGGTGAAAAGGTTGTCAAGTGTAAGATGCGTGCAGCCGGGGCTGGGAAGGGAAATGTTAAGGCGGTGGGGGGCTGCTGTCCGGACTGTGGGCACTGTCGGGGCTGGGGACGACCGTGGGGCGCTGACTGCCAGGCTGTCGGGGCTGAGGGCGAGAGTGCCGCCGGGCAGTCGGGAGGGGCGGGGCTGGTGGCGGCGGGGGTCTGCCGGAGCTGTGAGGCCAGGGGTATGGCTGTCAGGAATGGGCCAAGCAGCAGGTTGGCAGACCCAGTTTCCGCAAGGCCGGTGGTAGGGGAGGAGCTTCCGTCAGGAGCGAGGCTGGGCGGGACTCACCTTGGCGGCGTCTGACAGCTGCGCCAGCAGCAGCACGGAAAGCGCCAGGCACGACAGGCTGAGCAAGGAGCCAAGCCGAAGAAGGCCTCCCCACAGGGTCGCCATCGCTGGGGGCCCAGCGGTCCCACAGCCCGGAGCCCCCGCGACCGGCTCCCGGCTCGGGCTCAGGCACAGGCTTGGGACCCGGCTGGGGATCCTCCGCCCGCACTTCCGTCTGGACGCGAAGGCGTCACCGGGCGCGCCGGGTCAGATGCAAAAAGCATCCGCCCCGGAAACGGTTACCAGAGCGAAGGGCCGGGAGGCTGGGCAGTCCTGGTGCCCGCCTTGGCCTAGCCCCGGCCCCGGGACGGAAGGGGGCCTCTGGGGTGGCAGCCTGGGCCCAGTAGAGCTTTGCATCTCTTGGATATCTTTCCCGGGCGCAGAAGCTGCGGGGCTTAGGGAGTCGCCATTGCGCTGGAAAGTCCTCCCGCCCACGGAGACCCCAGCAAACTCCGAGTGTCGCACAGTGGCCTCTGGCGACCCGTGCGGGCCGGAGCCGTTCGCGCACAGGCAGGGCGGGTGCTGAGCGTGGAAACGGGGCTGGAATTGGCCGAGCCATGCCTTTCCGGGATGCCCACCGCCAGTCAAAGGGTTGGGGGTGGTCTCTGCACCTTAAGTACTAACCTGCCGCCCACGCGCCTCCTGACCACAGCACCCCGTCGGCTTTCTAATTCTGAGCTGCCCTCGTGGGCGTGGCCTCCCTGTGGAGCTCCCCATGTACCTCCCCTTGGTCCAGCCTGCAGCTAGGAAGTGGGTCACAGCAGCGGGGCTGGGCTGGGCCAGGCCAGGCTCCGGGAGATGTGGAATTGGCGAAACAACTGCCCCAGTAGTATCCTCCGCCTAGGACTCCAAGAGTTGGCGAATTGGGGCGCTACGCCCCGGTAAGGCAGTGCCTGTTCAGGGCTGCCGACTGGTCTCCCCAGGGCTGTCATTCTCAGCAAGTACTTTAGGAGTGCCTTAGATCGGCACATTCTCCCATTGAAATATTTTTGTTAGTGGAGACAAGGAAGATAATGGCAAGGACACAGGGATCATCACAGCCCCTAGGGATTTGTTGAATGACCTTGGGCAAATCACTTCCCTTCTCTGGGCCTGTAGTTCTTGGCTGAATATGAGGGAATGGATTTCAAATTATGCTCCATGTAATACCCGTGTTTTTACCTCTAAACAGATTTTTTTGTTTTGTTTTTTGTTTTTTTTTGAGACGGAGTCTCGCTCTGTCCCCCGGGCTGGAGTGCAGTGGCGCGATCTCAGCTCACTGCAACCTCTGCCTCCCAGGTTCACGCCATTCTCCTGCCTCAGCCTCCCTAATAGGTGGGACTACAGGCGCCCGCCACCACGCCGCCCGGCTAATTTTTTTTTTTTTTTTTTTTTTTTTTTTTTTTTGTATTTTTAGTACAGACAGGGTCTCACTGTGTTAGCCAGGATGGTCTCGATCTCCTGACCTTGTGATCCGCCCGCCTCGGCCTCCCAAATTGCTGGGATTATAGGCGTGAGCCACCGCGCCCGGCCCCAACAGATTTTTAAAAATCGTCTTTTCCCAATTTGTGGAAATGTTTTAACAGAATGCTCTCAATATTTTTCGCCCATGTGATTCTTAGATTCATGTGAATCTAACACAAGAAGGTATCTGATATTGTTCCCAACAGGAACCAGGGTGGCAGGGCTATATGTCCTCTCACCAGACTGCCCAGTGAAGGTGCTGTCACTTTGATGAATTATCAAGGCTTTGTAGTGGGTGTTCTACTGGACAAAGGACAAACTGGAGACTCCCTGGATCAAATGTGTTGGTGAGGTACTGAATCTGATTGCTAAAAGGTGATTCAGCTGCAAGTTAGGCATCAGTTTAGGGTTTTCTAGGCTTGGCGTCTAAAGGGAGTGCCTGCTGTAGCTGAAACCTCATAGGCCTTCTCTTCCTTCCGAATTGTTTTCAAGGCCTTGGGGGTACAGAGACTTAGAGAAAATACATAGTTGTGCCTCAGACTGATGGGCCTCATATGTTTAATGGAGAAACACCAAGCACACTCAGTCTGGGCAGAATTTTAGAGCTCCATAGTATAACCACTATCTAGCTACATGTGGCAATTGAGCATCTGAAATGTGGCTAGACTGAATTGAAATGTGCTGTATAAAATATACACTTAATTTCAAAGACAATATTTTTAAAATGTAAAATATTTCAATAATTTAAAAATATGGTTTAAATATTTTAGATATATTGGGTTAAATAAAATATATTAGTAAAATATTTCACTTGTTTTTTGACCTCTTAAATGTGGCTACTAGAAAATGTTATAGTGCTGTTAGGAAGTGCTGTTCTGGAATACAGAATGTGACTGCCGTGAGTGGAGTGTGACTATGAGATAGTTGCCTGACTGGAGACAATGAAGCCTCAGGCCAAGGTAAGGAGAGGGCTGACAAGGAAGAGCCGAATGTTTGGGGGAGGTATATGTCTGCCAAAAAATGAACATAATTTCAGGTGACTCAATAGAAGTGGAGGGATCAGTTTCTCTTGTTCTGCCCTGCTCTTATCTAGATAACTCTTACTTTTCCTTTAGGTCAGGGTTCTTCTAAGCCAGAAAACCTTCACTGACTGAAGTGCACTCCTTTCTATGTTTGCATAGATCTCTTTCTTAACTTTACCCCATTATAGTAAAATTATGTTTTCACATTTGCCTTTATACCCAAACCTCCACCAAAATATTGTGAGCTCTCTGAGGGTAAGGACTTTGTCTTATTATTGTTATACCTGGAGACAGATTAAAACAATATGATGTTTGTGGGGACCAGGGAAAAGGGGAATGGGAGAGGCTCCTCTGGTTAGTCTAAAAGAAAAGTATCAGGCACCTACTTGAATCCTCATTTGATTTCTTTCTGACCATGAGAGGGGATGCTGAGATGCCCAAAGATGTGCAAATGGCGGGATCCGGCGCCCCATAGTAGGCAGGGGAGTGAAGATTTCTCACCTCGGGTCTTCCTAGACCTTCAGGTCACACGGGAGTTGTTCTGTTTATGGACGGCGCTGGCCTTAGTACTCACTCTCCCTCTATTTTCCTTGCTTCCTTATAACTAGGTTTCCCTACTCACTTCCTCAAAAAGACTGATGTAGGTCCACGTGTACCCTCCCAGCTGGCCTGGGTCCTCTCACTTCTTTGTCAGGCCTGAAAAATTCCCTGGTGGGGGGATGGTTAGAAAAGGAAGAGGAACCTTCTTTGTAAGTGTGCAAGTCAGAAGGGGAGGGAGAAAAGTGACAATTTATGTACCTGGGACAAATATATCTTGGACCCAGGTTTTGCCACCTGTCTGCATCCCCCCATGCCCTTTCCCCTCCAGTGATCAAATAGCTCTCTGGATGCCCCTTAATTCTTCCACCCCATCCATTCTGATCTACCCAGCACTTGCCTAGGCAACACCAGTCCAGGAGAACAAATGGAGTTATGCACAACATTGGTGATTTCCTTGTATTGTGGCTCCAGTGGTTATGGCTGGGGACACACACATCCTTCCAGTTATTTCTGAGCATACTCTGGAAACGTCTTATGAGCCCTCTTCTTTATTGTGTGCACCCGCTAGGATGCTCCCTCCTACTCAGCCCTGTTTAGTGGGATTTTTCAGCCCACTGTAATGCCTACTGCTGCCTGTAAAGCCACCTAAGTGCATCACTTGCTGGTGTTCACCATGATAACAACAATGTATGGGGACAGAATATGTTTCTAGAGCTGCTGGTGCCACTACTGATAAGTTACTGGGTTCCCTGAAATAAAACACCACAGTGCAGGTGAGTACCAAAGTGGGGAGAATTTTTAGTTCCTTTTAGAGGTGCTAAATCAATATTGTTGATTTCCCAGTACCTTAGAATATTTAATGAAAACAGGTCAGGTGCAGTGGCTCACGCCTGTAATCCCAGCACTTTGGGAGGCCAAGGCAGGTAGATCACTTGAGGTCAGGAGTTCAAGAACAGCCTGGCCAACATGGTGAAACCCCATCTCTACTAAAAATACAAAAATTAGCAGGGCGTGGTGGCAGGCACCTGTAATCCCAGCTACTCCGGAGGCTGAGGCACGAGAATCGCTTGAACTCAGGAGGCGGAGGTTGTAGTGAGTCGAGATCACGCCACTGCACTCCAGCCTGGGCGCATGGTGGCTCATGCCTGTAATCCCAGCACTTTGGGAGGCTGAGGCAGTCAGATCACTTGAGGTCAGGAGTTCAAGAACAGCCTGACCAACATGGTGAAACCCCATCTCTACTAAAAATACAAAAAGTTAGCCAGGTGTGGTGGCAGGCGCCTGTAATCCCAGCTACTCAGGAGGCTGAGGCATAAGAATCCTTGAACCCAGGAGGCGGAGGTTGCAGTGAGCTGAGATTGCACCATTGCACTCCAGCCTGGGCAACAATAGCGAAACTCCGTCTCAAAACAAACAAACAAAAAAAACTTAATGAAAACAGTCCCTCCTAAGATTTTCAAATAAATGAAATACCACATTAATCATATTGTTTTATTTTTATCATTACATTAAAAATCAAATAGTATCACTAGGTTTATAATGAAAACCAGCAGACCCCGTCCCAGCCCTCCACACTCTCAGTTTCTACTCCCTAGATATAATCTCTGTTCACCCAGCTACCTCTTCTGGTATTTATCTCCGTATTTCTAAGTAGCATGCTTATACTACTAGTTCTTAATTTTTCAGTTTGGGCCATTATTTTACTTTTTCTATAGGAAATAAGATATGTGTTTATACTCTGAAGACTGCTAATACACACATGTATTTCTCCATCTTCCATCCTTCAGTTTATCTACATCACCCTATATAGGTAGAGTACTATTCATTATACTATTATAAAGGTATGTAATTGATCCAGTTAGCATAATATGATTATATTTCCTTTATTTTGATTGAAGTTAACTATTGCCTCTTTCTCCATGCAGCTTTCTTAAGTACCTAGCATTCAAGTGTCTATAATCTATTCCAAACTGTCCTTTCAAAACATTGAAACACATCAAGTAGTCTATCAATCAGTTTATTTTTTAAATTGGAGACAACTCTCTAGGAGCCCATCATCCTCCTTCACTCTGGACTAGTTTTTCTCTAATTCTACTGCACAGCTTTTGTCCTGAAATAATTTTATCCTTTCTACCCTGTTTTCCACTTCTTTTTGTTTTTCTGAAAGATTTCCACCTTCCAGCTTTTCTTTTGAATTTTAAAATTTCTGTTATGTTTTAAATTTACCAGAGTACTTTCTTGTCAACCTCTCTTTTAATTAAAAACATTTTTTATTTTTGTAATTTAAAGGTTTATTGTAAATTGAGAAGTACAAATTGGATATATTTATGGGGTACAAAGTGATGTTATATGTATACAATGTGGAAAGATTAAATCAAGCTAATTAACATATCATCACTACAAATACTTCTTTGTGGTGAGAATACTTGACATTTACCTTCAGCAATTTTGAAATATACAATACACTATTATTAACCATGCTATACTCTTTATCTCAAAAAATGTATTCCCTTTATCTAACTGAAACTTTGTACTCTAACCAACATCTCCTTGTTTCCCCTACCACCCCTTCCCCTACTCTCTGATAACCATCATTCTACTCTGATTCTGTGAGTTTGTTTTAGATTCTACATTAGGAATCATGTGACTTTGTCTCTCTGTGCCTGGCTTATTCCATTTAGCATAACGTCCTCCAGGGAAGCACTTTCTTGTCCACCCCCTTCCCCTTTTTAAATAGCAGTCTGTTCCATTTGGTGGATGCAGTATCTTATTACTCTAAGAATATTTCTAATGTTTTCTTTTGTTTCTTGAATTGTCTGTGTTGAATTTTTAAGGCTTGTTTCTGTTTTGTGTTGGAAGCTTTTCTTAAACGTCTAGAGATCCTTGGCCATCCATTCATATGTAAGAGTGGGGCACTAGAAAGCCGATAGAAAGTTCTGTGCACACTGGCCAGTGAGGTGGCTCACACCTGTAACCCCAGCACTTTGGAAGGCCAAGGCAGGCAGATCACTTGAGGTCAGGAGTTCAAGACCAGCCTTGCCAATATGGTGAAACCCCATCTCTACTAAAAATACAAAAATTAGCCGGGCTGGTGGCGCGCGCCTGTAATCCTGGCTACTTGGGAGGCTGAGGCTTGAGAATCTCTTGAACCCGGGAGGCAGAGGTTGCAGTGAGCTCTCCAGCCTGGGCAACAGACCAAAACTCTGTCTCAAAAAAAAAAAAAGTTCTGTGTACATACTCAGGACTTGTAATTGGTAGGACATACTGCAGTATTTTTCAAACTTCTGGTTGCAAACCCATTAGTAGTTTGTGAAATCAATATAATCAGTTTTATTTCCCCCAAATGACAGAACAGAATAGAAAACACCACCTCAGAATACATCTACATAGAAAGGGAATTATTTTATGAAACTTTGGTTTCTTACACATATCATATATACATATTATGTACTGGTTTGATCCCATAAAATGGGAGGTTTTTTTTTTTTATTGTGGGTGTTTTTTCAAAGAAATTTGAAAAAGTACAACTTAGGCTAATCAAAGAGATCTCCAACTGTCAGGACAGGTAGGTCTTTTCTTAGAGAGGTTAAGTTCCGGCCCAGTGCGGTGGCTCATGCCTGTAATCCCAGCACTTTGGGAGTCTGAGGCGGGCAGATCATGAGGTCAGGAGATTGAGACCATCCTGGCTAACATGGTGAAACCTCATCTCTTCTAAGAATACAAAAAATAAGTCAGGCATGGTGGCACGCGCCTGTAATCCCGCTACTCGGGAGGCTGAGGCAGGAGAATCATTTGAACTCGGGAGGCGGAGATTGCCACTGCACTCCAGCCTGGGCGACAGAGCAAGACTCCGTCTCAAAAACAACAACAACAACAACAACAACAAGAAAAAAACGGAGATAAGTTCTCCTGGAGTAAAATTCTCTATACTTTTGCCTGCCTGCTAGTCTGATAGACAGTACTCATTTATTCAGGTATTAGTTGAGGACTTACTATGTGCCAAACACTGTTCCAGGCTCTGGGTATACATCAGACAAAACTGTCTCCTGGGACTAGATTCTAGTGAGGGAGATAAACAGTGGGTTATATAGTATTTAGGTCTTGCGCTAGGTAACACAGCAATGGAAGGGAAAGCTGAACATATGCATATAGATGCTGGTAAGAGGATGGATGTGGTGGATGAATGAAGTAGAAAACAAGGTCATCATCTGAGAGTGAAAATGGGGAGGAAGTGTTGGAAGAAAAGAGAAGGTGTGAAATAATTTAGGACACAGCACAGCAAACTATAGCCTTTGGTCAAATCCTATTTTGGTGCAGTCCACAAGCTAAGGATACTTTTTTACTTTTAAACGGTTGGGAAAAAAATTTAAGATGATATTACATCATGGCATGTAAAAAATAAATGCAATTCAAATTTCATTTATTTACATATTGCCTCTGGCTACTTTCATGCTACAGTGACAAAGCTGAATAATTGAAAAAGAGACTATGACCTGCTATGCCAAAAATATTTATCTGGCCCTTTACAGAAAAAGTTGGCTGACTCCTGATCTAGGAGGATGGGAAGGTATATAGAGTAGGGAAATATGATTATCAGGCAGCATTAAGGCCTGAAGGTTATGGACATGAATTTAAAGTAAGACTAAACAGCATAGTTGCTGCACAGAAGTAGGTACAAAGGCAAAGAGCTGGCTTTAAAGTTGTGATTTTGCAAACTGAGAGTGACAAAAAGGGGTAGACTAAGTTAAAAGTACATGCAAGTTGCATGATTATAATGATTGATCCTGGGATTTAAGTTGATTATGACAGGAACAGAAGGAACTTGGAGATTAGGGACAATGAAAAGGTGGTAGTGAAAGGAGTGTTGGAGTTAAGTTACTAGATGTCTGGAAGACAGACTGTGGTGGTCAGATAATGAGATAGATTATGGAGGGGTTACAGTTTTTGGTAATAACGAGAGAGATCTAAGGTATGACTGAGAGTGAATGGATGAGAATAGCAGAGAACAAGGTCAGTGGAAAACTACTCTTCAAAGAACCTATAGTCAGGGTGTTGAAAGATTAAAAATTGCCAAGAATTAAATCAGGAGTAGTGCTGCGGGAAATGAAATGAGCAGTGAACTCAACTTACTGAGAAATGAGAGGGGATGACCCAGGGGTTTGTAGATTTTGTAGATGATAGCAATGAAGAGAAGAGATATTATTTGATAGTATGGAACTCAAAGCTGAGAGTTTTAAGGGAAGATAGGAATGTGTCTAGAAGTAGTAATGAGAAGCAAGAACATCATCTACCCCATCTCCAGGACCAGTAATAGGAGGACTGTGGGAGAGAAAAATCAGCTTGAGAGGGCTGTAGTGAAAGCAGTATCCTAAGGTAGCAGCCAAGTTTCAGACTGCTGGGATCCAAGCCAGGGAAAGGTTTCTGACTCTTTAGAATGCTGAGCTTTAGGCTGGGCACAGTGGCTCACGCCTGTAATCCCAGCACTCTGGGAAGCCAAGGTGGGCAGATCACTTGAGTCCAGGAGTTCAAGATCAGCCCAGGCAACATGGTGAAATCCCGTCTCTACACAAAATACAAAAATTACCCAGGTTTGGTGGTTCATGCCTGTAGTCCCAGCTACTCAAGAGACTGAGGTGGAGAATCACTTGAGCCCAGGAGGTTGAGGCAGCAGCAAGCCATGATCACACCACTGTACTCCAGCCTGGGCAACAGAGTGAGACCCTGTCTCAAAAAAACAAACAGAGTGCTGAGCTTTAAATCCCTGTATTCAGTAGGATGTCTCCCCTCAGCTCCCAGTTGGTGGTGGCTTCAACTAGTTCATCTTCCCCAGGAGATAACGAATGAACAAATGAATGAATGAATGAGTTTATAAGGGGTGAGGATCTCAGGGCTTTATAGTCTTTCAAGTAATCATCTTGTTTTTAGCCCTCCACCTACTACCTCTTGCTTTTCAGATAACTGATGCCTCCAATTCCTAAGCCTTTTCTGGGGTTCTGTGGTACAAACATGCTTGCTTATTGCTAGTAACACTCCACCAGCCCCTGCCCCAGACTTCTGCTTTCTCTGGTCTACTCAGTTTGTTCCTTGTTTTTCGCTTTCCGGATTCAAAGATTTTGTTGACATTGCCTGGATGCTGCCATCTTTTCTCTCATATTCTTTGTCCTTAATCATTTAACATTCCTTTACTGTCATTTTAATGGCATTTCAGGAGGAAGCCGTGTTTCTAGTCCACCGTTCTTTTTTGTTGTTTTTGAGACAGAGTCTTACTCTGTCACCCAGGCTGGAGTGCAGTAGCATGACCTCAGCTCACTGCAACCTCTGCCTCCCAGATTCAAGCGATCCTCCCACCTCAGCCTCCCGAGTAGCTGGGACCACAGGCATGCGCCACTACAACTGGCTAATTTTTGTATTTGTAAGTAGAGATGAGGTTTCTCCATGTTGGCCAGGCTTGTCTTGAATTCCTGGCCTCAAGTGATCCACCTACCTCAGCCTTCTAAAGTGCTGGGATTACAGGCATGAGCCACCACACCGGGCCAATCCACTGTTTTTTAAAAAGTTGTCAAGAGTTTTGTTAAGGGGTCAGACATGTCTGACTGGTTGACTTTTCCCAGAATGCTGCTTAGTCCCTCAAACACACAAATTCCTGATGGGTCCACCCACTAGGCTTCTGGTATACACAGACAGATCTGAATCCCAGTGGTGGAAACAACCTAGGCTGATTCTGAGTTTCCCACTGCATTTCTTCTTCTAATTGTCACTCTTTTCCATTCCTGTCCTTTCCCTCATCCCTTACCTGCTGAAAATGAATCTTACCATTTCTAAAATTCCACTCTTCCGGGGGCATCCACAGCTGGATCCTCTTCTTCACTGCCATTCCTCAGGCCTTAGAACAGGTCCCCTTCTTACACCCTTGTGCTCCAACTGGTCTTTATGAAACCTGTTCACTTCAATATACTTTTAGGCCAGGCTCACGCCTGTAATCCCAGCACCTTGAGAAGCTGAGGCCGGTGCATCACTTGAGGTCAGGAGTTCAAGACCAGCCTGGCCAACATGGTGAAACCCTATCTCTACTAAAAATACAAATATATATACATATGCCAGGCATGGTGGCGTGTGCCTGTAGTCCCAGCTACTCAGGAGGCAGAGGCACGAGAATCACTTGAATCCAGGAGGCGGAGGTCGCAGTGAGCCGAGATTGTGCCACTGCACTCCAGCTTGGGCAACAGAGCAAGACTCCATCTCCAAAATATATCTTATCTATATATAGATATAGATAGGTATATATAGATCTATATATAGATATATACTTTCAATTCTCCAATTGTTCCTGTATACCATAGAGAAACTCTTATGAGCTCAGTTTCTGCAGGACTTACAAAACAGGGTAATTGCCTCCTCATTATGGTCAGCTCCAGCACCATTCAAATTCTCTGTCCTTACCCATTTCCAGAACAAGCAGGATGAAAATCACTTATCACTATAGCACCCACCCTCAAGCACAAGGTTATCCAATGTTTTCAAGGAGTCCAGCATTTCATAACAGAACCCCCTGATTAGTTTGCTAACTGATGAAAGCAGAGTTAAATTCCTGTTATGCAGGTTTAGAGTACAGGAGATTCTATGTCCCCATATCCTCTGCCCCCCAATCTATCCCTTGGCAAACACAAGTACCTCTACTAGAATAACCATACTCCCTCTTCCCAACCCACTTCTCTTGTTTAAGGGCACTGGCAGTGTTTGTGTATGTCAACAACATCGGAGTATCTGGGGTCCCTGGAGAGTTAGATTTTCTGTATTAATTACAGACTGGGAGATTACTCTGGCTCCAGTAAAAGCAATACCAGGACTGAAGTCCCCTCTCTGATTATGGTGGCTGGGATTTTCTGGAAGAGGCATAGGTCCAGAAAAGAATGTAAAAAAGGTACTAGAAAGAAAGAATAAGGCCTATAGCCATCAGGCTGCTAGAACCTTTGGACAAGTCACTATTTAAAAGCAGGTAAAGACCCAGCTTTTTGTCCATCTGGTCAGGCACCTGGTGGCATGAGTCTTTCAGAACATACTGGTCAGGCGGTGGCTCACGCCTGTAATCTCAGCACTTTGGGAGGCTGAGGCAGGAGGATCACTTGAGGTAAGGAGTTGGAGACCAGCCTGGCCAACATGGTGAAACCCTGTCTCTACTAAAAATACAAAAATTAGCCAGGTGTGGTGGCGGGCATATGTAGTCCCAGCTACTTGGGAGGCTGAGGCAAGAGAATCGCTTGAACCCAGGAGTCGGCAGTTGCAGTGAGCCGAGATCGCACCACTGCAATCCAGTCTGGGTGGTAAAGTGAGAACCCATCTCAAAAAAAAAAAAAGGAACATACCACAACCCTTCAATAAAAAGGTCTCTGAGAAAACAGTTGTCACAATGTCCATGTACTTGTACTTGACACCATGTGAGAAACAGCCTCCAGTAGGTCACTGGCCAGACAGGTGAGTATGAAATAAGACAACACTGTATTATAGCTCAGGATGCATTGATAATAGAAGTTTGAAGCAGCAGCTGACAGACGAGTCTAAGCAATAACACACAGACTAGTTTGTCTCTGCTCTTGAGAACAGCAGCCTGCAACCCTTCAAACAAGCCATAATGTGTGAGTCAACAAGAAGCTACATTTGATTGACAATGCCATTTTAATAAAGATGTCCTAGAGTCAAAGAATTTGGCATGAGAAATTATGCCCAGGCTGGGGTGCAGTGGTGTCATCATAGCTCACTGCAGCCTCTGAGCTCCTGGGCTCAAGGGATCCCCCTGCCTTAGCCTCTGAAGTAGCTGGGACTACAGGCATGCACCACTGTGCCCAGCTAATTTTTAATTTTTTTGTAAAGATAGGGTCTCATTATGTTTCCCAGGCTGGTCTCGAACTCCTGGCTTCAAGTGAACCTCCCACCTTGGACTCCCAAAGTGCTGGGATGTGCTCAATATTAAATGTCATGAAGATACTGTTAAAATAATAATTGTGCTCAATAGTTGTATCTTTATACTATTCTGAGCCTTAGGTTTCTTTTCTGTAAAACTGAACAATACTACCTTCTTTGCAGGGGATAGCATAGTCCCTGGTTTACAGTAAATGCTTTCCTCCAATTGAATCAAGATATACCTCTCTGCTACCTCCATCTGTTAGAAATGCTTGCCTTCTGGTACCAGAAAAAAAAAAAAACACCTTCCACATGACAACTCTGAAGACAATAATCGCACTACCATTGTGTTTTTCTGGATGTGCCACACATTGTATACATGTCCCTGCCTTACAAATGACATCTCCTATACACAGAGTCCTTAATATTTCTACATGCAATGTATAATCAACTAAAACATCAGTATCATCTTAATGTGAATTTCTGTTAATCCAAGTTCTCCCCCACTATGCAAGTGCAATAAATATTTAAAAATGAAGGTAACAATATATATATATATTTTTTTGAGACAGAGTCTCGCTCTGTTGCCCAGGCTGGAGTGCAGTGGCGTGATCGCGGCTCACTGCAAGCTCCACCTCCCGAGTTCATGCCATTCTCCTGCATCAGCCTCCTGAGTAGCTGGGACTACAGGTGCCCACCACCACTCCCAGCTAATTTTTTGTATTTTTAGTAGAGACAGGGTTTCACTGTGTTAGCCAGGATGGTCTCCATCTCCTGACCTTGTGATACACCCATCTCGGCCTCCCGAAGTGCTGGGATTACAGGCGTGAGCCACCGTGCTTGGCCAACAATATACATTCTTAACTGTGTAAATTTTAATTTGTTGGTTTTATTCTTTTGAGATTATTATGAATATTGATTCTGTCATTCATTGCTTAAGGACCAGGCAGGTGAACCACTTGACATTTTTTATCATCAGAATAAATTGACAAAAACAAAACAAAATATTTTGAGGTGGAATGGAAGTATCTTGAGTAGTAGTAAAACCATAATTCTAGATGGTGATAATCATTGTCATAATGAAAGCGTGTTGCTTGTTGACTATTTAACCATGCTGTTTAAGTCATATTAAAAACATCAATACTTAAAAGGTAAGTTTCCATCATCTTGAAAATACATTTATTTGATATGCCATTTGGACAATGACTTTAACTATATATTAAGGTTCATTCAACTCTTTCCCTTCCCAAACCTCTCCTGTTTGAACTAAATATTTCCTTTTTTTTTTTTTTTTTTTTTTTGTTTGAGACAGGGTCTTGCCCTGTCGCCCAGGCTGGAGTACAGTGGCTCAATCATGGCTCACTGCAGCCTAGACCTCCCGGCTTCAAGTGATCCTCCTGCCTCAGTCTCTCAAGTAGCTGGGACTACAGGTGCATGCCACCACTCCCGGCTAATTAAAAAAAAAAATTGTAGAGAAGGGGGTCTTGCTATGTGGTCCAGGCTGGTCTTGAACTCCTGGGCTCAAGTAATCCTCCAGCCTCAGCCTTCCAGAGTGCTGGGATTACAGGTGTGAGCCACCACGTCCAGCTATATTTCCTTTTCTAGAAGTGTTCTCTCGGACTGCTGACAGGTCCACCATAAAAGATTGTTCCCGTATATGAAGTTCTGAGTGACTACCATATGCCAACCACTCTATATGGATTTTCTTATTTGACACTGTGAGGTAAGCACTTTTATTACTTCTGTTTTATAGATTACAAAACCAAGCTCAGTGAGGTTTGCTAATGTGCTCGACATACAGTCAATAAGAGACACCTGAAGGGCCAGTAGCAATGGGGGAACAGGAGACCCTAAGAGAAAAATGCTGATGCAATTAGACTTTACCTAGTCTCCCCGACTTTCCAGACTGGGGCCCTGACACAAAGACTTTGTCAGACAAGCACACAGAGGGGAAGATTTCACTTTATTGTTACATCAGTCTCACAAATGAAACCAACACAGCCAGAAACACTGAAAGGATAAAGTGCCAATGCAGAGAGGCCTGGCAACAGAAGGAGGGAGGAATCCAGTTCGTCTCCTCCACGTCCCCAGCCTGGCAATATATTTCTATTACACAAGAGTGAGGGCAGCTGACATACCAGGCAACCCATTGTATAGACACTTTGAGCTAAGAAATAGAAAATTGTACCAGGTAGGGTCTGTGCAGGGCAAGAAAATAGAAAAAAGTCAGAAAATGTTATTTTCCCGAGTCAGGCATGGAAATATCAAATGATAAAACCAGTATTTTTCAAACTCTGTTATTTGGGATAGACATCTAATAAGGAATGAGACAGGTCTGGTGCTTCATGCTACTGCCTATTTTCAGAACTATGACACCCTTTCTCCCACACCCTCAATGTAAGGTACCAGAATTTTTTAGGACTCCTGGGAAAAACTGACCTCACCTTCTTACCTTCTCAGCCCCCAAAAATTAGACCCAGTGCTCCCTCATGCACATCAAGGAGATATGAGCTAGGAGAATAATCAACTTGGAGGCATTTAAAGAAAGTGAATGAAGGCCGGGTGCGGTGGTCACGCCTGTAATCCCAGCACTTTGGGAGGCTGAGGTGGGCGGACCACAAGGTCAGGAGATCAAGACCATCCTAGCTAACACGGTGAAACCCGTCTCTACTAAAAATACAAAAAATTAGCCAGGCGTGGTGGCAGGCGCCTGTAGTCCCAGCTACTTGGGAGGCTGAGGCAGGAGAATGGCATGAACCCGGGAGGCGGAGCTTGCAGTGAACCGAGATCGTGCCACTGCACTCCAGCCTGGGCAACAGAGTGAGACTCTGTCTAAAAAAAAAAAAAAAAAAAGAATAAACCAGCAGGAACCTTCAACATGCCTCACTGTGGCTAAGAGTCAAGGCTCAGAGTAGAACTTTCAAGTAGGGAAGTAAAGGGTGAGCTTTACTTCAACTTAGTACCAGGATAAGAGGCAGGCCAAAGTATTGCCATGAAAGGTAGGGAAGGAGCATGGAGAGGCCTCAGTGGAAAGGTACAAATCCCCGCTAGGTAAGAGAATGGGGTGTTGCTAGAGGGAGTGCTGAAGGCTGGTAACCCCGGGATCACCCCTCATGAGCTTTAGATGTAGCCTCCCAACCATGGCTGTGCTTAGCTTCCTATCTAGCTTCTTTAGGTAGAGGCTGATAGGAAGGGGGCCTAGGGAATGACCCCATGACAACTGACTGCAGTATGGCTGCCTAGTTGTTCAAATGATAGTCACCAAGTTCCTAGGCTTTAGGGAGCTTCTGTGAGGCCCAAATCATTCAGAGTTCCAAAGGGCTGTTCAGTAGGGGCAGTTGCTGAACACCAGACAAGGTAGTTGGTAGTACTTGGCA
This sequence comes from Pan troglodytes, assembly GCF_028858775.2. Lineage (NCBI taxonomy): Eukaryota > Metazoa > Chordata > Mammalia > Primates > Hominidae > Pan > Pan troglodytes. The sequence continues at coordinate 13,127,979 of NC_072407.2, forward strand.
AAGTTCAAAGTGGGATCCTTTAAACAAACACTCTGAGAACTACTGCTATGACACAGGGTAGACTTGGGAATATCTTAAAGGGATACCCACAGCTAGCTATTTTTCTGACTTGTCCAAGCACTTCTATGACCAAACTGAAGGGGAGATTCCATTATAGACACCTGTGTGCCTAATGTGACACCCCAGTCAAAAAGCTTCAAGAAACCTTGTATTCTCCCCAACCTTTGACAGGGGTCAGGAAATACTGGGCAGTTATAAAAAGTTGTCCTTAACATTGCCGGCTCCTGCTCTGCCTCTTTCCTTGTATCAGGACAGAACTGAACATCTCAATTCCCTGCCTGAAAATGTCATTCCCTGCCTCCCAGAAAGGTTTATCTAGATAGGCCTCTCCACCAATTGATTCTACTCAGTCTACTCCCTTCTATTCTGGCCTTGCTCTTTTTTTTCCCCCATCTTTCTCTACTCCTGGTTTCCAGCTACTTCAGTCCTTGACAGACACATAATAGGATGGGCAGAAATGCTGATCGGATCTTGGGAGTAATCAATGTCTGACAGTGACACTCTGATTTACTTAAGCCTTCAATTCCATATCAGAGAGGGATTAATATTCCTCTGTCTGTGGTTCCTCCTTTCCTCCAAGAGGTTCACAGTGAGAAACCATTTCATTCATCTTTGTACGCTCGTTTTTAGGCACCAAGATGAGGGCCTAAATGTGACAGTTTGGGGCAAGGAACTTTTAGTGGGCTTGGCACACAGGAGGGAGAGCTACCCAAATCATCCTAGCATCCATCTCCAGAGAATATTCCTCCCATGCTCTGCCTTTTTTTTTTTTTTTTTAAACACATTCTCACCTCTTTGCCCTCCTGTTAAAGGCTTGAATACAAATGCAGCAGCATGGGAGTCTTGGCTTGGAAATCAGGTCTGTGTTCTTGGTCCCTTCAGTCACTGACCTAATATATGAACTTAGACAATTCACTTGCCTCTCTGGACCTTTAAATGAAAGTTAAACTGTAATGGATGATGTCCCTGGGCTCTTTCACATAATCCATACTTGAGAAATCAATGAATCAATTTGAAGAAACTCTAATTCTAAGACATAGGTATCCTGGCACCTGTTTGAAACAGCTGAAAGGAGGTAAAGGTCAGGTTCCTGTTTATTATACATTTAGCTATAGGAAAAGAAGCACATATATCTATGGAGACACAGAACCTGGCAGCCCCTATACTTGACTAATAAAAGCAAATTCCTGGAAGAAGCAGAGAAATAGGCCACAAGTGAGACTGGCAGTGTCAAAAAAGGTCTATAAGTTAAGTGATCAAAGTAGTAAAAAACAATGGCCATAACCAGACAAGATCTCTAAGCATAGACTATAGTCTAGAGAGGTCTGAATGGGAAGGAGCCCCTGGGGCTTCTATTAGATGGAAGGACTTGGTCCACAGCAAGTCACTACGGCATTTGGTTCAAACCCAGTTTTCTCAATCTGTCAACCCGGTGTGTATGCACACGTGCAGACATGCTGCAGGCTGTAGTTATGCTTCTGAAGTGCTGAAATGAGAAATAAATATCAGGAGAAATAATGCCAAATTCAAAAAAAGTTAAGCTGAAGGCAAGTAAAATTTTGCTTTCAAAGCTAGTCATTTCCCTACCACTCTGTGTGGCATCACCATTGCTCATTCTGATGTGTGCACTACAGAGTTTTGTGGGGTGATGAACTCTGGGTGTGGGGAAGGGTGGATTTGTAGTATAATTGAAAGCCAAAGACAGGATACAACCCCATGTCCTGTCTGAGAACCACCACCACCCTGCTCGCAGCTGATGACAAATGGATGTGACTTGATCTGACCCATTTGGGCACTCACTTGTCTTCATTCAAAGAGACTGTCTCCACAAAAGGGATTTCTTCCTTGTCTGTCTTCCCCATGATCAGCCGGTGCTTATCCAAGTTTATGATGCACTGAAAACAGGTAACTTGTCAGTGATACCACTATGAGTTCCTGTGTAAGAGGATACCTGCCTCAGAGAGGAAGTATCAAGGGGTAAGTGGAGTCAATCTTACCTTCAGAGATCGGAGAGTCTGTAGACCAAGGGACAAGTTTTTCTCATTGTCATCTAATAAAAACAAAAAAATGATTAAGATTTAGCCATTTCCATGCTTGCTTAGAAGTTGGCCTAATCACTATTAGGTTCCACCCATCCATCCAATAACATCCAATAAACATATATTGAGCATGCGTTATTTTTATTTTATTATTTTTTTTATTTTTTGAGATGGAGTTTCGCTCTTGTTGCCCAGGCTGGAGTGCAGTGGCGCAATCTCGGCTCACTGCAACCTCTGCCTCTCAGGTTCAAGCAATTCTCCTGCCTCAGCCTCTGGAGTAGCTGGGATTACCAGCACCCACCACCACACTTGGCTAATTTGTGTATTTTTAGTAGAGACAGGGTTTCGCCATGTTGGCCAGGCTTCTCTCGAACTGACCTCAGGAGATCCACCCGCCTCAGCCTCCCAAAGTGTTGGGATTACAGGCATGAGCCACCGCGCCTGGCCGAGCATGTGTTATATTAAGTAATTTTCCTAGATCATTAAACTTACAAGGCAATAGAGCCAAGATTCAAACCCAGGTCTTTTTTACTCTAAAGGACAAAGGCCTTTACACAAAAACCAAGAACTTGGAGTAGTCAAGAGTAAAATGTAGAGAAGTGTGGAAACTGGTGGGAAATTATCAAGGGATTTATGGCAAAGGAGTGAGTAAGTTGCTCTCTGTCTCTAACTAGTTCATGGAAAGCTCTCAAGGGACATTTTCACCTGTACATAAAAATGTGTTTTCTTGCTCCTTTTTTTTTTTCTTTCTTTTGAGACGGAGTTTCGCTCTTGTTGCCCAGGCTGGAGTGCAATGGCGCGATCTCTGCTCACTGCAAGCTCTGCCTCTCGGGTCCAAGCGACTCTCCTACCTCAGCCTCCCAAGTAGCTGGGATTAAAGGTATGCGCCACCAGTCCCGGCTAATTTTTTATTTTTAGTACAGACGGGGTTTCTCCATGTTGGTCAGGCTGCTCTCGAACTCCCAACCTCAGGTGATCTGCCCGCCTTGGCCCCCCAAAGTGCTGGGATTACAGGCGTGAGCCACTGCGCCCGGCCTCTTGCTCCTTGAATTTTTTTTTTTTTTTTTTTTGAGACGGAGTCTTGCTCTGTCGCCCAGGCTGGAGTGCAGTGGCGCGATCTCAGCTCACTGCAAGCTCCGCCTCCCAGGTTCACACCATTCTCCTGCCTTAGCCTCCCGAGTAGCTGGGACTACAGGCGCCCACCACCACGCCTGGCTAATTTTTTGTATTTTTAGTAGAGACGGGGTTTCACCGTGTTAGCTAGGATGGTCTCGACCTCCTGACCTCGTGATCCGCCCGCCTCGGCCTCCCAAAGTGCTGGGATTACAGGCATGAGCCACCGCACCTGGCCGAATTTTTTTTTATCTGACCTCCACATTTGTTTTACTGATTGATTCTCAACATGTCTTGAATGTAGCTCAGGGCCCATCTATTACTTTGGAGAACAAAAATTGGGACAAGGTCTACAGTACAGAAAAATGGGAACCATTTTGAAAAAGTCAATATTTACAGGCATGAGATGACATGAGGTTTTGTTGGGGGTAGGGAGAGGGTTTCCGTTAGGGTCCATAGGTCCAGCCCTCAATTCTGCTTACCAACCACAGCTGCTGGGCAGTCCAGGCGGAGGGAGCCCAGTGTGATCACTAGGTGCTCAATCTGGCCCACTACTTTGAGATGCCGGGGTAGAGAAAGCTTTTCTCCTTCATGCTTGTGGGATCTGACATGCTCCTTGAGTCTGTACCAAAGAGGAAGATACCAAAATCCCCTTGACAGAGATTCCTGGTAGAATCCTGCAATGCCTACCTTCTGACCTACAATTGGAATTCTCCAGGGATCTCCTGGGATTAATCTACAGAAAAGTGCTAGCCATCCTACATATGTTGTTCCAGCACTTTGTCCTAAACATGCCAGGGGGATATAAAAACACTAAAGACTCATCTCCCGTTCTCAAAAACCTTACATCACTTATGTGTATTGGTGAAGAGAGGGGAACTGATATATTCAGAGAATCCTATTCTGTATCCTACTGTCCCCACTATTGTGTGAGGCAATTGAGTTGACACATCCTTTTACCCATCTGTGAGTAACAGATACTAGAGGTCAGATTAATCCTAATTTTATAAGGTGCTTTGTTCAATGTGTAATTTTCTCATTGTCCTTTCTATTTCACTCTGTCTTCATCAGTCTGTCTTAGACTATAATGTTAATGGAGGCAAGTACTTATTTGGTAAGTGCACTGATATTCATATCAGCAAGGAATATCATGGAGAAAATCCTTGTTAATTTAACTTGTCTGTGCAGGGGAGGAAGGAAAGAAACAGTACCAAGGTTTCACATGTTACATAAGCTGATTGGAATAGCTAGCACCCGAGCTATTATGGGTTGGTGGATAAATACTTAATTATGGACTTTCTGTGCCAATACTTCTGCTTTCCTCTATTTCCTCTCTTTTGGTGTTATAGCCCATCCAAAAGAAAAATAATTGCAGTTTTACAGATGGTTATTAATTCCTCTGGAATCATGGCAGTCTGCTGCCTAATTATGCACCAGGACATTGTTAGTCTTTCTGGAACCATCATGTTGCACTATACTTTATATTTTTACCACACAAAAAGCTCAGGGCTGGGTGCAGTGGCTCACGCCTGTAATGCTAGCACTTTGGGAGGCTGAAGCGGGCAGATTGCTTGAGCCCAGGAGTTGAAAACCATCCTGGGCAACATGGCAAAACCCCCTCTCTACAAAAAATACAAAAAATTAGCTAGGCATAGTGGCGCACACGTAGTCCCAGTTACTCGGGAGGCTGAGGCAGGAGGATCACTTGAGCCCAGGAGGCGGAGGTTGCAGTGAGCTGAGATTGCACCACTGCACTCCAGCCTGGGCAACACAGTGAGGCTCCGCCACACAAAACAAACAAAAGAAACTACTGGCTAATTACCCTTATGATGGCCCAGGCCCAGTAGCAGCTGCAGTCCTATTCTCAGTTCTGATGGATGTTTCTTGGGGACCTGCAATGCATCCTCCAGAAAGACTCTGAGTAAGCTAAGCCCCACCACATCCCTACTTTTACTCATCTGGATGGAGTATACCAACAGGACAGCTCTTTTTAATTTGCTATCTAGTGGATCAGGGCAGGGCACACAATGAGCCAGAGGTCTCAGGCTCTCTCATTCAAGTTTAGAAGTCTTTGCTCAAAACTTAATAGGGTGAGTTAACAGAAAGCCAAAGGTTTCCCTGCTCACTGATTTCTCCCACTTGCCGGATAACCCACTACTCCTCCCCTCTACTAAGGATTCTGGTTCCAGCTGAGATCTGAACTCTGCATACTTCTCTTTGAGCTGCTGTAGAGACCCTCACCATCTCTAACCATAAAATAGAGTCAAGCGAAGAGTACAGTCACATCTAAGTTCCACTCAGCACAAGTGGCTACTTACCCCAATCTGTCCACACAGGCCAAAGAGATGAGATTATATAGGCAACCTGTGTCAACCAAGGCTTTCACATCCTTTCCAGCACACTGTGGGGAGGAAATGTACTGTTCAATAAGAGCCAGAGAAGCAAAAGGGAAAGGAGATGCAGACAGCAAGCAGCAGATGTCATATGAAAGGCAGGGTTGGAGAGCATCCTCCCAATTATGGGCTATAGTGTCCCATCTTTACCCACTGCTAAGTCTGCCTTTGACTGGCTCTTGTTCCTGCTGAATCCAGAGCTGACAGAAGATCCCCCAAAAACTCTAGGTGTTTCATGCTATACACCAAATAGCTCTTAATCTTTTTTAAAAAAATCACATACCCATTTGTAAATCTGATGAAAGCTTTGTTCCTTCTTCCCATAAAGATGCACATGCTTACAAAATGTTGCATACACTTCCAGTGTTGCATGGAGTGCCCCTTTTAAAACTCACTTATGAATTCCATGAGACCCACACTCTATAAAGTCAGGAGGAGAGGGCCCCACATCCTACTTTGCAGAAAACCCTGGAAAAGCTGTTCTCAGAACATTACCTGGCAAGAAACCAAAATCATGTCATCCTCCTCAGACTTCTTTAGCCCCTCAGACTTAGCCTGATTGAGTTTGTTCGTCTTAGAGGCCCAAGGGACACGGCCGCTTCGGAGCTTAGACAGGTTGGTTTCCATGAGGCGCCTCTGCAGAATATTATGAGGTTGCTTGAGGGATAGAAAGCAGAGACTTCTTAGTGACAGGCCACATCCCTCTTTCCCATTGTCCCCCAGGTGCCATAAAAATAATGAAGGAGCCTCCCATAACTGAGCTCTATCTTTGCTTCTTATTTATACTTCCTTCAAGTGAGGACTTCACTGGTATTGTCAGAGCAGGTACCATAAACCAATTTGCAGTAGGCCACCCTGAATGAATGAATATGCAAGATATGACACTGGGAAATGTGGAGAGGGCTGATAAATATTCTAGGGCTTAAGAGAACTGAGAACCCTTGTGATTTGGACTAACCTAGGCCTGCTACCTTTCTTCCCCTTACAAGAGCATTTCAAGGGAAAAGTGGTCTTAGTCTAAAGTAAGTAATCTCTGTATCTTCCTAGGTGACAGCAAATCACTGCCTTATAGAAAGGGCAGCTCATTTTCATAGGCTGAAGAAACTTAGCTAACACAGGTATTCAGAAGCTCTGCCTACTTCTGTGTCAAGTCTCACTCTCTTATCTTTCAGATGCAGCCTGCAGAAGCCTTAGTGGCTGGCTGTCCTGTGGACTGAGTCACCCATGGGTGGATAGGGTGAAAAGACAGGAATTCACACTTGCTGAGCAAGCCTCTCAGCAGACACACTTTGAAACCTGACAGAACACACAAGAATCATCGATGCTGGCATCCCCTGGACCTCAAAACACTGGTTTCTCCTGCCCTATCTTGTCATCCATTTCCCTTCCCTTCAATGGCCCAAAAAGTGGAGGTATGAAGGGGAAAGACACTGACCAAGAAGCAGGGGACTTAATTAGACCTTATATGCATGCCAGGATGCCTAATGTTAAGAAGCAGAATGAGAAGTGTGAGTTTAAGTCTACACTTTGATAGAGCTTAGGAGAGTTCCTAGGGCAGATATAATCATGCTCCACTGTTTCTATTCAAAGTGGCCTCCAGAAAGTTTAAGATATCTCTTGAAAAGAAATCCTTTGACTGGAGAAATTTGTATACACAAATATCTTATGTCCCGGCTACAATACCATTTAAAATCCCTCAAAGGAGAGTGTTTAACCTAAAATCCCTCAAAGGAGAGTGTTTCACCCCAAGTTTCTATCTAACATATACCAGATGACACTCTCATTCTATGGGGAAGGAAGTCACTCTTAGAAGCCCAGAGCCTAGAACCTTTCAAGGGGAGGGGCTGGCACTGGAGGTCTTCAGTGTATCTGCCACCTTTCAGATTCCTAAGGAAGAATGCAGTCACAGCCATGACTCATTGTAACCCTAGTGAGATGAAGAAATGGATTCCCAAAATACACTGATTCTTGGCAAAGCACATTCTAAATTGGTATCTTTGGGAAAAGTGGAGGGAGAGGCACTTGTAAAGAAAATGAGAGCTTCTTAGCTTGACTAGGAGCTAGAGGAAGTGCTAACTCTGTCAGATTTTGTGATGCAACACTGGGATAATGCTTTGCTTCTCAAAAGAAATGAAAATGTTTCATTCGAATCTCTCTCACCAATAAGAATGGATTCCTAGCTCAAGCCATACTAAAGCAGGGTGTTTGTTTCTGTTACATCCATGATTACCAGGACCAACTCAGATAAAACTGGACTTGTAGAAGTGAAGATTGGAAGGAGTTTCAAAGACCACCTAAACAAAGCCCTCTTACCTAAAGTTTGGGGATGTCTTCCTACATTGGTCTTGCTAAACACTTTATCTGGTTCTTAATCTTGCAAAGGAACCTAATCATTAGTGGACAGATGAGACAAACGAGGGAAGTTCTGAAATCATTATGCTTGAATTCATCCCTTTTCTGTATTTTCCTCTCTTTCTACTGGATTCTTCTTCCAAAAGTTATAAAACATACTAAAAGTTCCTAGATATTGGGGAGAAAACTCCTCCACAAAATGTCAGATCCTGCTGCCTTTACTCTACAGCCTCCTTTAATCACCCTCCTTATCTGGAATGGTCTTTTAAAAAAAAGACTAAACCATGACATCTATTTTCTGATATCCCATATTTTCTTCACTGAGATCACTTCTTATCCCATACCAATAATTACCTCTGATTTCCAAATACAATAGACATTTTCAGCCTTAATTTTACCAGACTTTTCTAGTGCATTTGGCCCTGCTGACTATTCCTTTACTTGTTCTTTAGTAACCAAAAAAGGTTCAAACACATGCTCAATGTAAAATACTTAAGTATCACTGAAATATATAAAATAAAAAGCAAAGGCCAGGCACGGTGGCTCACGCCTGTAATCCCAACACTTTGGAAGGCCGAGGCAGGCGGATCTCTTGAGCTCAGGAGTTCGAGACCAGCCTGTCCAACATGGCAAAACCCCGTCTCTACTAAAAGAAAAAATACAAAAATTGGCCAGGCATGGTGGCATGCACCTTTAATCCCAGCTACTAGAGAGGGTGAGACAGGAGAATTGCTTGAACCCAGGAGGCCGAGGTTGCAGTGAGCCTAGATCGCACCACTGCACTCCAGCCTGGGCAACAGAGCAAGACTTTATCTCAAAACAATAAATAAATGAACAAATACATAAATAAATAAAATTAAAAGCAAAAACCTCCCCAATCTCTCAAACCCTTCTCAGTCCCACTCCCAACAAATAATGACCATTAAATTTAGAAATATATCTTTCAAAAAATATTAATACATTTATAAATATATAAAAGACTAACTATACTATAAAACTGTTCTGAAATTTTCTATTTTCATTTAATATATAAAAGCATTTTCTGTCCAGGTGCGGTGGCTCACACCTGTAATCCCAGCACTTTGGGAGGCCAAGGCGGGCGGATTGCTTGAGCCCAGGAGTTCAAGACCAGACTGGGCAACATGGTGAAATTCTGCCTCTACAAAAAATACAAAAATTAGCCAGGCATGGTAGTGCACACCTGTAGCCCCAGCTACCTGGGAGGCTGAGGTAGGAGACTAATTTGAGCCTAGAAGGTGGAGGTGGTAGTGAGCCAAGATCACACCACTGCACTCCAGCCTGGGCAACAAAGCGAGACCCTGCCTCAAAAAAAAAAAAAAAAAAAAAGTAAGACTAGATAGATAGTGATGAAAACAGTTAATTAAGAAATAGCAGTATCACCATTTACTTGGAGATATGGAGATCCCTAACACAAGCAACAGCTTTAAATTTTTAAAAGTTTTAAATTATTTACATTTTTAAAAATTTTAAATAAAAATATACCCCATGTAGCAGAAAAGAGTTCAGCCACAAGAAAAGCCAACTTACAGTAGTTTAAATGGAGATTTATTTTTCTGACATAACAAGAAGTCTAGACATAGAAGCTGCTGATACTAACTCAGCAGCTTAACAACTTCAGGGCTATTGACTCTGTTAATTCTCTTGGACATTCCTTCATGGTCACAGATGAATACCCCAGCTCCAGGCATTATATCCACATTCAAGAAATGAGGAAGGAGGAGGGACTACACTAACACCATCAATTGCTTTTATCAGAAAAGGAAAAGCTTTCCCAGAAGTTCCTTCAGCAGTTTTTTGCCCATATCTTCTTGGTCAGAACTCATATGGCCACTCCTAGCTCTAACAGACATTGGGAGAGAATTTAGGTTTTATAATCTCTATAGAGGAGTTCAGCATATAGAAAAGGGCTAAGGATGGGTGATAATTTAGCCAACTAACAGTGTCTGCCAGATGCAAAAACTAAAGCATGTGCACACACACAATGTAACTTAGGCAGGTATAATGCCAGGTTATCTTATAACCAGCTTAGCATCTATTTTCTTATGTCTGCCCTACTTTCTGCATTTTAAAATAGCACATCCTTGACAGACAAGTTTGTGGTATAAACATACCTTAACTATTTACTAATGGGCATTTAGATTATTTTCATATGTTTGCCATTAGAAACAATGCTGCAATAAACTCAACATTTCATTTATCCTGAAACGCTCCTCCACTGGCCTCTAAAACCACCTGTTTATTCTGTTCCTGTCTCTCTCACTGGTTCCTTTGCCTATGTTCATTTCTTAAATGTTAGTGTTCCTCATCGCTCTATCTTTGGTCCTTTGTCACTCTACATATACTCCCAGGGCAATTTTATCTGTTTTCATTGCATAAATTACTACCTTTATAATGATGACTCTATCTCATGTCCAGATGTCACCTCAATTCTAGACCCATAGATCCAACTGCCTTTTTCAACTTCTCTACTTAGATATTCCACAGGCACTTCAAATGTAACTTATCCCACTGATATTTTCTATCAAACTTGCGCATTCTCCCTTATTCCCTATCTCGGTGGGTGAAATTCTGCCTCCTCTTATTTTCTTCTTCATTTACGTTACTGCTAAGCCCAATCTCCTAACATTACTTTCATGGTCCTCTTCCCCCACAGTGGTTCTCTTGCTAGTTGTAACAAAGAAAAATCCTCAATTTAGCATTCAAGACCTTCCACTACCATTCATCCTCCTTCCCAATCTCATCTTTTTAATTACTACTCCATGAAGGCTTTCTGCTTTCAGCAAATTACCACTTGTCACATATTAGCTTGGGCAAATCACTAACCTCTATGAGCATTACTTTTCTCCAAACCTTACTCTCTTGATCAGTCATAAAGGAGGTTTGAGCTCCAAAGACTTGTTCAGTTTTAACATATTGGGTTAATTCCTTTCCAGCAACCTTGGTAAGTGGCACCACCATACATCCATTCTTGATTTTTTCATTTCCTGACCTCCCATCAAAAGTGCTATTGTACTCTGAAACACACCTGGAATTGATCTGCTTCTCCCCATCTTTACTACTTCCAATCTAATCCAAACCACTATAATTTCTTATCTGTACTGTCACAGCCTCCTAACTTGCACTCTGCCTCTTCTTTTACCCTTCTCCAGTCCATTCTTTGCATGGAAACCAGAGTAAGCTTTTTAAAACATAAGTCAGGTAATACAGTACTTTACTCAAAACCCTTCAATGGCTTCCCATTGTTCTTCAGAAAAAATCCAAACTTTTTACCCTTCTCTATACAGCTCTGTACCAACTGGCCCTTGCCTCTCCTTCCATATACAAACCACTCTTCCTTTATTCATTCAAATTCAACACCATCCACACTCACTTCCTTGCTCAAAATTTCTTTCCCATTCCAATCCCTTTGCACCGGCTGTCCCCTCTGCCTGAAATGTTCTTCCCCTAACATTTCTAATAATTAGGTCCCTCTTATCTTCCAGGTCTCTGTTCAAATGTCATTTCCTCAGAGATACCTTCCTTGACCATACAACTTAAAGTAGGTAGGTCACCTTTTTAGTTACTAACAAATCTCACTATTTCTTTCATAGTAATTATCAATATGAAATTATTTTGTGTATTTACTTGTTTATATTTCACCCCTGCCCTACCAGCATGTTAACTGCACAAGGGCAGGGACCGTGACTGTCTTGATTTCAGCTATATCCTCAGCTCTTGACATAGTACTGAAAGAAATCTCTACCCCTTCTTTCTTCAAAAAGCCTTTTTTTCCGTTTTGTTTTTTTTTTTTGAGATGGAGTCTCACTCTGTCTCCCAGGCTGGAGTGCAGTGGCACAATCTTGGCTTGCTGAAATCTCCGCCTCCTGGGTTCAAGCAATTCTCTCACCTCAGCCTCTCCAGTAGCTGGACTACAGGTGCGTAGCAGCACACCCAGCTAATTTTTGCCTTTTTAGTGGAGATGAGGTTTCACCATGTTGGCCAGGCTGGTCTCAAACTCCTGACCTCAGGTGATCCACTTGCCTTGGCCTCCCAAAGTGCTGGGATTACAGGTGTGGGCCATCACACCCAGCCAAAAAGGCTTTCTTGATTAATATCATTGAATTCTTTCTTTCAGAATCCCTTCAATACTTGTATATTAAAGAGTTTGTACTATTTGTATCCCCAGTCTATGACTGTTTTATAAATATGGTTAAGTGGTTCTCATTTGTTTATTGACATATTGGCTTTCCAAGGGCTGTCCTGTCTTTCAAGATACACAGTACTGACCAGGTGCACTGGCTCTTGCCTATAATCCCAGCACTTTGGGAGGCTGAGGCAGGACTGCTTGAGGCCAGGACTTTGAGACCAACCTAGCAACACAGTGAAATTGTGTCTCTACAAAAACAATTTTTTTAATTAAAAATTTTAAAAATTTAAAAATTAGCTGGGCATGATGGCACACGCCTGTAGTCCCAGCTATTTGGGAGCTGAGGTGGGAGGATCACTTGAAGCCAGGAGTTCAAGGCTGCAGTGAGCTATGATCACGACACTGCACTTTAGCCTGGGTGACAGAGTGAGACTCTGTCTCAAAAAAAGAAAAAAGGAGGCCAGGCACAGTGGCTCATGCCTGTAATCCCAACACTTTGGGAGGCCGAGGCAGGTGGATCACGAAGTCAGGAGATTAAGACCATCCTGGCCAATGTGGTGAAACCCTGTCTCTACTAAAAATACAAAAATTAGCCAGGTGTGGTGGTGGGTGTCTGTAATCCCAACTACTGGGGAGGCTGAGGGAGGAGAATCGCTTGAACCCGGGAGGCGGAGGTTGCAGTGAGCTGAGATCGCACCACTGCACTCCAGCCTGGTGAGAGAGCGAGACTCCATCTCAAAAAAAAAAAAAGAAGAAAGAAAAAAGGATACACAGTACTAATTTGCTAGATGGATGCTGCAGATACCCTGGTGGCCATTTAGACATAATTTTTAAGTCGTCTTTCTGACGTGGATTCTGCTTTATGCTAAACTTCAACAAGGCAGCTACTAACCTAAGCAGTCCCTGCTTCTCTACTCTTCCTGAAATGTAGCTGCTAGAGGCATCTAAACTCTAACCAGGCAAGTTCAAATATTCTGCCTCCATCACCATCAAGAGCTTCTAAAGGAAATGAACACTATGGGAAGTGCTGTATTCTGGGTGAAATAGCTACAGTTCCTCAATCTGGCACCCACACTGCTTAAACATCTCTTCTAACCAAACTATAGAGTTTGAAGAAAAGAGAGGTGAGAGGAATCAGACTATAGTGCAGGATACCATAGAATCACAATTTGAGCAAGAACTTTAAAGGCACTCTCTCAATCCCTTTACCCAAGCTACCCAGACAGAAACTAATGGATTTCTGTGGTCCACAGAATGAACCAAACTAGAAAACAGAGGAAATGGTAGGGGTCTGCTTTCTTTGTAGCATTTATTCCCAAGAGAGAAATCCAAGGTCACTAGCTAGCCACAGAGCCACAACTAGAGCTTAGTTAGAACGAGGGTCATGGATACCATTCACTTTTTCTTTTACCCCAAAAGGGCCTGAAATCATTCTACTCCATTTTAGTCCTCATACACAGTCTATAGATAAACATGGACTCCTGAGTCAAGCCCAGTATACATGTCTCTATCTCTGACCTTGGAAATCCAAAAGGTCACCAATATTTGTGCCTTCTCTTTGCTTACTAGCTGAGTATATAACACGTGACCCATTCTACCCCATGGAAACACAAACAGATTGTTCTTCAGTTTGCAGTTGCTCAAAAACATAAGGCAGGCTGTTACACTGCCCCAGGCCTTCTGTGTTCTATTTCTTTGCCTTTGCTCATGACCCAACAAACAACCTATTCCTCATTATTATCTGTTTTGTGGATTAGTCTGAGATAATGGTTTCTCAGCTGTTCATGGAGGCTGCATTTTGTTAGAAAGGATTCACAAATGGGCAAGGAATTAGACCAGATAACCTGTAAAATTCTTCCTACTCTGAGGTTCTACAAAGCACACTCTAGAGGCAGCCTTCTCTCCATACCATCTCACAGTCAGCTGGCTCAAAGGGAATGGTAAAGGTGTAAATAGATGCCGGTCTCCATCCTTATCATCACATCAGGTTAGAGAAATCACTTCTTCCACTGGACTCCTCTGGCACATTTGACTATTACATCTTGGCAACTAGCACAGGCTTTCTGGTGCTGTTACTTATCTTCTTCTAGAATTGTCTATTCAGCATCTACATTTAAGTAACTAATTGGGACCCTAAACTTGTTCAAAAATCAAACTCTTCATTCTTTTTTTTTTTTTTTTTTTTTTTTTGAGACAGAGTCTCGCTCGCTCTGTCGTCCAGGCTGGAGTGCATTGGCACGATCTCGGCTCACTGCAAGCTCCGCCTCCTGGGTTCACAACATTCTCCTGCCTCAGCCTCCCGAGTTTCCCGAGTAGCTGGGACTACAGGTGCCCGCCACCAGGCCTGGCTAATTTTTTGTATTTTTTAGTAGAGATGGGGTTTCACCGTGTTTGCCAGGATGGTCTTGATCTCCTAACCTCGTGACCTGCCCGCCTCGGCCTCCCAAAGTGCTGGGATTACAGGCATGAGCCAGCGCGCCCAGCCCGCAAACTCTTCATTCTTATTTGCCATCCTCAACCTGCTCCCCCCTGCAAGTCTTATCCACTTCAGTAAGTGATAATTCTGTTCTTCCAATGGCTAGGTTAAAAACCTCGTGGTCTTCTTTGATTACTCTTTCACTCTTAATCCAATGCATCAATTACATTTGTCAGCTCTGCCTTCAACATATATCCAGAACCCGATCCTTCCTCGTCTCCTTCACAGCTTATCACACTGCTCTGAGGTACCATCACCTCTCACTTCAACTACTGTATAATAGCTTCCTAATCAGTCTTCCTGCTTCATCTACTCTTGCCCCTTTACAGTGTAACCCACATAGTAGCCTGAGTAGTCTTTTTGTAAAATAAGTCGTATCATATCACCCCTCTGCTCAAAATATTCCACTCGTTTCCAATCTCAGGTTAAAACCCAAATGCATAGGTATGCGCTGAAAAGAGTGGAAAATAAAAAAATAAAAAATAATTTTTAAAAACCACCCAAATGCCTGCACAATGGCCTCCTACTACATCTCTGATGTTATCTTCTATCACCCTTCCCCTTGCTCATTTTGATCTAGCTACACTGGTCCTCTTACAGTTCTTCAGTTATATCAAGCACAGTGACGCCTCAGTCCTTTGCACTTGCTGTTCCTTCTGCCTAGAACACTCTTCCCTGAGAAACTTTGCTCCTTAATTCCCTTCAGTATCTCCTCAAATGTAATCTTATCAGATAGGCCTTCCCGGACAACCCTGTACAAAATAGCCAGACTCCACCCCACCCCAGTCACTGCCTTCCCTATTCCCCTTACCCTGATTTATTTTCTCCATAGAAAATATTTATTATTATTACCTTATATACATTTACTTAATTTTACTTTCTGCCTCCTCCTCCAAGAATGAAAGTTCCGTCAAGGCAGGAACTCAGTTTTGGTTCACTATTATATCTCCAAGGCTTAAATTATTGCATGACATATGTAGTAGGTACTCAATAAATATTTGTATATTAAATTAACTGATCTGTCCTTCCCTGCCCCCTAACCTATAAACCTGTTTATAATGAGAAACTTTTCTGTCTTCCTATTTGTGTCCTAGCCCCTAGACTGTGTCCTGAACACAGCAAGTATTCAAATAATGTTTGCTATTACGAGGATGCAATCACGACTCTGCAAATCTTCAGTTTGTGCCAGATCTTGGTGTTATACTGGTATTTCACGCTTCTCTTCTAAGCCTCTGAAATTCTCCAGCCCATGATTTGTGGTGATACGGATAGCTAATCTATAGGGCACACCACACAGACCTGCTCTAATAGACAGAGATTCTGTTCAGGTATTTTATGGTAAGTTTGCTTTACTGTGTTCAACCATCTTTCCCCCAGCGTCATTCCTAATTCTAGTCAGTTTTGAAAAAGCATTTAGCTATGATCAGAAGCAATCATATGTAGGAAAGAAAAACTCTATTGCCAGACAAGTAAGAATATGGCCTAATGTATACAGGTAAGTATAATATCATTTAGGAAAGACAGCATATTACCACATAACATGACTGTTTTTAAAAATTAAAAAGTCCTTAGCACAATGAGAAAAACTTTTATGAACCTGGTAGCTAAAACAAGATAAATTACAATAGGCAAATTTCCAAGAACGGAGATGTTTTTCTCCAGCTTCATTGAGTTAAAAAAAATAAATAAATCAGGGCTGGGTGTGGTAGCTCATGTCTGTAATCCCAGCACTTTGGGAGGCTAAAGTGGGCAGATCGCTTGAGACCAGGAGTTCAAGACCAGCCTGGGCAATATGGCAAAATCCCATCTCTACAAAAAATACAAAAGTTAGATTGGTGTTGTGGTGTGCACCTGTAATCCTAGCTACTCAGGAGGTTGAGGTGGGAGGATCTCTTGAGCCTGCGAGGTCGAGGCTGCAGTAAGATGTGGCTGCAGCTGCATTCCAGCCTGGGCAATAGAGTGAGAACCCGTCTCTTAAAAAAAAAAATCAAATATAATATTACTCACTCATATCTCTGGTTTTAGTTCTTAATCTAATACAGAATGAACAATACAAGATAAAAGGATAAAAGCAAAAGGGCCAGACAAAAATATAATTTCCACAGAAGACTTTGTATCAGCCAACTCCAGATACACAGGAATAGGCAAAGGCACTTTCCTGGGGCCAAGAGAACATGACCCCCTTTGATTTCCTATGGTTGCCTTCTGCCAGTCCTAAAAGAGCTGGCAGGCTGGTATCAAGCAGTGAACATTACAGAAACAGCATAGTAAGAGGTAGATAATTCAGAAATCCCAGCGGTATAATTCAAATATAGGTTGCTGGTATGAGGAAAAACAACCTACAATCTTCACAAACCCAAAAGTCAATAACAACTAATTTCTCCTCTCTCTTCCTTATCTCCCTCTGATGCTATCCTCTCCCTTTTCTTGGACTCCTTCTATCGAGATTATACTATAAACTACTCCAAGTAAGAACTATTCAATTAATTTTAGCATCCTCCAAATTTCCCTTGCAGTGAGAGAAAATTGAGTCAACACTGGTCTATCCCAGATGTATTTATAAAGTAAAAGAATAATAATGTACTTCTAAGGTCACTTCTAAGATTGTACTAAGGCTGCAACAACAGTTCCAAGAGAGTTTAAGCATGCTGCCTCACCCCAGCGCTTGCGGCTCTCCTAGCCCTACCTCGGTCTGCCTTGGTTTCTGTAACCTGGCTGTTCTGTGCAATCACTTGTACATTACAGGTGTGAAAACAGTGAGAGAGGGAAATCAACTCCATGACGGTGGGGCACAGAAAGCATGAACCATGATTCAGAGCCTTACAGTCAACTGTCATGTGTATGTGTCATACTCAAGGCAATATCCCGCTTCTTGAGGCTCCTTCCTCTTTGCAGCCTGCTGCCTGTGCTGTATGCTGTCAGCCCTTTGTGACTCAACTGAGACAGACTGGAGTCAGGAAAGCGGATGGAATTCTTACACAGCATGAAGTAGTATAAGAAATCCTAGGCAGAAGGAAGCTCAGGTAGCTCTCAGGGCTAGGAAACTCCTCGACAACGAGGGACAACCAAATCCAGCATTAAAAACTCTGTATTTTAATTCTTCTCTTAATATACTACTTCCTTCTTTATTGATTGCTGAGCATTCTAGGAACTAGGATAGGATTATTTGGCCTGAAGGAAAGAATACTTCTCGAACCTGATTTGTTAAATGAATCGAGATTGCTTTAAAGTGAAAGAAGGGAAAAGAGAGTTATCTCTTTTGCAGGAGCACATTTCAATCACTTATCACTCTGGGTTAGCATAAATCAGATAAACTATCCTGTGGGTTGTGCAAAAAGCAAAACAAAACAAAAAAACACAACTTGTAAAAAAACAGAGCAAGGTAACTGAAGTAGACAAACCCTGCACAGAAGTAACTAATGGCAGGGAGGAGAAAAATTATACTGTGTATAATTTTTGTATATTATATTATACTGTGTATAATATAATGTACCTGTGTATCATTAGAGCTGTTAAATTAAAAAAAAAAAAAAAAAGGAAATGGATGCAGAAGCTCTGCCCTCCTGGGGCCAGAAATGGCAATTTCAGTGAACTAGGGCCGACAACCACATCCAAAATTAAATATTTCAAAAGCTTAAAATAAAAAGTACTAGAAAAATTATGCAGAGCACCTATTTCATTTGTTAAAAGACATTTAATTAGTGTTTCATATATTACCACCCAAATGAATAAAGCGATTGTGAAATTCAAGAAAACAATCAAACTACAAGAAAACTCCAGATAAAACTACAAAGTTAAACATAAACTTGGCCCAGGACCGCTACAGTGGCTGAGGGATGACAAATACAGTTCTTTATATTGGTAACCCTTAGCCATCCATCCCATTCTATAGAAAGAGGACAGTACCATCTTTGACCCCAGGCCCCCTGTCCTGAGGTGCTTCTACTTAATGCCAGGAACAACTGTGCTAGAAAAAAAGACTGCACCCACCCCAGCTCCAAATGCACACATGAGCTGGTCGGTGAGATGCGGCAGCCTGGCTTCCTCCCTCTACCCACCCCATGGGGGCGGGGCTGGAAGAGGAGAATGATGAAGAGATGTTGGGGGTTCAGGAAACCTTCACATCTGGCCCCTTTTCTCTCTCCCCACTCAGGATGGAAGGTCAAAGTTAGGACCAAAACTAGAGAAGTGGGTTTTGCACAGGGGGACAATGGATTCAACAAAAGTCCTCTGGATCTGGCAACTGTCAAAAAACCCTCTTTCCACTCCTTTCCCCCTCACGGAAAGCCATTAGGAATCACCTCTGTCTGGGTCATAGGAACAGCCACACAGCGTAGGAGGCACAAGCCCCGTGAACAAAATTCGGTATTAAGAATAAGGAAAAAGAAAGCAGACCCGAGGGCAAGAGGGCAGGGCAGGACCTCTTCCTTCTACTGGAGAAGAGACATCCAGGGAGGAGGCACAGCCGAGGGGAGCGCAAGCTAGAAAAGCTACGACGGAATCCCCACCGAAACCGCAGCAGGGGTACTGGAAGGGGAGGAATCCGCGACGCAGCGACCGCGAGCCAAGGGCAGCGGCGGGCCGGGCCGTGACTCAGTGAAAGCCGCAACGGCCGGGCCTCGGAAAACCGCGGGCGCGAAGCCGCCGGGGCCGGGGCGAGAACGGCGGCGGGGGCTCACCATGTCCTTGGACGAGCCCAGCTTCTTGAGGCCGTCCAGGGGCAGCAGGTCGGCGGAGTCCTTGTGGATGAACTGCACCGCCTGCTTCATCCGGCGCTGCTGTCGCAGCGACGCCGCCTCCCGCATGTCGGTCTCCTTGCGGCCGCCCTCAGTGAGGAGCCCTGAGTAAAACATCGCTGAGGCGCCGGCGGCCCGGTAGCCCACGGCCCCCCGGCAGCCTCAGCCTCGAGCTCCTCCAGCGCCGCAAGGGCCCCGAGCCGCGCCTTTTATAGCCGAGCGTGACGTCGCGGGGAGCAGCCAGTGCGCGCGCGGGGGGCGGGGCCGGCACAGAGTCCACGCCCCGCGCGGCTCCCCCGCGTCCGACGTCCCGCGTCCGGCGTCCCCTGCTCACCTGGTGGCAAAGCCGGCGAGGAGGCGGCGGCGCTGGTGGGACTGACTCGGCAGTCCGAGAATCCACCGCGGCCTCTTCACCCAACCGCCCCCTCCTGCGTGGGGGCCCCGCATCCCCTGGACTGGCGTGGGCTCTGGGGCCCGATGCCCTGGCAGCCCCGGCCATCTCTGCCGCTGGCCGCGGGTACCTGCTCACCTGTCCACGCCGTGGCCGACCCGGGGATCACCGACAGCCAGGCCATGCCTCGAGTCCCGCCGCCCGCGCCGCTGCTCGGCTTCTCAGAAACGCACCTCCACGCCGCCAGCCGGGGCTCCAGCGTCCACCGCCCGGGCCCGGAGGACTGGCGACTCCCTCCGAAGTTGGGAGCGCTCGGGATTTCTCCAACTTCAGGTCGGTCCCCACCCACCGGGCCACGTGACTGGGGAGGGGGCAGCCGGTGCAGGCGTGTGGAGGAGGCTTTCGGGACCTCCTCTCTGGGGCACCCTCTGCCTGCAGCCCGGCACCCGGCCCGCGTTTCCGAGCCGGGGGAGCAGGTGAGTCGGAAGCCCGCGGGTGGGCGTGGGGCGGGGGAGTGGCGAGGGTCCCCCGCCTCCGCGGGAGCGCACGCGGCTGCGAGCCCTACACCTGTTCTCCGACCAAAGAAGCACCTGTTTTTCTCAATAAGTGCTAGGGCTTACCATCTAAAGGATCGTTCACCATCTCTCCAGCGTCCTTAGTAGGAGCGATTGGAACCCGTTTTTCTTCCTGAATAATCCATACTTTCAAGCCATTCTAATCGGGCCTTCAGGCATCCTGGATTCTGGTCTCGACATTGTGATTTGACACAAATCACATTTCCACTCTGGAAACCACAACTACTCCCTCCACCCCATCACACAGGAGCAGACCTGGATAAGAAATATGTGTACTCTGCAAAGAACCAATGATAAAAGTAACAATATCGACGCTTACTGAGCGTTTACTATGTGCCAGGTACTAGACTAGACACTTAAAATGCAGTATCTCATTGGATCCTGGCAACAGCTTGTAAGATAGTATTCTCATCGCCCCCATTTTACAGGCAAATACCTGATACCTTCTGTCTGGCCTCCTGAATGCTCCTTGGTTCCATTCCAATACGTTGTTCACTGTGCTGCCAGAGTAATCTTCTCAAACGATAAGTGTGATCATCTCACTTCCCTGCTAAGAGCACCTCAAAAGGCTTCCTATTGCTCTTAGGAGAAACCCACATTCTTGCATGGTCTGCTTAGACCCTGCATATTCACTCTGTACTTCAGCCTCATGGGCCTTCTTCCAGTTCCTTCCAGTCACCTGTTGCCAAATGGCCTGCCTTTGACTGTCCTGTTCCCTCTGTGTGCAGTGCCCCCTCCTACCCTCTTCAGGAAACTCTTATGCTTCTTCCAGACCTCAGCTCCATTATCATTTCTTTAGGAAAGCCTTCTCTGACCTTCCAGAGAGAGTGAAGTCTCTCTAATTATATACTATCTATCTCTTGGGCATTTGACACTTTCTGTGGGGGTAGGGGTAGGGAGGTACTAGTTGTTGGATTAATATTTGTCTCCTCCACTGATTGCAACCTCCAGGAAGGTGACTGAATCCATTTTTTGCTTAGCATTGATGCCCTAATATGCAGAGGGTTCTCAATAAATACTAGTGAAAGGATGGCAAAAAGTTAAGGTCATACCAAAGAAATCAAGTGGTAAAGCTGGCATTTACTCCCAGAACCTGTGCTGGACTACCTAGACCTGGAGAGACTGGGTTTGGCCTCATGAAGCTGCTTCTTTTACTCTGTTCTGCCTTCAACACTTGCCCCAGTTTTAAAGACTGTTTGTGGGAAAACAAATCCAGAAGGCTGCTCACTTGGCTTCAAGGAAGCCCCAGGGCTGGATTCCTCCCTGTGTGCCCATCCCCTACTTTCCCCTACACATGGAGGACAGAGTCTCTAGGAGACAGGTGGGATTGCTGTTCACCTTCCAGTCCCCTGGCACACTTCCAGCAGTGAACAACAGTGGCTGCCCTGGCCCCTTCTGTCCCATCACCTGGATCCCTGCCTGATCACTCCTCGAGGTGCAGATCACCCAGGGAACAGTGAAAGTCAGCTTTGCCTTGTCTGTCTAGGAGAGGTGCCTCTGAGTTTGGCAAAGCATCAGGGCAGGTCCAACAGTGAGGGCCCCTAGGGCTTGGGCTGGGACGGTGACTTTCCTCAGGGAGGAAGCCAGGCAGGTAGACACTCTCGGGGGGAGTTGGAATCCCCACTCTCCAGGCTGCTCAGCTCAGACCTGCAGCCTTTTTTGCTGAGGATGTCCTGACAGAAGAAAGGGGCTCTTTTCAAAGCTAGATCCCCCTGGGAACACCAGGAAGCTGAATCTCTCTAGTTGAACTGGAATTTGCCCATATCAAGTGTTGCTGAAAAATAAATGGTGCCTGGCTGGAACTGGGAATCTTTTTGTGAATTCAGAGCCCTTTGGTGTAGTGGGATTTGTGTTCTGCAGTTGGGTCTGTGGCTGCAATACCTGTTGGTCCCCTCACCTGTCTGAGACCTTCCTGGACAGATTGATACCATCACTGCCCTCAAGGTTCAGTGTGGTGAGGCCAGCTACTTCCTCCCACCACACATTATGAGTATTCGCAGACTACAGACTGCCTGCTTAATTTAAGGAGAGTTATCTCTGGGTGGTTTATCCTGTTTGCCCAAATGACTTTGAGTAAATCACTTCCTACCTCTGAGCCTCAGTTTCCATATCTGTAAAATGGATGTAGTGAGATTGCATATACAATTGTGCTTTGTAAACTCTCTAGGGCTGTACCAACAGAAAAGATTATTATTAATTCTCCATATAGCCAATCAACGTCCCCTGCCTCATTGACCCATCTTGGAGGAAGTAACATACAATATGGTTGTTAAAAACACAGGTTTTGGAGTCTAATACACTAGATTTGAATCCCTGCTCTGCTGCTTACTAGCTATGTGACTAGTTAGTTACTGCACCATTGTGAGCTTTCAGTTCTTCATCTAGAAAATTGTGCCAATATCTCTACTTCTCAGGGCTGCTGTGAGAAATAAAACGATAGACAGTGTAATACATTGGTCATGTAGCATAGGCTCAGCAGAA
Organism: Pan troglodytes; assembly: GCF_028858775.2. Classification (NCBI taxonomy): domain Eukaryota; kingdom Metazoa; phylum Chordata; class Mammalia; order Primates; family Hominidae; genus Pan; species Pan troglodytes. Next base: position 13,150,742 of record NC_072407.2, read on the forward strand.
GGTAGCAACCATCATTACCTGGAACAACTTCAGGAAAAACTGTAGGTTGCAGAACCCTCGAATTGGGGCTGGCCTATCCTTTCTCCAGGCTTCCCTACAGAGCTTCAGACACGAAGCCAGACTTGAGTATCTTACCCTATCCCTAGAGCAGAGGCCTGCTGAGGCAGGGGCTGGCCAGCTCTCTTCCTCTCTTCAGTGTCTCCAGATTCTGGACTTTCCATGTGCAATGGCTCTATCCTAAAGTTCTCTGCATCCTCCCTTGGCTGTTATAGAAGATCTGTACTTGAAAATCATACTAGAAAATCCAGTACTGTTTCAGTGTTAGAATGCTATTCACGTTATTCTTCTTATAAGTGACAGATACCCAGTTGAAAATTTCTTATGTGAAAATGCAAATTTTTGGTCCCCTTAATTTAAAAGTGCAGGGCTTCAGGCATGGCTGGATCCAAAGACTCAAATGACATTATCACTGTGTTTCAGCTCTGCTTTCCTCTGAGCTGATGCCCCTGTAGGCAGACCCTTCCTGTCTGATGGCTATTTGTGGCTCTAGGCTTACAACCTATTCTCCTAGCAACCCTCTTTTGGGTCTTCAGCTAACAGAGAGGCCTTTAAGAATGAGAAACAGGATGAGTGCTGAGGGTTGGAGGCCTGAAAAGTAGAGGAGAAGAGCAGAGGATAAAGGGGAGACTGCCAAGAAATTTTCCTCCCCATTCCCTCCGTACCCATGCATATTGCCCTTGGCCATACCCTGAAGTCAGAATGGCCACTCCTAGGACCCTCATCATGCACCACCCCATCCTTACAGTTGTAGGATCCCTTTCCCCCTCAGATGTCCTCTCCACTACCCCAACCCCCTTTGGCAGGAAGATTCTTCAAACAGCTATCCAGATGTGTGCCAGGATCTCTGGCTACATGGTACCCCTGACTTGGCACCCAGCCCTAAAAACTGTGTCTGCTTTGGCAGTTAAAGCAAAGATAAGAGATATTTCTGTCCTCTTCCTTCAGAGTGATTGCCAACATCACCATGACCTCAAGAAACAGGGCTGATGGCAGCCCTGCTGGTGTTTTCCAAAGTTGCCTGGGTCTTTTGGATCCATTACAGTCACCAATGATTTGGTTCCATTTCCCGGGATGAGAACAGGCTTTGACCTCAACTCAGACAGCAAAAGAGGAGAAATAATGGAAAGAAGAAAAAAAACACCAGTATCTGAAGGAAGTGTGCCTGGTGGAAGTGGGGAAGTGAGGAGTCTAGGCTTAGCTTTGAATCTGGTTCCACCCCTTGCTTGCTATGGGACCTTGGCCAAGTTACTGAAGCTCTCTGAGCCTCAGTTTATCCATCTTGCAGGGTTCTGTCTCATTTGAGTGAAATAATATATAAAGGCACAAAGTGGGCTCTCAATAAATATGTCCTGTTCCTCTTTCCTTCCCCTCTCCAACATAGGTAGAGAACCCAGAAAAAGAGTGGCCCTTCTGAGCCTAGTGGGAAACTCTGCAGTATAGAAACAAGAACTCTGAAGATGGCAAGTCTCTCAGAATACAGCAAAGCGTAGGCCTAACCCACCTGCTCCATATCTCTTTATGTCAGCCCCAGCCAAAGGGGACAATGCCTGCAGCGTGGCTCACACTGATGGGTAACTTCTGTCTACCTCAGGAGCACTGAGGGCTCTACCTCCTTCCCCCCAGTTAACTAAGCATGTTGCTCAGATGTGATGCTGTGCATGCTGGGCAAGCCACAGGGGCTGGGGGCCAGTGACAGCAGAGAGGTGAAGTGCTCTGTGGAACATGTGTAGACTCCCAGGTGTGCAAACATGTGCACACACTCACGCTCATAGTGTTCCCTCTGACCAGTTTTCGCACTGCTCTACACTGCCCAAAGAGAAAAGTCATTCAGGATTATTTAAAAACTTTAATTTGTAAAAAAAATTTGAAACTTACAAAAAGTTGCAAACATAAGAATAGTAGAAAAAACACCTGTATATCCTTTTCACAGATTACCTGTTACTAACATTTTACTCCATGTGTTTTTCAGGTGCTTATTGGCCATTTGTTTATCTTCTGTGGAAACATGTCTATTCAGATCCTTTGCCCATTTTTAACTGAGTTCTTTGTCTTCTTATTATTGAATTGTGAGAGTTCTTTTTTTTTTAATACTTTAAGTTCTGGGGTACATGTACAGAACATGCAGGTTTGTTACATAGGTATACACTTGCCATGGTGGTTTGCTGCACCCATCAACCCATCATCTACATTAGGTATTTCTCCCAATGCTATCCCTCCCTCAGCCCCCTACCCTGCAACAGGCCCCGGTGTGTGATGCCCCCACTCCAGTGTCTATGTGTTCTCATTGTTCAACTCCCACTTATAAGTGAGAACATGCAGTGTTTGGTTTTCTGTTCCTGTGTTAGTTTGCTGAGAATGATGGTTTCCAGCTTCATCCATGTCCCTGAAAAGGACATGAACTCATCCTTTTTTATGGCTGCATAGTATTCCATAGTGTATATGTGCCCCATTTTCTTTATCCAGTCTATCATTATGGGCATTTGGGTTGGTTCCAAGTCTTTGCTATTGTGAACAGTGCCACAATAAACATACGTGTGTATGTGTCTTTATAGCAGAATGATTTATAATCCTTTGGGTATACACCCAGTAATAGGATTGCTGGGTCAAATGGTATTTCTAGTTCTTGTTCCTTGAGGAATTGCTACACTGTCTTCCATAATGGTTGAACTAATTTACACTCCCACCAACAGTGTAAAAGCGTTCCTATTTCTCCACATCCTCTCCAGCATCTGTTGTTTCCTGACTTTTTAATGATCGCCATTCTAACTGGCATGAAATGGTAGCTCATTGTGGTTTTCATTTGCATTTCTCCAATGACCAGTGATGACGAGCTTTTTTCATATGTTTATTGGCTGCGTAAATGTCTTCTTTTGAGAAGTGTCTGTTCATATTCTTCGCACACTTTTTGATGGGGTTGTTTTTTTCTTGTAAATTTGTTTAAGTTCTTTGTAGATTCTGAATATTAACCTTTTGTCAGATGGATAGATTGCAAAAATTTTCTCCCATTCTATAGGTTGCCTGTTCACTGTAATGATAGTTTCTTCTGCTGTGCAGAAGCTCTTTAGTTTAATTAGATGCCAATTGTCAATTTTGGCTTTTGTTGCCATTGCTTTTGGCATTTTAATCATGAAGTCTTTGCCCATGCCTGTGTCTTGAATGGTATTGCCTAGGTTTTCTTCTAGGGTGTTTATGGTTTTAGGTCTTATGTTTAAGTCTTTAATCCATCTTGAGTTAATTTTTGTATAAGGTGTAAGGAAGGGATCCAGTTTCAGACTTCCACTTATGGCTAGCCAGTTTTCCCAACACCGTTTATTAAATAGGGAATCCTTTCCCCATTGCTTGTTTTTGTCAGGTTTGTCAAAGATCAGATGGTTGTGGATGTGTGGTGTTATTTCTGAGGCCTCTGTTCTGTTCCATTGGTCTATATATCTGTTTTGGTATCAGTACCATGCTGTTTTTGTTACTGTAGCCTTGTAGTATAGTTTGAAGTCAGGTAGTGTGATGCCTCCAGCTTCGTTCTTTTTGCTTAGGATTGTCTTGGCTATGTGGGCTCTTTTTTGGTTCTGTATGAAATTTAAAGTAGTTTTTCCAATTCTGTGAAGAAAGTCAATGGTCGCTTGATGGGGAGAGCATTGAATCTATAAATTACTTTGGGCAGTATGGCCATTTTCACAATATTGATTCTTCCTCTTCAAGGACATCTTCAAGGAGAACTACAAGCCACTGCTCAAGGAAATAAGAGAGGACACAAACAAATGGAGAGTTCTTTATATATTCTAGCTACAAGTCTCTTGTCAGACATGACTTGCAAAATTTTTCTCCCATTTTATGAGTTGCCTTTTCACTTTCTTGATGGCTTCCTTTGACTCATAAAAATATTAAATTTCATTTGCTTCCCTGCAAAACACACACACACACACATGCACACACACACACTTTTTTCTGAACGATTTTAGGATAGATTACACATACATTATGATCCTGTACCACTAATACTTCATTGTATATTTCCTAAAAATAGAGATTTTTCTCTTATGTAACCACAATAGAGATAGAAGCTTGATAAATTTACATTGATACAATACTTTTATCTAAGCTACTATTCATGTTCCAATTTTGTCAGTTGACCATTTATAACACATTCCTCCAGTACAGGATCCAGGCTAGGAGCAGGTATTGTATTTGGTTGTCATGTCTCTTTAGCCTCCTTTAATCTGGAACATTTCCACAGCTTTCTTTGTCCTCCATGACACTGACATTTTTGACATTCAAAATGTCAAAATTCAAAACTGTCAGTGTCATTAAAAAGGGTTGACTGGTTAACTAACACAAAAACCAGTTAACCCTTTTTAGTTACTGGTTTCTGTGTGTGATATAATTCACATACCATAAAATTCACCCAATTCATACAATTGTACTTAATGTGTACAATTCAAGTTTTAAATAAATTCAGAGAGCTGTGCAACCATCACCACAATGACTTCTAGAACATTTCATCATCCCAAGAGAAACTTGGTACCCGTTAATCATTCCCCATTGCCTACCAATTTCTCCAGCCCTAGACAACTAACTTGTAATCCACTTCCTGTCTCTATGAATTTGCCTATTCTGGACATTTCATGTAACTGGAATCATATAATGCATGGTCTTTTGTGACTGGCTTCTTTCACATAGCACAATGTTTTCAAAGTTCATCCATACTGTAGCATGTATCAGTATTTAACTATGGCCAAATAATATTCCATTGTATGGATATACCACACTTTGTCTAGCTGTACATTAGTTGATAGATATGTAAGCTGTTTCCACTTTTAAGGTATTATGACTAATGTTGCTATGAAATCTCATGTAGAAATCTTTTTGTGCCTTTTATTCATCTCCTGGAGTAGAATTGCTGGGTCACATGGTAGCCCGTGTGACCTTTGAGGAATTAACAGACTGCTCTCCAAAGCAGCTGCACCATTCTGCATCTCCACCAGCAGTGTATGAAGGTTCCAATTTCTTCGCATCCTCTTCAACACTTTTTACCATCTGTCTTTTTTATTATAGCTATCCTAGTGAGGGTGAGATGGTATCTCATTATGGTTCTGATTTGTGTTTCCCTGATGACTAATGATGTTAAGCATTTTTTCAGGTGCTTATTGGTCATTTGTTTGTCTTCTTTGGAAACATGTCTATTAAAATCCTCTGTCCATCTTTTTTTTTTTTTGAGATGGAGTCTCGCTCTGTCGCCTAGGCTGGAGTGCAGTGGCGCGACCTCGGCTCACTGCAAGCTCCGCCCCCTAGGTTCACGGCATTCTCCTGCTTCAACCTCCCGAGTAGCTGGGACCACAGGTGCCCACCACCACGCCTGGCTAATTTTTTGTATTTTTAGTAGAGACAGGGTTTCACTGTGTTAGCCAGGATGGTCTCGGTCTCCTGATCTCATGATCCACCTGCCTCGGCCTCCCAAAGTGCTGGGATTACAGGTGTGAGCCAACATGCCCAGCCTCCTCTGTCTATTTTTAATTGAGTGATTTGTCTCATTATTATTGACTTGTAAGAACTCTTTACATATTGTAGCCGTTAGTCTCTTGTCAGATATATGATTTACAAACATTTTCTACCATTCCATGGGCTACCTTTTCACTTCTTAATAGTGTCTTTTGAAGCACACAAGCTTTAAAATTTCACTGATGTGCAAGTTGTTTTTCAACTTCCCTCCCCTTTTTAAAATAGAGCATTCTTCATTTTGTGTTTGTCTGCATTTTCCTTGTATTGAGATTGAGGTGATGCATTTTTGGCTTGAGTACAGTATAGGTGATGGTATGTTCTTCTCAGGCTATCACATCTGTAGGCACATGATATCCATCTGTCCTTTATTGGACATGCTAATTTTGATCATCTGGTCAAGGTATTGCCTGATTTCTCTGCTGTATAATTACTGGCTTTTTTCCTATCTCATTCATGATGTTTAAAAAAATGAAATTCACTCTTTTCAGTCTGTCTACACTCCGTTAGCACATTGCACTTTGAGTTCTGTACTCTCCCTGGCACATGCTGCACAGTGGTCAGACCCACCTTGGCCAGGCCTGTGTCCTCATGTCTCAGAAAGGGGCTTTGTTTCACTGACCACAGGTTTCATGCAAATTATTCACACCCTGCCACAGTGAGTGTCTTCATTGACCTTGCCTGCCTAGAGACCTGAGTACTGCCTTCCTGGACTCTGAAGTCGGATGTTGCCATGCTGGAAACATCGAATAGAAATAGGCAGTTCTGGAAAACATGTGCTTCTGGGCTCAGCAAGGAGATGTACTGTGATCCTCACATACCAGGGGCTGAGGATTGGAACTCAGAAAAAGATGAAGGATTGAGAGGCTGCGCTGTGTATGTGCACTTGTGTCTGTGCCGTCCCTGACCTAAGAGAAGCTCAGGCAATTGGAAGAGCTCATTTTACCTTCCCAGCTCAGGAGGACGTGGGTGTTTGGAAGGCCTTGTGTGAGAACCCAAATCAGGCATCATAGCCTTTCATTCCTACTTCAAGCTTTAATTTTTCTGTTGCTAGGACATACCCCACTAGAAAAACTGTGACTAAAGAACTTTCCATCTCAGTGAAATGGGGAAACCCAGCAGAGAGTGAACCCCTTTAAAGAATGTGTCTTGGGTTTAACTTCTAAAGTCTCAAGAAGTGAAAGGTAACGATGAGGATGACAGTTAACATTTATTGGGCCCTTACTACATGCCAGGCAATGTTTCAAGAGTTTTCCAGGTATTAACTCATTTAATTCTCAAAACAGCTCTATCTTGTAGGTACTATCATTATCTTTATTTACCACATGAAGAAACTGAGGCACAGAGAAGTTAAATAACTTCCACAAGGTCACATAGCTAATAAGTGGCAGAACTGGGATACAAATCCAGGTACCGTAAAGGACATAATGGGAGTCTTGGAGAATATGAGCATTATGAATCATAAATCTTAGAGAAGGCACCTATCAGTGTGATAAATGTAGATAATGCATTTTCAGAGAAGTACATTAGGAATACTGGGCCCGGGAGGTACTGGGTGAGTGATGCTGTTTGAGTCATCCCAGTTCCTCATGGGGAGCCTTAGTGATGGTTTATCAAGCCTCTTTTTTTTAATTTTTTTGTTTTTTGTTTTTGAGACAGCATCTCACTCTGTTGCCAAGGCTGGAGTGCAGTGGCACGATCTCGGCTCACCGCAACCTCCGCTTCCCAGGCTCAAGCAATTCTCCTGCCTCAGCCTCTCGAGTAGCTGGGATTACAGGCATGCGCCACTACCGCCCGGCTAATTTTTGTATTTCTAGTAGATACAGGGTTTCACCATGTTGGCCAGCCTGGTCTTGAACTCCTGACCTCAAATGATCCACCCGCCTTGACATCCCAAAGTGCTGGGACTACAGGCATGAGCCACCGTGCCTGGCCCTATCAAGCCTCTTATACTTGGCACCTGCATTACTTAAAACTCCAGTTTAGGTACCTGATGTGGCTGCTAAAAGCTGCCTTCTTCAAGCCAAGTCACCTGGAAGTAACATTGGGGTTCCAATGTGCTACACTGTCCACAGTTTTATAGCATGATCAGGCATCACACACACACAGCTGCATTGACAGTGTGTGCTGATGACCAATTTGTGGTCACACAGGATAGGTTACCCACAAGGCTGCAGAGGGCCGCACTTAGCAGGCTTGGCCAGGGTTCACCACAAGCTCACACTCTGTACCTCCATGCTGTTCTGCTGTGCATGCTGCTTCAGACATTACTGGGCTCTGTCTTCTCTGGGGCATTGGTTCCAATTCCTGCTTAGCAGCTGTTAATTTTTTTCAACTGCCACACATGTAATAAGGCAAAGCCAGCACCAAAGCTCAAATTTGAGGTAGGCTTGCATTTCTACTTTTTGCGTTTTGTAGGGAAAAGACAGAAAACTTCAACCTGTGGCCCAAAATTATCCTTCAGTCCTAGGATACTGTGTACGATCAGAGAACAATCCAAGGCAGGGGAGTGTGGTAGGGAGCTCCTGGAACTACAAAGTGGTAAAACAGGCAAGATTATAATTGAGGAGTAGATTTTGTCCTCATCATTCCTTCAACTCCTTTTCCCTTCTGACTCAGGACTATATATCCAGCCTACCTTGGTGCCTAGACCGTAACAGTGAATGCATGAATATGTGGTGTTTGTATGTGAGATTCAGAGTGTTGTTGATAGTTTGAAATGACCTAGATCAGTGAGTTTGGACTTGGTCACTAGTTTTTCTCTGCCAAGCAGAGAAAAAAGGAAAATATCTAAACAAAATAAACTCCGAGGGCTGTGTCAAACAACATGCGACCAATCAGTTGTCAAATCACAGCCCTAGTCCCCAGGGCCCCTTGGGTAAGATCTTGTCTTGAATTATGGGCATGTAAGGTCTGAGGCAGTGGGACGGGAGACAGAAACACAGGTCGACTCCATATTGCAACCACTAGGTGGCACCTGTTCGGGGAACTGCCAAATGGCTCGTTCACAGCTTGAAGCTTTGGTCAGCTTGGCTTGACATGAAATGCCAAGGTCTTGCTGGGCGGATAAAGGAGCTTGCCAGGGCCAGTGCTGCCAGGCTTGGTTTGAGGAGCCAGTGCTCTAGGAGGGGCCTGGATTCATGACTCTAATGATGAGCTCATCCTAAGACAGCAGCTCCCTCCCACCACCTCCTCATTCTCTGTCCTTTAGCCCTTCCTTGTTTATACCACTCATCACTACTTGACTTTACAGTATATGTTCATTTGTTTATTGTCTGTCTTCCCAGACTGGAACCTAAATTCCACAAGAGCAGGGAGCTTCTTTTGCTCCCTGCAGTATCCCTGGCTCCTACAATGTCTAGCACTTAATAGGCTCTCCATAAATATATGTTGCATAAATGAATGAATGACCAAAAACATAATAAGAAATTATTAGTAACTAAGGTCTGTAGTTGCATCCCCTTTATGAGACACTCTGAAAACCAAGCACTACTGAGTTACTGTCATTGTTTGCAGTAGGTAGGTTTAATTTGTATCGCTTTTATTCAACTAAGGCAAACTGCCTATATTAGAGTGGTTTCATTTTCTAAATCTATTTTGATGCCACTGTGTTCTCTGGAAAGTGCTCCCTGCTGAGTAGTGATATCTTCATGGCTATATCACTGACATGGATCACAGGAGCAGCCCTGCTGTGTTAACAGGCCCCTAAGGATGGTCTCCTGCAGGCTGATCAAGACTGCCTGAAGGGAGAAGGAGGCAGGGCACTACAAATATTAGGACACCTCTGAGCTGGGCTCACAAGCCCCTGGAATGGAAGATGGTCACAGAAATGAAGCCTCACCAAGGCCTCTAAGTTTCTGTGGATGGGCCCCTACTGGCCACTCCCAGGACCTTAAATCGTAGGCAGCTGATGGCTTGCCTAGCTAGAGGGCCGTATGTAACAAGATTCCCTCAACGTGGTGAGGAACTGCTTTATTCCAGCCTCAGCTAGTCCATTTGCCTCCCAAATGCTGGCTAGAAGTAGTGCAGACTTGGGTAAGGCTCCAAGACGTATCCTGCTGTGTGAAAAGAAGCAGAGATGCTGACAGTAAGAGGCATCTCTTCAGGGCTAAGAAGATTACAGCTGGGCCTGGAATGACCCCTGGGTTTTCCAGCACATAGGCCCACCAGCTGTGGTGGTCAGCTGCAGGCAACAGCTCTGGTGCATCTTCCTGCAAAGATCTGCCGGAGGGTAAGCAAGTCCTTGCACTGTGCTGTGCAGCCACTGCCTTTTCCAGGTTGCCACATGACATTTTAATATCACCTGCAAACCTAAATCCAGTGAGTGCCTACAGACGACACACTTAACAGCTCAGGGCATGATTCAGAGGAAGCAATTTTCCAAAGTGAAGATAATTGTCTGTTAGTGTGAAAAGGCAAACACTTTTTTATTAGCATTGGAAATTCAAGGGAGATGTTGTTAAATCCATAGATGCAGCACTTCAGTAAATGGCTAAAGAACAATATCTACAGCTAGAAGGAAGGACTGTACAGATCCATGCCGATTCAGGGTTCACCCATAGAACTAGCTCTCTTGGAGGGAAGATGGAAGCTCAGCTCTGACCTCTTCCTGTTTACTTAATACGCAGCTCCTCAAAGTCCTTGTTCCTGTGCCCACACAGGAAATCCCAGAATTAAGAGTTCCCTGGTCTTCTTTTATTTACATGTTTCCCAGGTGACCTTAACCGGGGTAAAGTCTCATGCCTTTACTCTGTGACATTAAAACTTATATTCCAGCCCTGACCTCTCCTGGGGCTTTGTATAACCATTTGCCTATTTGAACCCTCCAGTTGGACATATGATAGGCACCTAGAACCTAGAATGGCCAAAATGGAACTCTTAACCATCTCCCCTTTTCACTGTTATATTACTGCATAAGAAGTCACCTCAAAACCTATCAATCATTTAAGATAATAATCATTAATTTTGCACACAAATCTCTAATTTTTCTGTGGTTCAATGAGGACTGCTCCATGAAGTGTCAGCTGGAGCAGCTGGAGAATCCCTTTCCAAGATGGCTTACTCACGCAGCTGGCAAGTTTTGCTGGCTGTCGCCTGGAAGCTCAGCCTGGCCGGTGGGTGGAGGGACTGTGGTTCCTCTCCACATGGCCTCTCCACAGGCTGTTATGGCTTGCTTCCTCATGACGTGGTGACTGAGTTTCAAGTGTGAGTGTCCTAAGGAGAGGAAGTGGAAGCTGCTAGTGTCTTAAGCCCTGGGCCTCGTAAAGCATTACTTCTGCCATGTTAATATTGGTCAAGCAGTCACAGAGCCCAGAGTCAAGGGGAGGTGACACAGACCCCAACTGTCCATGGAAGGAACCTCAAAGAATTTGCAAACATGTTTTAAAACTGCTGCATACCCCGAACCTGCTCCTCCTAGTCTTCTCCATCTACCAGTTTCTTAGGCAACTAGGAGTCATCTTTGACTTCCTTCTTTCCCTCAGCACTTCCATACAATCCCCATCAGCAAATTCTGTTGACTGTCCCCCAAAACACGTCCAGAATCCTTCTACTTCTCTCATCTCCACTACAACACCCTAATCCAGACAATACCTTCATCTGCCAACTGGATGGCTGCTTGTTCTGTTGCAGTAGTCTGTGAATAACTCTCTCTGCCTCCGTGCTGGCTTCCTATTCACACAGTAGCCACAGCTACCCTTTTAAAACATAAATCAGATTATCTCACTCCTCTGCTTAAATCCATTCAAAAGTTCGCAACATATTTAGAAATAACTCAAACCCCTCATTATAGATTCCAAAGCCCGATGTGATCTGGCCGTGTCTGGTTCTCTAGCCTCATCTTGTACGACCTGCCTTCTCACTAGACTACAATATACACAAATGGTTGCTCCTGCCTGACAGCCTTTGCACTTGGTTTTCCTCTCTCGGAAAGCTCTTCCCCCTAATTTTCCCAAGACTGGTTTCTTCTTGCCATTTAGTTTTCAATTGAAATGTAATTTCCGCATAGAGGCCATCTATAATCCCCAATCCTAAAGTAGCCACACAATCATCTGTTACAGTAACCTATTTTAATTTTCAACATAGCTCTTACCACTAGCTGCTACTTTTCATGTTGATTTATCTGTTCTTTGTCTGTCTCTTCCCTCTAAAATGTAAGCTTCATGAGGGCAGGGACCTTGTCTGTCTTATCGCTGCATCCCCAGGGCCTAGAGTACCAGGCAGAAGTTTGATAAATATTGATGTAGCAGGTAGAAATAGTATCTCCAGATAGCCAGCCCCCAACAGGATCACAGCATCTCTTAAGGTAGTTGAGGGAATAGAGAGGAAGCTCCTCTTTATACCTCCTGTGCGTCAGTGGTTTGTGCGTGTACCAGCAACACAGCTCTGGTGCATGGGGCTGCCCCGTGGAGGATGCTCCATAGTGACCGGGTTTATGCAGCCTCCTTCCAACCCCCAGAGTATTCCCATCCCTAGCCTTCTTGTGAAATCAGCAAGACAGGATCACACAGTCATGAGCACAAAGTTGCTAACATGCCTGGACAGAATGGTGCAGCTCAGCTCATCTCACCTTCACATCAGTGCGGTCACTAACTCGGGTTTATGTGACATTAGAATTTTCATCTTATGGTTAGACTCAGAAATATAGGCCAAGCTCCAGTATAACAAAGTCCAAGTGCTTGTTTTAATGCTATTTTTTTTTTAATGATGATGTTCAAACTTTTGAAGAGAAATCTGAAAATGAATATTTAGGGCCCATCCAAATAAAGAAGTTTGATTAGGACTTTTTAAGAATCAATGTTATTAACAGGTTAAAAAAAGCAACACTGAGATGAAAAGCAAGTTTAACCATAATGAAGTTCTCTTTGTTTTCTTCAAAAATGCTTGTTAAACATTTTTTTAGTACTTTGGTATGGAGAATTGGCTGTGCATAGAATTGTTATTGAAATAACAAAACACTATAGTTGTAGGTAGTCCATCCATTAGGGAAGTGGTGGCTTGTTTGATTGGATTCCTTTTTATTCACTGTAATGAGATTTTTGCTTGGGGATTTAAATGTTTAAAGATTCAATAACATTGAAAATTCAAGTTCAAGAAATGATCGTGAGGCCCTGCTGGCCTGACCCAAAGTGAGATGATCGTGTGGCATTCAGGGGGTGTTTCTGGCAGTGCTGTTACTGTTAAAGAATGAGACCACCCTTCAAGGGGCTGCTCATGTCCACGGAGCAGAGTCCGTCTCTTACATTTGAGACTGGGGAAGGAAGGCATACATGACAGGCTGGGCCTCACCACACCCACCTGGACCTCAGATCCCTTGTGATGGGAAGCCCACTTGGGGAGTAGAACCCTTGGCAATACTGACTCAGGGTTGGTGAAATCTCCTTTTCATGACAATTGATGATTCTCATCCACTGAGGAAATTACATTTCACCTGAACTCCCCAGTCCCTCAGGCAATGGCCAGCAGAGTGTCGGAGGGCACAGCTGAAGGTGCGAGAGTCAGCATAGTGCATTTGCTGCAGGGTGGAAGCTTGCAACGAGGAAGGCTGGCAATAAATGTACATTATTATGTCTCCAGAAGTGCTTAGTTTTTATTTATTTCTAATTCTTTCTGCTTTTTTTTTTTTCATGAGCACTGCTTAGAACTCAAGTTCCTGGGATCAAACTTGTATCACACAGGCTGGAGAAGGCTGTGGAGAAACTGAGTCCTCCCAGGTCTCAAGGTGGGTGGAGGGAGCCTGCAGGGGTCTCCTTCCCTCCCCTCTTGCCTGTTCTGCCTGGTCAGAGCCTGCACACGAGTGCAGAGGGCTCCCTTAGAGAGGGCCGGGCTAGAGGAAGCTGAAGTTTCAGAATAAGCAGCTTATTCTGTGGCCTCCTTTCCACTACAGACTCCTTGAGGAGGAGTAAGACCCCAGAAGGACAGGTGAGTCTCACCTAGGCTGACCAAAGTCCAGCTCAGCCAGCCCTTGATCTATCCAAGACATCCGCCCACAGCAGTGAGAAGCTGATGCCACTCAAAGCCATTCTCAGTCTACATCCACGATGCTGGGAAAGAAAAACCAAGTTCAGTTTACCAAAATATCTGTATTATCTATAAAAATTGAACTCTAATGAGTCACTGATACTGGAGGCAGCAATATCCGACTGTGCTGACATGCAGAAGGAAGACAGCTCTGTCCCACCAACCCTATAGCAGAACATTTGTATTGAGTGGCACGTGGGCCGAGTCATTTGTAAGGTCTCAAAAACCTGGACACTTTGGAACGTAGCAATCGGATGAACGATCTTGGAAACATCTCTCGGGACTCCTGGGCTGTGTACTTGAAATAGTTCTGGGGATGGGCCAGGACATCAAACAGAGCCTTGATAAGTTTCTTATCCTAAAAAGAACAGAATTTTTGTTACTGGGCCAAAATATTTAAATACGCTGACATTTTGCCCATGGAACTATAATGACCCAGTATTAGGCCGTAGCTTGCTTAGCTGAAAAACACTTGCAAAAATTGTTTCCTCTGATTTTTATCTTCTTTCCAGTTTTTATTTTTCCTAATTAGTTTTAAGAAGTATGAATTACTTTTATAAATAAAACTTTAATATGTAAAATCCTGTTTTCTTTTTCCCAACCAGATGAATGCAACACTGGGATTTGGGAGTATTTGTAGGATTAGTGATACCACAAGTGTTTATTGCTAATTATTTATAAGTATTTAAACTTTGGTGAATTTTAGGCTTGAAGTATACATAAAGAGCCAAGGATCCTCAACTATTTGGAATTAATAGAAAAACATTATTTGCTGTTGGTTTGGATTTATAAGCAAATTTCTCCCTGCCCCTCCACAAGTTTCCAAATTAAAAAATACAACTTCACTTGACAACACTAAAGACAGCAACCTGATTTTTTTAAAAATTAAGTCTGGTGAAGGTATAAAACTGACCTTGGCCCAGGACAGGCTCTGTGTCTGAAAGGTGGCAACAAGGAGCAGGAGGAGAAGCCTTCTCCAACAGTACTCGGGAAGCTCTGTGGATAACTGCCATGTCCACCTGAGCCAGGCACTCACCTTAAGTATTTCCTGATGGTTCTCAGATGCATAGAGCCTGCCATCTCGAACTATGTCTTCAATGAGTTCCTGGTAGTCCTCTGTTGGAATAAAGAACATGTTTTGCATTCTTATGATTTAGTTGCTTCCAAACTCACTCTTTCACTTTTTGATAAGGTTCTGAGAAATGCCCCTTCTGTGGCTGCTATCACTTAGCATTCTGCTACTGAGAAGACAGTCAGAAGAAAACTTCCACAGACTCCCACCACCACCTCTCTTCATCTACCAGCATCTGCACCCATCTTCCCCGTCCCCTCTTCCCTCAGACGAGCCTCTGTGCATCCAGTCCAGGCTCATCCCTCCACTTAGCATGCCAGGTCCATCTTCTCTCCCCAAATCAACAGCATTGTTCTAGTAATTCTGCTCTTTCTTTCCTACATGATACATTTTTCTCTCTATTGGTCTCTCCCACCAGCATGCAAAAATGCTGTATGTCTCTGACTTTAAAAATCCCTCCCTTGACCTCATTTCTCCCTCCAGCTTCCATCTTACTTACCTGCTCCCTTTTGCAGCAAAAATCCTTAAAAAAATTGTCAGCACCCACTGTCTCTAATTCTTTTCCTTTCTTTCTCTCTTAAACCCAGTCCCATCAGCTTTGGCCCCCATCACTCCTCCAAAACTGCTTGGTGAGACCAGCAATGACCTTCATGTTGTTAAATCCCAACGGCCAGTTCTTGGTCTTCATCCTCCTTGATGCATCAGTAGCTTTTGACCTGGCTGGTCACTCCTCCTCCTTGATCCAGTTCTTCACTGAGCTTCCAGGACACCATGCTCTTTGGTTTTCCTCCTACCTTACCAGTTACTTCTCTGAGGCTTCTTTGCTTTTCTTCTTCTCTCTGACCTATTACCAAAGGAGGGTCCCAGGGCTTAGTCTTTGGTCTTCTCTTCTCTGTCTATACTCACTTCCTGTTGAGCTCATCAGGCTCTCCTTTCCCTCTCACCTCCCCACCTCCCACTTTTTTCTCTATCCTTGTATTATGTAAAACAATGAAGCTTCTTATCCACCAAGAAAGACTCTTCTCTCCTTTATTTGAATGGGGCTGGAGGGTGGAGAATTTGGCTGGTCGGGGAGGAAGAAAACTGTGTGTGTTCTCTCATTACTATTTTTTGTCCTGATGTACACATTAAATGCAGTGCATGCTGTACTTCTCCAAATGCCAATCTTCCCCCTTTGAAGTCTAGCTTATTTCCTATAGGCATCATTCAAATTAAGCATATGCAAAGCACAATCTTTTCCAAATTCCAGACACAGAAAAAATGCCTCTTTGTATGCATATCATGTGCGACAAAGCCAAACACATTATAAGAACATCATTGAAATTGTGTGAGAGGAACTCTTGAAAAGTTTCTCTCAGTTAAGGGATGGCAAATGGAAAGTAATGGTATAATAGTCACAATTACTAATTCGATATGTTTACAATAGCATTGGTACTCCATTAGTGTGGTGTCTTTCTTTTATTTTAGTGAATATAAAATATGAGAATACATTTTCATCTTGAATTCCTCTGCGGCAGTATCTCTCCTCTTTTTGATGATGGGACTTACCATTAAGAATGTCAGTTGCTGTGCTGCGTTCTGGTGTAATAGAAAACTAGACAGCTATTTGCCACTCCACCAAATGCTTCCCGACTGCTATCGTTTAAAAAAATATTTCTTCTGCTTTTAAGAACTACTGTGTTTCCTTACTTGCTCCAAGTCATTAGAAACCCAGGAAAGTTACAGGTAAGAATCCAGGCTCTGGAGTCCCACAGTCCTGGTTCAAACCTTGCTTTGCAACCTTGCCATGCTGGGACCTTAGGTCAGTTCCTTAAATCCCTAAGCCTGAATGGCCTCATCTATAAAATCAGGAAATAATCAAGTCTACTTTATGGAGTAATTGTGAGGAAAGCACCATGTAAAAGTCACTTCAGCATGTACCTGGCAGTCAGCAATGCTCAATGTGTGTTAGCCCCAGCTACAGTTCTCACCGTTGTCCAGCGCTCAGAGGGCCCGTCTGTAGCAGCCTCATGTGCACCTTCTAAATGTGATTTCTATCCTTCTGGGTTTGAAAAGAAGATATCAAACTTTTTGGAAATATATGTTTGAAAAAAAAAACTCTGAGTGAAGGCCTCGGGAGCTTCTCTGTGGGGAAAATAGCAGTTTCCAACTATTCTCTACTGTGACACATGCAAGACTCACTCTCGTGGGCATACACTGCATTATGCGTAATTTTCCCCAGTTGGAGCTACAACTCTTTTTCAATTTAAAAAAATCAAGACATTTTCATGTGTCACAAAGGCAGAGTTGAGAACAGCCATATTTATTTTGAAGTCTCAGTGTCTTTTTGCTTTCTTCCTGATTCCAGATAGGAGAGGTTGCCAGTTGGTTGCTTTTGGGTAGATGAGGCTCTCTGTCTCTCTCAGCAGAGCCATGTGGGAGGCATTTGGGTCCACCCCAAGAGATACTAAAACTCCTTGTCTTGGGTGTTTGTTTGACATTATTTCAGGCAACTGTAGGACAAAGATGATGATCCGTGCTTTTGTTACTTTTTAGGAAAGCCATAGAATATTGTCTTCCCAAACAGTTTTGGCATTTGTCATCCTAAAATCCTTCAGTGGCTTCCTCTAAGATTAAGTCTATCCTCCAGAGCTTGGCCCTGAAGGCTCTTCACAGCTGAACCCCATTCCCTTCTAGTCTCCTCTCTCACTGCCAAGCCCCACACACCCAACCCACTGACCAAATAAGACCATTCGTCAGTCCACACGTACACCGGGGTACTTCATCCTTTGACTTATGTCCTTCCCTCTTTCTGAATGTCCTTCTCCCCCATTTATGCTCAAAATGTATATGTTATTTCAAGACCCACATCTCTCAAGACTTTGCTCTATTCCTTCTAAAAGCTCATGTAAAATTAACTGCTGCTGCTGCTTCCATGCTCACATAGGGCTTTGGGCTGTTATAGCAGCTATAACAATATATATATTTTGTGTTTCTGTCACTAACCATGTTGTTTCCAGCACTTAGGCCAATGCCTGACATAGTAGATGCTCATTAAATATTTGTTGGCTAGGTGAACAAATAAGCTCAGGAAGAAACAAATGACTCCTCTCCTACAGGACTGTGTAGTCCTCCAGGACAAAGATCCAGTTCATTTTATGCTCCTAGTCAATGTTTTCCAACCAAGTCTCAGAGCTAGGTAGAGCCCCAGGGCTCAGATGGGCCACCTCTTCATCTAACATGAAGAAAATTAAAACAGAAGTCATCTGACTTGCCCAAGATACCACAGTGAGTCAGTGAAAAAGCCAGGACCAGAACTCAGGTCCTTCCCTGCCTCAGGATTCTACCTAATAAAAGCCACAGTCATCAGAAGTTAATATTTACTGAACAATTGCTATGTGCCAGGCACTGCCTCAAGTCCTTTAGGAACTCTCACTGAACTCTCAAATAAGTCTAATGATTGATTATCCTCATTCACACATTAAGAACTTGAGGCTTAGAGATGGTGGCATACACAGTCACAGAGAAATCATAGCCAGGCTAATCAGTCTGACTCCAGTGCCCATGTTCTTACTCACCAAGCTATGCTCACTTTTAATATATTTTATAAAACATCTTTTCCTCCTATTGTCAGTGTCCCCAAATGCCTGTTAAAATTTGGCACTTGTGAGTCAGCAATGTCTTTTCCCCTCATCTTGCCTGCCTTTCTGAGCATGTGTGCTTGTCAGCAGTTTGCCAGCTGGCTCCGAAGTTGGCTCTCTTCAAAGCAGAGAGGCTCTTTCCATGTGCTGCAGGCTGTGCTTACCATCATATGTCACGTATGGGACCTGGAACCCTCTAGCGCTGTTCCCTTCATTGGACTTAAACTGAATCCACAGCTTCTTTGACCTGGAGGTGAAGGCGATGGGGCGTTCGTAGGTCTGGCAGGTTTCATATGTTGTCACAGAATTGGATGAAGCTGCCAAGGGAAGTTGGAGAAGGGTGGGGTTCAAGACTCATCACTGATCAGGCATAGAGTAGATGCTCATCTTTCTAAACACTCAAACCATACAATAAGTTATGCTCAAAAGCTCTTCAGGCCCAGCTGAGCCATCATAAGTCAAAGGTCCTGGAAACAGAGTAGATTCAGCTGGTAATTGTGGACCCCCAGGGGAGGCTACGCCTGAAAGACCTGGGGCTTGGCAAGCAGCAGCAGCCCAGGCTGTACCGTTCACTGTAGGAGCTGGGTGAGGGCCTCCCATTCCAGAACTGACCTGCTGTCATCTAATCGTCATCACCACCATTTGCTGCCTAAGATCAGGCAGCGTGCTAGGCAATTTATGGACTTTGTCTCATTTAATCTTCTGAAAACCACAGAAAGTTGGTGCAACCGTTACCTTTTTAATAGAGAGATTAAATACTTGCCCAGGGTCATATAGCCAGTATGTGGTAAAACAAGGATTTAAACCTATACTTGACTTCAGACATTTTAACCACTAATAAGAAGAGCAAACGTTTATATAGTGGCTCCATGTGTCATCATCATTCTTTGTTTCTTTGTTTATTTGCTTGTTTTTTGAGACAAGGTCTGGCTCTGTCTACCAGGCTGGAGTGCAGTGGCATGATCACGGCTCACTGCATCCTCCACCTCCCAGGCTTAAGTGATTCACCCATCTCAGCCTCCCGAGTAGCCGGAACCACAGGCATGCACCATCATGCCCAGCTAATTAAAAAAAAAATGTATAGAGACAGGGTCTCACCGAGCCTGGTCACAAAATCCTGGTTCAGCCTCCTCCCTCAGCCTGGGATTACAGGTGTGAACCACTGTGCCTGGCCTATTCTAAGTGTTTCACAACTATGAACTCCTTTAGTCCTTATAACCTTATAAGGTAGCAACTGTTACTAGCCCCATTTTAACAGATGAGAAGACTGAAGTGCAGAAAGATTCAGAATGTGTGCCCGAGATCATAGAATTAGTAAGAGGTGGAACTGGGACAGAGATCCAGGCAGTCTGGCTGCAGAGAGCCCCTCATTACACTGCCCATAAACTGTGTTGACAGCAGTCTTCCTTTATGGACACTGGACCATGAATCAGGATAGGAGGACAGGTCCCCACCTGGCCAGGCTCGGTCAGTCTCCAAGCCATCAGTTGCAACTCAGTATGAGGCCTTGTCTGGGGCCAACACTGCATGATCCTCTCTGGCTCTCTGGGTCCGTGTGGAAGAGGGTCCAAAACACCCCAGTGAGCACAGAGGGGAAGACTGACCTGCAGGATCACTACCTCTGGGGCCCAGCAAGACGCTTCAGTGTGTGGCTTTCATTTAAATTTTGTTTCTCACCAACTCTATAAACTCATGTTCACCTCTGCTCTAATATGGAGGTGACATTCTAGGCCTGCCTCCTCACATTGAAAGCCTGAGGAGCAGGTCATCAGGCTTCCCAGCTGGCCTGAGAAAGGGAGGGAGGGAGGGAGACGCACAGGTTTTCCGCATCACCAGATAGTCTCCACAGTCGTCCTCTATGGGCAGGAAGATCTCAGGGACCACGATCAGGATGCGGCGCTTCGGGGGTGGGTTGATGGTCCACGTACACTCGGTGTTGGCTGGGTAATTGCCTGGGTAGTTTGGGGATTCAATGTACCCAGTGAAATCTCCCAGCTCCCCTCCACATCTTCTGTCTGAAAAAGGAGATGCCCCGAGTTATGGCACGACACTGTCATCTCTGTCCTGACCACCGATAGCTTGCTGAGCCCCGCAGCACCCCTGTTGCCACCCAGGAATGGGGCATGAAAATGACACCATCTGGGAATGAGTCTGTCATTCCCAGAGGGCCCCCGGTGGGAGCCAAACCATTAACTCCCCACAAGGAGTCTACCCCTCTGAGTTCCTGAGGCACTGTTTTCTCATTAGCCCGAAAGTGTTCACGGTCAGGGCAGGTAATTGTGAACAAAAGGATAAATTTAGCTTTCAGTATTTTGTTTACCAAGTCCAAGTGCCAGAAGAACACATGAGACAGAACTTCTAGGTCTCTCAAAATAGGGGGAACAGAGCTCATTGCTCTGCAGAGACTATCTGACCCTTTTTCAGAGAACTTTGATGAAGACAGACATATATTTTTCACTTTTCTCTCTGGTTAAGACCACATTTTATTTTTTATTCATCTTTAAAAAAAATTATTATTATTTTGAGATGAGGTCCCTCTCTGTTGCCCAGGCTGGAGTGCAGTGGTGCGATCATGGCTCACTGCGCCCTTCACCTCCTGGGCTCAAGCCTCCCAAGAAGCTGGGACCATATGCAAGTGCCATCAGGCCTGGCTAATTTTTTTTCCTCATTTTTTTGTAGAGACAAGGTCTATGCTGCCCAGGCTGGTCTGGAACTCAGGCTCAAGCTACCCCGGCCTTGTCCTCCCAAAGTGCTAGGACTACAGGCATGAGCCACTGCACCCAACCCACATTTTATTTTTAAGGAAGGAAGAAAATTCTAATTAGCTATCAGTAGGTACGGGGCATGCTGGATACCTACGTCTGGCACCAAAGACAGAGGCTGCACACATGTGCACATGCTTGCACAGACCCTCCTTCACCCACAGCACCCAGCTGCATCTTCCTTCATCCCAGAAATGTCACCCAAAGCTCTGAGAGCTCAGAAATGAGAAAGACACAGTCTTTGCTCTCAAGGAGCTCATTATTTAATACTGTCAGGTAAATCTGTGCAAGAGAAGATGTTGAAGGGATTACTTTTTCCCTCTCTAGTTACAACTGGGATTTATTATTACTAGAAAAAAATAAATAGGCTTTTCTTCTTGGAAGAAAAGAGGAGGAAGGGGGAGCCATGGGGCGGAGAATTGCCTTCAGTCCTGAAGGGCTGCCCTAGGAACTGTGCCATAAGGCTCCCATGGGGCCAACCAAGGGCCAGGTGGTGGAATACAAGGGAACATTCATCTTGTTCTAACACTGTGAGCTTTCTAAAGTCCAATCCACCAACAAGCTAGGATATCATGAGGTAGCAAGCTTCCTGTCACAGCAGGTATTCAAGAAGAGACTAGATGGAAGGCTACTTATAAAGATGTTGTTAAAAGGACTTCCTTGCAATAGAGAGAAAACCAGATGATCTTTCAATCATAAAGTTCTAATGATGTACTGCCCCCCTCAGTCCCAAGCTCCTCCAGTTTAAGGGGGGGGGGCCTCCTTGCTCCTCTGATTGCTATCTTAAAGATTAGCTGGGATTTACTTTTGGCCTTTACTACAGAGTTTTTGTTGTAATTTTGGTTATAAATAATGGCTTTAAAAAAAAAGCCTAGACAGCAAGTCCTTAAGTGATTTGCTTCCCTCTTCGTATAAAACACAAACCGGTCTCCTCAGCATCCATCCGAAGCTTTGCCTCCTGGTCTGCCTGAGACTCCCTTCGGCACATTCTAGCCTGAGGTCCAGGGGTCTCCTCCCAAAAGGCCTTTGCTTGCCTCGATCTGTGCTTCCCCCAGCTGCTCTCTCAAACATAAGGCTCTTTCTCCTACTCTTTCCCCACCCTCTCCATCAAAACCTTCTCACACCCTCCAGAAGCCTTTCCTCATCTCTCGAGACAGAGTCAATCGCTCCTTCCTCTGCAGCCTCACTGCCTGAGCTCCTTGCAGGGTCAGCGATGCTGACTCATTCTGCCTAATATCAACCAAGTCTCAGCAGAATGCTGGGCACGTAACAGGTCCTCAAGCAATGCATGCTGATCAAGGCTGGACTAAAATTATGCCCCAGGGAGGAAATTAAGGCAAGTACAGCTTGGAAGTGTGCCTGAGGAAGTAGCCAGGATCAATAAAGATGAGTCGCTCTGCACAGTCAGGCCCTGCTCTCTCTCCATGCTGGTCTGCATGGCTGTGAGCTGGGCTCATAACATCTACATGGTTCTGAGTGAACCTGGGACCTCTGCCCCGTGCCCCCTGCTCTGAGTTGGACCCAGACACATATCTTCTTAGCCAGAACTATGAAAAGCCTTAGAGAGGGACCTACTTTTACACTGGGTTATGTTTGTGGAGCCATCAAAGTCAGTCGTAGTATTTCCTGGGCAAGAAACACAATTATTTTTTCCAAATTCAGGCTGGTATGTTCCCACTGGGCAACGAATACATCGGTGAGTGGTGGTGTTGTAGAAATGTCCAGGTGAACATTGAACTGTGGGTCAAGGGAGGGTGAAAAGAATGAAAAAAAGCAAGATTATTTTTAATCAAATGCAGCACAAAGATTTTAAAGTTTGTGAAAGAAATGTTTATGTGCAAATGAAGTAGGGCTTTCCTACCAATCTGGGGCTAATCAACACTTAATTCCCTAAATAGGCAGTGTGGATGGGGCTCATGAAATAGAGAAATATAGAGGAACAAGATATGTGTGTATCTCCAAAGAGTTTATGGTTCATGCAGAGTCAGGCATCAATGATCACAACTCCAGTCTTCATGCAGAGCACGTCTGTGAGTATAGGGGGCAGGCAGTTGCAGAACTGAGGTTGGGTTTAGAGTTGGGCTCCCTGGGAAAAGGCAGCTGGAGTGGGGTTCTGGAGAAGGGGTATTGGGGGGAAGCTCTAGGTCAGGGCACTGAGATGGAGGAGGGCTAGAGGAAGGAACCAGGGGAACCTGTGTACCAACTGGCTCATCAGTGCCTGATCATCCCTTGTCAGCCTGTCCAAAGGGGCTAAGGTGGCTGGAGGACAGCTTGTCCAGTGAGTTCCAGTGCCCCCTGCACATCCTGCTGGGGCGAGTGGAGCTGGGACCTGAACCCCCAGCCACTGGGGCACTGCATCAGGCTGGGCTTGACTGGAGCCTCACCAGACTCCCATGATACTTAGACGGGAAATCCAGTCCTAGAAAAAAGCAAGCTGCCAAGTACTCACCTCTGGTTTCACAGTCCTGAAAGGAAGTAGCTCCCTGATGTTTGGTGGCAAGGCCTCCTCCACAGGGGAAGCAGGAAGTTCGACCAGCTTCAGGCTGGAACGTGCCCAGGGCACAGAGCTGGCAAGGTGCAAAGCCATCTGCAGAATATTCACCAGGTTGACACAGACCTGGAAGGACAAATAGCCTTACGTGAGCAAGGCCTCCAGGCAGACCCTTGCTCCCCACTCTCCAAATGAGATCAACTTCAGTCCAACCTGTTACCCCGTGCTGACCGCAGTTCCCATCTCAGTCAGAGAGCACACAGTCAATGCTGTGGTGCTTCTGACCCTGAGTCAATGGCACATGAGTGCCTGCTGTTTACACACAGGGCTACACAGCACAGTGCAAAGATGGAAACCAAGAAGTCAAGTGTCAACTGCTTCCAAAGTATGGGAAGGCCTGGGTAGTTCTCAGGCTTAGGCCTACACACTGCCTAGGCATCCCCTGCAATGCAGGAGAGAGAGTTCTCTGCCCTGGAACCAATTTGGTAATTAGACCCAGAAGTACCCCTTTACCCAGCTGATTACAGCCTATTGATATAAAGAGTGATCCGGGCTGGGCTTGATGGCTCACGCCTGTAATCTCAACACTCTGGGAGGCTGAGGCAGGAGAATCACTTGAGCCTAGGAGCTCAAGACCAGCCTAGGCAACATGGCGAAATCTCTACAAAAAAATTTAAAAATTAGCCAGACATAGTGGCACATGTCTGTAGTCCCAGCTACTCTGGGACTGAGGCAGGAGGATCACTTGAGCCCAGGAATTCCAGGCTGCAGTGAGCCATATTTGCACCACGGCACTCCAGCCTTGGTGATCCAGAAAGACCTTGTCTCTAAAAAAAAAAAGAGTGACCCAAAGAGTCTCCCCTGTTTTAACAATAATATTTACTAAGTTAGATCTTACACATGTTATACCTGGGACAAGAAACACAGTCATAAACAAACAAAAGGATTTCTAAAAGCACATGTTCCTCAGGAATTAGTCATTGGCAAGATGCTATCAAAATCTGCTATCTATCTCTTATATTCTTAATCATCTCTCCTCTATTAATCATAGTGGTCTCATTTTCCACCATAAGTTATAGATATGATGGCATTTCAAGAACACACACCATTGGGAGGAGCCTGGAGCCTGTCAGACCTGGGTTCTGATTCCACATCCTCCACTTGGCTGTGTGACCTTAAAAGAGTCACTGTAGCCTCGTGGAGTTGTAATGATTATATGAATTGTGAATAATTCATATAATATACTTAGCATAATGCCTGGCATAGGTAAATATTCAATACATGGTAGCTATAATAACCATTATTACTAATATTCTTATTGCTGTCATTTTTTTTTTTTTTTTTTTTGAGACAGGGTCTCTGTTGCCTAGGCTGGAGTGCAGTGGCACAATCACAGCTTACTATAGCTTGACCTCCTGGGCTTAAGCTATCCCTGCACCTCAGCCACCTAAGTAGCTGAGATTACCATGTGCCACCACGCTCAGCTAATTTTTGTTTTTTTTTTTTTTTTATTTTTTCTGCAAACGAGGTCTCACTATGTTGCCCACGCTGGTCTTAGGGTTAGGGTTAGCCACCTGAGCTCAAGTGATCCTGAACCCAAAGTACTAGGGTTACAGGTATGAGCCACCATGCCTGGCCTAAATTTTTCTTAATAAGGTCACATAGGCCGGGTGCAGTGGCTCACGCCTGTAATACCAACACTTTGGGAGGCCGAGGCGGGTGGATCACCTGAGGTCAGGAGTTTGAGACCAGCCTGGCCAACATGGCGAAACCCCATCTCTGCTAAAATACAAAATTTAGCAGGGCATGGTGGCATGCACCTGTAATCCCAGCTTCTCTGGAGGCTGAGGCATGAGAATCACTTGAACCCAGGAGGTGGAGGTTGCAGTGAGCCGAGATTGCACCACAGCACTCCAGCCTTGGTGACAGAGTGAGACTGTGTCTCAAGAAAATATAATAATAATGTCACATACAAGGGTAAATTCATGCCAAAATGTCACCCCTTATCAACCTTGCAGTTAGTTTTGGAGTTTTATAACAGACCAAAGATACGATAGGAGTCACACAGTCAATATGAGGATTTGATTTTTAAGCCAGAAACAGCCTTGCAGTTCAGTTTGGAGTTATTTAGGTGGGAAATAAAGCTGAGGCTGGGAGTCACTCCAAGGACAGCCGTGGGAGCAGCACAAGGGGTCTTCACTCTGCCGTGGCCATCAGATATAGATCACCATTCAGATCACACCTGCCACTGGAGCCCACAGAGTGTCAATACAGCCAGCCCTTCTCCCATTTAATAAAAGGAAGACATTTAATCATAAAGTAAATAGGAAAGCCCACAGAGCTTGAGATTGACTTCAAAGTTAACATGTTGCAAGAGATAATTAAAAGCTCTTCACAGAGGAGGTCCCAGTTTTAACAAAATGAACGGATATATTTGTTTTAAATAAAAAAGCTAAGAATTTGAGACCAAAGCTGGAGAAAAACCCAGACCTCCTCTCTTCATTTTAACACTTTCAAAACAGTACCTATAGATAGGGAAATCACTCAGGTCTCAGGTGTATATATTTCCAGTGAAGAAAGCACGCAGTTTCAACACTTACGCTCTTCTGCTAGTGTATTCTACCCCATCTTCATTTATTTGCTCAAATGAGTATCTGCCCAGCATGTGTCAGGCACTGACCTAGGCACTGGTGAGCCAAAGATGAATCAAGCCAACGTGGTCCCTGCTTGTAGGAAGCCCCAGGTGAGTGTGCATTGTCTGGAGTCCTTGAGATGCCTTCTGTCTAAACAATGACATCAGAGATGGGAGGAGTAGGAAGGAACAGACAGCATCCTTACCTCCACATTCAGACATATTCCAAGCTTCTGGGGTCTTCAGGGCCCCAGAATTTCCTGGTCTTGGGCATGGTTCACAAGTAATTTGTCCTTCCTCATTTTGGAAGGTTCCATTTGGACATAAAATGCAGCATTCTTGTGCTCCATCATAATAGGTCCCAGCCCTGCAACTGACTAGCCAAAAGGGAAACAATCTGGTCAGTGTGGACACAAAGGCCAAGGAAGGATGATGTGAGTTCTAGAGATGAAGGCAAATAGATGGCACTGACCACACCACCCGCCGCATGCAAACTCCCTGAATATGCAGTGTGCCCTGCCTTGGTTCTCTCTGCACACCTCTGCACAGCTTGATCCTTATTGCCCCGTTAGAGGTGTTTACAGCTCTGTCTCTCCCTAGACCATGAGCTCCTTGAGAATAGGGATCACAGGGGTTCGAATTATTTTTGTAGCACAAGCACTTGATGGTTGAAGAGAGATTTTTAAAAATCCTGGATCTCCCTACTTCACAGGGCTGTTGACACAATTATAGAGGTGAAAATCATTCATCGAACATAGGTCTAGTGCTGGAAGAACAGAGTGTTATTAATTCTGTCTGGTGGCATCCTGAAAGGTGTCCTAGAGGAGGTCACATTTGTGTCAGGCCTTGAAGGATGAATAGGATCTTCGCAGTTGGGAAAGGGGGCAGGTTCTAAAAGTTCATGCATTAAATAAGGAGGAGAGGAAAGAAAAGGTTGGGAATAGACTGCAAAAGTTCTTGAGTGCCAGGCATTTGGATTTTATTGTCACAGGTAAAGGAATCATTGAAAGGACAGGAGTCAGGCATGGTGGTGTGCGTCTGTAGTCCTAGCTACTGGGGAGGCTAAGATGGAATCACCTGAGCCTAGGAATTTGAGTCTAGCCTTGGCAACATAGTGAAAATGAGACCCCTTCTCTAAAAAAGAAAAAAGAAAAGAAGAGGAAGATGTCCAGAAGCTGTGTTTTGAAAAGTTCATTCTCTGGTGGCCGGCTGGGATGGGTGGTGATCTCAAGACTCTTACAAAATAGCACACTTCAGATTCACAATAAATAATACAACAGGCTGTGCGCAGTGGCTCACACCTATGATCCCAGCACTTTAGAAGGCCAAGGTGGGTGGATCACCTGAGGTCAGGAGTTCCAGACCAGCCTGGCCAACATGGAGAAACCCCATCTCTACTGAAAAAACAAACAAACAAACAAACAAACAAAACAGAAAAATTAGCTGGGTGTGGTGGTGCACACCTGTAATCCCAGCTACTTGGGAGGCAAGGCAGGAGAATTGCTTGAGCTCTGCAAACACGGAGGTTGCAATGGGCCGAGATGGTGTCACTGCACTCCAGCCTGGGCGACAGAGTGAGGCTCTGTCTCAAAGAAAAAAATCAATACAACAAAGTATAAATGCTGGTAAATAAGGAAATTCATAAATGTTGCTTCTGATTCTATTTCTAGTACTGTTAAATGTAGATTTGTACCTTATTTTAGGCTATGAATATGAAGCAAGCATACCAAATTTGGCTCCCTACTATTCAAACATCAGAGTCATCGCATTTCTAATGACTAACATTTGTTGAGTACTTATACTAGACACCATGTCAAAAGCTCTACATAAAGTATCTCATTTATTCCTCAACACAGCCCTAAGGATCTAGGTGCTATTATTAGCACCGTTTTACAGAAACAGAGACTGAGAGAGGTTAATAATTTGGCCAAAGTCCCACAGCTAATTTGTGAAATACTCCTATGGTACTGTAAGATCAAGAGCTTTGAGTTTAAAAGGGAAAAAAGTTATTTAACAAACGGGCAGATTTAAGTGCAATTGAAGACTTTATCAAGGATTCTCTATGGGGCTAGGAGAGTTTGACTGGAACAAACATTCTCTATATGTAAGCTGCCAAGAAATAGAAAAAAATTACATGATAAAGTTAACTATTATAGCTCTCCAGTGTCTGTAACAAGGGAGATCGGTTTTCATCCTATTCTACAAATGCAATTTGCATATATACTCTTAGGGTTAAACATGGGAAAGTTCTCTGTTATAAGAAATAAAAATGTCTTTTCATTATTCATTCTATAATCTTAAAAAAAATCAGGCTTTTGGATCATGGTAAGCAAAAATATGCCACATTTTAAATATTATTTCTATAATTCAATGTAACCAATTAATAAAGTCTATCCAAATATCTAAATCTTAATACTCATATTTCTTGGATTTTCTTTTACAACATTCATGTATCATTTAAATACAATTTTATATATATAGATTTTTTGAGATGGAGTTTCACTCTTGTTGCCCAAGCTGGAGTGCAATGGCGCTATCTCAGCTCATTGCAACCTCCGCCTCCTGGGTTCAAGCGATTCTCCCACCCCAGCTTCCCAAGTAGCTGGGATTACAGGCAAGCACCACCATGCCGGGCTAATTTTTTGTATTTTTAATAGAAACAGGGTTTCACCATGCCAGCCTGGCTGGTCTCGAACTCCTGACTTCAGGTGATCCACCTGCCTCAGCCTCTCAAAGTGCTGGGATTACAGCCATGAGCCACCATGGCCGACCACAATTTTATATTTTTAAAAAATTAAAAGTGAACCAAACTCTTGTTTTATTGGCAAACAATATTATAATGAGACTGATGGCAAATAGAGTATAATTCCAGACTTCTTCTCTAAATGCAGCCCTACTGGATAATGGTTTCCATATCGCTCTGGTTCCAGCCCATCTCTCATGTAAAGCTGGGCTGAATTCTGTATTACGAATTCACGTTTTACCCTGTGTCCCACTTGACTCTTTCAGTGTCTGTAGCAGGCCAGTAAATCAGAGAATAACTCCTTCATGGCTCTAAGGAGCTCACCTGTCATGAAGCAGGTAAAACCAAGGCTGTCCAGAGCCCCTCTGCTCAGCCATTTCTATTTGAAGAAGAGCTGTTTTTACAATACTCATCCACGGAAGGGAAAGTGCCGATATGGTGACAATGATTCCAACAGCCCCATTAATCATAACTTAGAGTCACATCACCATGGTCTGTTCCATCATGGTTCCTCTGGCAGAAAACAGATGTCCTCAGCAGGTGGACAACACCAGGCCTGGTTCTTACTGAGCCAGGGACCAGGATGGGCTCCTGCTGCTCTGCTGTCCCTGCTCCTGAGAACTCTTTCAACCTCCACAGCCTTTGCAAGGTGACCTTTAGAGAGACCTCACAATATCCCACCTCTGTGCCATTTCTTAACTGCTCGAAGTGCCAAGAAACCCTTCAGGCTGCCCTGTGGAAAAGAGGGCACCAGTTCTTTTTCCTCACAATGAAAGGCCTGCTTCACATAAACAAACTCATATTGTCAGTCACAGTGTCCATTTTCCTTCCAGAGAGAAAGACATGCAGAAATAATTCATGCCAAGCACCTCCCAAATATATTTGATTCTTTCACAAGGTAAAAATGAGCTAAACACTAAAAGGCAACTCTGAAATATCATGAAGGGATGCCTGAAAACCGCTCTTTGCAAATGTGCTGAGAATCTGGCCTGCAGAGACCTCAATCACACGTTCCAGTGGCTTCTCTCTTCTCCTTCAGCAGCCAGCTTGTTTTGCTGCCCAGGACAAAGGAGTCAATTGCCCCCAGAACACTTCACTATCACAGCAAAGCTTTTGTGTGCCTTCAGTGACCATTAAAATCTCATTCTCAAATCCCACACAGCTGTTTTTTCTCCTTCTTTAAAAAAGATACGAGAAAGCTTTTCTGATGCAAAAGGGACAGACCAGCAGGATGAGGATTAATGGCGACAAAGAAGCTTGAAGCCTCGGCCTCTTTTCAGCACTGTGGCCTTTGAGTATTTCAGGCTATGGACAAACACTATGGTCTCTCTGTGGCTAAGATGATGAACCTAATAAAAGGGGTCACCCTCTAGTATTTGACTGCTTTCTTAAGAATCACGCCTTGACTTCTGAAGAAGAGCCATAAGCAGCCCACGTGGATTCCCAGGGTGCCCCAGGGCTGCTGCTTTGTCCCAGTCCAGAGGCGCTGATGCCCCAGGCAGAGCTGGCCTCAGGATCCTGGTTTGAGCTCTCTTTAAATGACTGCCCCCATGATAACAGGGGACAGTGCCTTCTTGGGCTGAGAGATTGATTTTTCATTGTCCAGGTTTTTGACCTGTGCTCAGGTTTGCTCTTTAAAAACATTCCTATAGTTGAGGCAGAGAAATGAGCCCAGCTTGATGCCTTCTTCCTTATTGGGTTCCCAAATGCACACTATGTTCTTTTCATGCCTAGTTAACTGGAGCTGAAATTTCACTTCCTTTAGAGTGCCTTTTTTGCCCTCAATTTAAATATTTCTCCAAAGATTTGCCCTTTGCCCTCTTTTCTCTTAATGTTATCTACTATCCTTGGGATTTCATCTGTTGTCCCTGTGAAGATTCATTTACTCATTCATTCAATAAGTACTTATTGAGCACTCATTATGTGCTGAGTACCGTTCTAGGAGCTGGAGACACAGCAGAGAAGACAGACATGACCCTGTTCTAATGGGGTTCTCAGGGCAGTAAATAAATGAGCAATAAATCTCAATGAGCAAGCAAATAAGTATGTAATAGAATGCAAGTAGTAGTATGATGAAGAAAAGGAAAACAGGGGAAGAGGACAAAGAGGGGGTAGGGATGGAGTTTGTATATATGCTATTTTAGAACTGTGGCCAAGAAAGGCCTTTCTGAACAGAGACCAGAATAAAATGTGGGAAACAGGCTGGGCGCTGTGGCTCACACCTGTAATCCCAGCACATTGGGAGGCTGAGGCAGGAGGACTGCTTGAGCCCAGAGTTCAAGACCAGCTTGGGAAATATAGTGAGACCTCGTCTTTCCAAAATCACCTTAAAAAGTTAGCTGAGCGTGGTAGTGCATGCCAGTGGGAGAATAGCTTGAGCCCAGGAGGCGGAGGTTGCAATGAGCCAAAATCACACCACTACACTCCAGCCTGGGTGACAGAGCAAGACCCTGTCTAAAAAACAAACAAACAAAAAAACACAAAACAACAACAACAACAAAAAACAGGAAATAGCCTTGCAATGAGATTGCCTAAAAGCAAGAAAGGCAGTGTAGTAGGAACACAGCATAAGGGGGTAGGGCAATAAGAGAGGAACTTTAAAAAGCAAGCAAGGGCCAGATCACATGGGTGCTTGAAGGCCATGGTAAGGGAATTAGACCTTACTCAAAGTATGTTGGAGGTTTGAAATGGGGCAGTGACACAATCTGATTTATGTTTTTCTTTTCTTTTCTTTTCTTTTCTTCTTTTGTTTAGGAGACAGGGTTGCGCTC
Source organism: Pan troglodytes (assembly GCF_028858775.2). Taxonomy (NCBI): domain Eukaryota; kingdom Metazoa; phylum Chordata; class Mammalia; order Primates; family Hominidae; genus Pan; species Pan troglodytes. The sequence continues at coordinate 13,182,402 of NC_072407.2, forward strand.
TGTTACCCAGGCTGGAGTGATCATGGCTCACTGCAGCCTCAACCTCCTGGGCTCAAGTGATCCTCCCACCTTAGACTCCTGAGTAGCTGGAACTACAGGCTTGCACCACCATGCCCAGCTAATGTTTTAACTTTTTGTAGAAATAGGGTCTCCTGGGCTCAAGTGGTCCTCTGTCTTGGCATCCGAAAGTGAGCCACTGTACCCAGCCTGATTTGTTTTTAAGAGATGTCCTGGCTGCTGTGTGGAGAACAGACGGAGGCCAGGCAAGGCTGAGGAGAACAATTCAGAGCCTGGTACAACAGACTGAGCTAGAGATGATGGTGGCTTGAAATAGAGCAGTAATAATAACGGAGGAGGAGAAAACTGGTCAGATAAAGGAAATTACCTGAAGGCAGAGCTGACAGGATTTGCACACGGACTGGATGAGGAACGCAACAGAAAGGGAGAGGTCAAGATGACTCAGGCTTTTGACTTGAGCAACTGGGTGAGGCGAGGTGCCCCTTACTGAGATGCTGGTTTGATTTGATTTGAAGCTTGAGAGGATAAGAAGCTTTGTTTGGAAACACTGAGTTTGAGATGCCAGTTGGCCATCCAAGTGCGGATACTAGGAAGGCACGGGTTCTACTGTTGGTCTCTGAGGCGGAATACTACACCTCAAGGGTTGACAAGATGATCCACCGGGTGGGAGCACGTTTCTACACCCATGCCTACGAATTTTCACCTAAAATAAGAAACAAACGAAGCTCCTCTGGTTTAGAATATGGTGTAAGAGCAGCCTCCCAGCCAGTCTCCATCTCTGTGAGGCACAAGACACATGTGAGGAGCCAGGGTCGCCAAGAAAAGAGAAGCACTGGCACCCACAACTCGGGCGCAGGGCACTGACTGACTCTCGCCTCTCAATACATAGAGAATAGTTACAGCTTAGCTATGCCTGGGTAATGAGATGTCCTGACCTATATGATCGTGTTTTTAACTAAAGCAACCACCACAAAATAGAAAGCAGCTTTGATGGATTCCCGGAAAGAACACCCGACTGAAGGGCGTAAACGTGACGCGAGCCCATGCGCACCACAGGAGAGGGCCCGTGGGCGCATCTTCTGCTCCTAGCACAGCAGCCACGCGCGTCCGCACTACAGGAGAGGGCCCGTGGGCGCGTCTTCTGCTCCTAGCACAGCAGCCACCCGTGTCCACAGTGGAGCGGAGGTTTCCCATCCAAGACCCCCAGTGGGTGCCTGGAACCTCGGAGAGTACCACACCCTATATACACTAGGGGTTTTCCTATGTGTGCTTATTCATGATAAAGTTTCATTTATAAATTAGGCACAGCAAGAGATTAACAATAATAAAATAAAACAATTATCACAACATATTATAATAAAAGTTATGTGAATGTGGTCTCTGTCTCAAAGTATCTTATAGTACCGTACTCACCCTTCTTGTGATCTGTCAATCTGATAACTGAGATGACTACTATGTGACTAACATGGGGGAGGGTATACACCGTGGGTACGCAGGATAAAGGGAGGATTCATATCCCAGGCAGGATGGGGAGGGTATACACCGTGGGTACACAGGATAAAGGGAGGATTCATATCCCAGGCAGGATGGGGAGGGTATACACTGTGGGTACGCAGGATAAAGGGAGGATTCATATCCCAGGCAGGATGGGGAGGGTATACACTGTGGGTACACAGGATAAAGGGAGGATTCATATCCCAGGCAGGATGGGGAGGGTATACACTGTGGGTACGCAGGATAAAGGGAGGATTCATATCCCAGGCAGGATGGGGAGGGTATACACTGTGGGTACGCAGGATAAAGGGAGGATTCATATCCCAGGCAGGATGGGGAGGGTATACACCGTGGGTATGCAGGATAAAGGGAGGATTCATATCCCAGGCAGAATGGGGAGGGTACACAGCATGGGTACGCAGGAGAAAGGGAGGATTCATATCCCAGGCAAGATGGGGAGGGTACACGGCGTGGGTACGCAGGATAAAGGGAGGATTCATATCCCAGGCAGGATGGGGAGGGTATACACCGTGGGTACGCAGGATAAAGGGAGGATTCATATCCCAGGCAGGATGGGGAGGGTACACAGCATGGGTACGCAGGATAAAGGGAGGATTCATATCCCAGGCAGGATGGGGAGGGTACACAGCGTGGGTACGCAGGATAAAGGGAGGATTCATATCCCAGGCAGGATGGGGAGGGTATACACTGTGGGTACGCAGGATAAAGGGAGGATTCATATCCCAGGCAGGATGGGGAGGGTACACAGCGTGGGTACGCAGGATAAAGGGAGGATTCATATCCCAGGCAGGATGGGGAGGGTACACAGCGTGGGTACGCAGTATAAAGGGAAGATTCATATCCCAGGCAGGATGGGGAGGGTATACACCGTGGGTACGCAGGAGAAAGGGAGGATTCATATCCCAGGCAGGATGGAGCAGGACAACACAAGATTTCATCACGCCACTCTGAAGAGTGGGCAATTTAAAACTTACAAATTGTTTATTTCTGGAATTTTCCATTTGATATTCTTGGACCATGGTTGACCCAGGTAACTGAAACCACAGAAAGCAAAACTGCCTATAAGGAGGCACTAGTGTATTAGCTCTTTGTCAAACTACATCATGAGACAGAAACAGTAACGATTTAATCTGGTCTGTCAAGAGTTCACCTAAAGCACTAGCAATAGTCAAAAAGACTATAGGACAAATGGATTTGCAACCACCACTATCAATAATGAACCTCGCCCAATTGTAAAGATTCTACTTTAAGATGCTAGCCAGTTATTTTTAAATTTGTTTATTTAATCTTTATCTTGTTCTGTCTTTTGTGATGAACATAGTGTACTAGCCAATAGTGTAAGTATATAGTTTATAAATAAGTAAACTATATTTTACTTAGAGGGAGAGAGAATGTGTGTGTGTGCATTCTTAAATGTTCAGCATCTCTGGGACAAAGGAGCTGGAGAGGGCAGTTTCAGAATCGCCAGCATGTGGTGGTATTTAAAGCTATGGCACTGGGTAAGGTCACCAAGGAGAGTGTGAAGACAGAGGAGGGGACGAAGGATTCAACCCTAGGATAATCAGAAAGTAGGGGAGGAACCGGAACCAGCATTGAAAATGAAAAGGGAGCAGCCAGTGAGGTATGGAGAAGCAGAAGTGTGTTGTGTCTGAAACCCACAGGAAGAAAGTGTTTCCAGGAGAGGGAGTGATCAGCAGAGAGGATGCCTCATGAGGAGTGAGGAAAGGCAACTGGATTCGGCATCACAGAGGTGGTTAGGAATCTTGGAAAATGTTTCTGTGGAGAGGTTAGGCATGAAAATCAGACTGAAGAGAAATGGGAGGTAAGGAGGCAAAGACAGTATGACTACGGCTCCTTCAAAGAGCTTCGTTCTACACAGAATGGGGGACACAGAAATGAAGCAGTAGCTATAGAGATGCATGAAGTCAATGGAGGGTTTGTTTGGTTTTTAAGACAGGAGATGGGTTTGTGTGATGTTGGAAATGATCTAGCAGAGGAGAAGAATTCTGAGATGGGAGGGGTCGATGAGGACAACAGCAGGGGCAACATTCTTAAGAAGCTGAGAGAGGACAGGCTCCAGCTTGAGTGCAAGATAGAGGGGGGCCTTAGAGGCATGGGCTGTCCATCCATTTTAACAGGAGGCAGGTCTGAGCCTGTGTGGACAGACTCGGGATTAGGCAAGTTAGGCTGGACATGAAGAGAAGAAGTTGTTTCGCTAGACTCCCAGACACCCATGGACACCTCTGCCTAGAAATCTTGTTGCCCAAGGAGCACTTCTCTCCCTGGCCTCTGGCTTTACTCCTCTTACAGAAGCATCTCTATTTTCCCAGGCACCAAGGCTCCAAATCACAGCTCTCCCTGGCTTCTGTCCTCATTGTCCTCTGTCCCTTCTCTGTATCCCCTATTCTTCGTCCCCATGGCATGAATGTCCCTTAGATCCTCACCGTCTCTTATTTGGATTGCTGCAGTAACCTTCCAAGATTCCCCTGGCTTTCTGTCCCTCCCTGCCTCCACTCTTTCCATTCTACCATCAGATGCACCTTTCTAAACTCTTTTTCTGATTGCTTCACTCCCTGGCTCAAAAACCTCCTTGCCTTGCCTTCCTGCACTCCTCTCAGTTTCTCTGACTCAATATTCAGGCTTTAGCCTCCTTTTATGTATCTTTTTCATCCTTTCTCATGCTCTCTCAAGAGCCTATTTTTTTCCTGCTTCTCCTATAAATCTCTTCTGATTATTTCTTCCCCAGTGATCACATTCATTTCATCATTCAACCAACCCCCTGGCTTTTTCTCAGTGCCTCCTGCATATGAAACAGGGCGTGGTGAGATGAGGGATGTATGGGAAGCAAGTGCCAGGATCACAGGCCACATCAGAATCCTCTGAGCTCAGCCCACCTCTTTCCTCTTCTCAGTCCCCAATCCATGTCATCCCCAAATGCTGCTCATTTTCCCTCTTAAATATTTCTCTAACCCATTACTGTTTCTCTATCTAGGACCTGCGTGTTCTCAATATCTCATAGGCAACACATTCAAAACCCCCCAGATTGGTCTTTCTGCCTCTAATTCTGCTCCCTCCAGTAAAGTCAGAGAGATCTTTCTAGAATACACATATGACCTGGACACTTCCCGAGTAAATCCTCCAATGGCAGCATGTCACCTAGAGATAAAGTTGAGGCTCCTTAGCAACATATCCAAGGTTGCTGCAGAGGAACAGCAGTAAGCTGTTACAAAAGGAATTAAATGTTCCTAGTCTCTCAAGAACCCAGGCACTAAAATACTTCCCAGTTTGCCAGTTGTCTGGATTGTTTCTTCTAAAAATCTCAGCAAGTTTTCAAAACAACCAAATACAGTATATATAATACATACATACATACATATATACACACACATGCATACACATACATCTATATTATCCAGTGTATTTCTTAAATAATTTATCTTTTAGCTGGTATTATGAAAGTACAATAGCTAGACATCCATGTCATATAGTTAATTTTCTTTAGACATGAAGAACTTTATGAAGTACTACAGAGCTTAAGAAATTTGTTCCTTGGACCCTATAATCATTTTTTTTTTTTTTTTTTTTGCCATCTTGTTAAAATTGATCACAGATGGTACAAAGGTCACTTGGAGAGCAGGCTGTCCCCAAAGTCCCCAAATGCCAAATTAATGAAACTTTACTATATAAAATAACAATAAGAAAGAAAATATACAATTGGTCAGAAGTGATTATTTTCTCTGGTGTAAATTGGGACTTTAAAATTTATTTTTTAATGCTATACAAAGGACAAACAGTTCAATGCAAAAATAGGCAAAGAATATAGATGTTCTCAGAAAAAGGAATCCAAATGACCACAGGCATAAGACAGCATGCTTAGTCTTACTAATAAAGAAAACCAAGTTAAAATGACTATTTTTTTTTTTTTTGCTTACCAGATTTGCAAAAATGAAAAGGATCAATGATAAATAATCCATGTTAGCAAAGATGTAGGATGCTTCCAACGTTGGAAGCGACATGCATAGGTATGATCTTTTGGGAAAGTAATTTGGCAGTATCTATTAAAGTTTTAAATATGCAAGTTCTTTGAGTCGGCCATTGTACTTTTGCAAGTCTATCCTTCAGAAATATTGGCCATGTGTACAAAGAATGATATTCACTGAGCACTATTTGCCATAGAAAAATTAGCAATAACTTCTATGTTCACCAATAGGGGTAGGGCTAATCAATACTGGTGTCTTCAAACAAATACAGCCTGGGAAGCTGTAAAAGAAATGAGGTTGCTCCACTATCATGTTAGAGAGATGTTCTTGATCTAACTACAGTTAAAAACAACACATAGCACTATTCAAATTGTATTGATATTTGTTTTTTATTTTGTTAAGATAGGCTCTTGGTCTGCCACCCAGGCTGCAGTGCAGTGACACAATCATAGCTCACTGCAGCCTCGAACTCCTGGACTCAGATGATCCTCCCCCCTTAGACTCCCGAGTAGCTGGGACTACAGGTGCTACCAACCAACATAGTGAGACAGAGTCTCACTATGTTGCCCAAACTAGTATTGAACTCCTGGCCTGAAGTGATCCTCCCACCTCGGCCTCCCAAAGTGCTGGGATTACAGATGTGAGCCACTGCACCCAGCCTATTTTTTTAAAAAGATATATTTATTCATACGTAAACCTACAGTCTACTTTCAACACAGTAGCCAAAGTTATCTTTTGAAAACATGTCAGTTACTCCTATGCTCAAAGCCCTCCACTGGCTTCCTTTCTCATCAGATTCGGGATCAGGGTCCTCCCTGGTTTCGAGTTCCCTCTGCTACTGCTCTGCCCTTGCTCTCCCTCCCTGCCTCTCTCAGCTGTCATCCTTCTGGCCTTCCTTCCAGTACCTTGGGGTTTTCCTATTTGTTGTTCTCTTTGCCTGAAACTCTCTTCCCCCAGATATCTCCATAGCTTGCTTCTTGCTGTCCTTTGCGTCTCTGCCCAAATGACACTTTGTAATGAGGCCTTCCCTGACCACAGTCTACACTTTGGGGGGAGTATGCTCCTCATCCCTCACCCCTCACCTTGGTCTGGCACTTTCCATTCCACTTCCCTGCAGCCCTGTTCTCCATATCCCTGTCGCCCTCTGCTACATGATAGTAGTATCTTTCCTCGTTTATTGGTTGGTTGTCTACCTTCTTCCTCTAAAATTGTAAACTCTGTGAGGGCTGAGATGTTTGCTTGTTTCTTTATTGCTGGAATCCTGATATCTAGAATGGTACCTGGCACACAATTGGTGCTCAATAAATATTTATTGAATGAATATATAAAATTTCCTTTTTATATGTGCATAAAAACAGTTGTGGAAAAATCACACAGCAAACTATAACAGTGATTACTGCTGGGGAGTTGGATTAGGGAGCTGTGGAGAGAACTTTCATCTTTACTGTATACATTTCTGTGCCATTTGAAACAGGCACTACTTTCATAATTGAAAACTAAATTTAAAATATTTAAAAAGATAAACATAATGGTTCCATCTCTCCCCCCAGGAAAGATGGAAGTGACTCCATTTTTTTTTTTTTTTGAGCTCTTCTCTGCAGATACTGAAAATCATTTCTAAAAGGAACTATCCTAAGCTTGTCTCCACTGTACCATCCACAGCTCAGAAAACATCAGCAAGCCTGGTCTTTATGAAGTCCTAACACCATCAAATAGACCAGGACTAGAAGACAGACAGACAGACACACACACACACACATACACACAGCCTTGCCTATGCCACATGCTTCCTGCTGGATAAAAAGCCTTTCTAATTAACACACCTGACACTTCTTTACACCCACTTCCTCCCTCAGCAGCAAGAGGGAATGTCACTGGTAACTCCTTGAGCCGTTTTCTCTGCATGGTAAAATCTTCAACATTGCTGTCAGACCTGGACCTGATTTGATGCCGTGAGGGCTACAAAATTCATCCAGTGTTTGGGAGCTCCTGAGACAAGACACATTGGCTCCCCTAGAAACAAATCAAACCTAATTTAGCATGACAAGCATCTCAGGGACACATTCACACACCACCACAGCTACACAAACCCTCTACCGAGTGTCTTTCTTTCTCTTTTTTTTTTTTTTTGAGACGGAGTCTTGCTCTGTCGCCCAAGCTGGAGTGCAGTGGCACGATCTCGGCTCACTGCAGCCTCCAACTCCCTGGTTCAAGGGATTCTCCTGCCTCAGCCTCCCGAATAGCTGAGAGTATAGGCACGCGCCACCACGCCCAGCTAATTTTTTGTATTTTTTAGTAGAGGCGGGGTTTCACCATGCTGGCCAGGATGGTCTCCATCTCCTGACCTCGTGATCTGCCCGCCTTGGCCTCCCAAAGCGCTGGGATTACAGGTGTGAGCCATCATGCCTGGCCCCGAGTGTCTTTCGTAGGCTGTTGTGGTCATGAAGCCCCTGTTAAGTAACTCCTGCTCCTTATCCTTGGGCCTTTACTCCCCAGGAACATACCCATGGTAGTATTAGTGATACCCTCACTGGGAGCCAGTCCATGGGGCCCTTGACACTAGGTTTTCTTGACTTTTTAACTGGCCACAAAGACTCCCTGGCCCGTCCGTGAGGCCTCACCCCAACAGGATAGCAGATGGGGGAGGGGTGCAGTGTAACCCTGAGAGGCCAGGAGGGCCCTGACAGTTTCTGCAACTCATCCTGGAAAGTAGGGCAGCCACAGCCAACTCTCCCCACTATTTTAGTACGGAAACTGGAACTCTTAGAATTTTAAATGAGAACAGATCAACCAGCTGGGCTGTTTTTACTTTTTTCCACTTTGTTTCTTTTTAAGAGAATCAGCTGGAATGAAAGTCAAGACTATCTGGAAACCAGCCTCTTGTAGACAGTTACACTTGATTTTGCACTTGATTTTCACTAAGTTTTGGCAAAGCAACAAATTTGAGCTGTGGGCCTAAGGCTGACAATTCTCTGGAACAAGTGCCCCTGGATTCAGCTTTGCTTACTTAGAAATACAAATGGGATTCTTACTCCTTAGCTAAGCTTGGGCCTCATGATTCTACTGATACTTAGGAAAAGGACATCAGTTTATCCTGGAGAAATCTAATTACTGAAATTCACCCTGCTTGGGACCAGAGCACAGGCTTTGGAATCAGAACATCAGTGTGATCTTGAGCAAGAGAACTTAACACTCTAAGCTTCAGCTGTTAAATATAGGTAATAATACCTACCTGGGAAGGTTACTGTTAGGATTAATTGAGATAATGCAGACATGAGACTTACTGTTATGCTTGTGACAGATAAGAACTCAATAAATCATTATGATTATCACTATAAAGTGAGACCCCAATTTTTCCCATCTAAGACTTTTCAGATAAAATCTCCTATAATTGCCCAGAAGAGTCCCTTGTGACAAATCTCTAAACTGACCATCCTAGAACCTCGTGTCCTGGACGCTCTTGCTAGCTTTATCAGAGAGACAGAACTGATATTGCTCAAGTGCCAGGTCTCAAATTTAATTCTGAAGCACCACCACCAACACAACCCATACAATGGAACTGACACTATTAGGAGCCCTGGGCTGAGGCTCTGGGTCTCATAAGGCAGCCAAGCAGCCCCCTAGCTTTGCCTCTGCACAGAACTATGGACAGGAGCTTATTCATTGCCATAGTTGGTCAAGCCAGAGGGAGACCATAAGAGTAGCTTTGATGACAGAGTGTGGAGAAGGCTCGAGGGTACCTTACCCCTGCAGTCCTGCCCCAGCCAGGGAAGACCACTGTCCCTCAGACCTGTAAAGGGCAACATCCCCTCTTCTCATCAACCTTGCCACTTCTTTCCTGTTCCTCAAGTCAACCAACATTTTAGTGCCCACCACAAGCCAGATACTATGCCAGGCGCTGAGGACAGGGAGATGAATGAGATCAGTCTCACTCCAGGGAGCTCTGGGCCTAGCAGGGACGACAGACACAAACGCAACAGTTACTGAAACAGAAGGACTGCCCGGAGTGTTCTCTAAAGTGAACCCTGAGAAGGGAGGATGGGCCAGACTTGCCTTCGGTTACCCTGAGTGTTTATGGAGCCCAAGGCTGTTCTGTTAGCAAGAAGGTCCCAGGCCACTCACCACATTGGTTTTCTGCATGACCCTGGCCCACTCCACAGGACTCTGCCTGGCGTTCAGATGTTCTGGGAGGCTTTTTAGCCACGTCGAGGTTCATGCCTGAGAGCTGGAGGTGAAACTGCTCCCTGTGGACGGCCTTTCTGAGCGTGCGGATGGCTTTACGGAGCCGCTTCTCGGTTCGCTTTACGATGCAGCTCAGGTCACAAGAAGCTACAGAAACAAGAGGGACAGCAGTGCGGGAGGAGATCAGGCTGCAGCGTGTGACAATGGCCAGATCAACTGCAGGCCCTACCAACACCCCGAGCTCCCTGTGGACCGAATGGGGAGAAACCTGGAGGGGGCACCTAGCAGGCTGGGCAGCATTTGATTCAAACAGAAATTTGTGGATCAGAATGGTAGCTTTGGGTTTTTATGAAGCAGAGAAAACCATCAGGTTCCAAACCAATTCAGTTTAGTTTCGGGGTGAAAAAAAACAGGAGATACTTCAGTGTTTGCATTATTTTTCCCCCAAGAATGATAAAAAGTGAAAGGCAAAGAAATAAGGAGCAAGCCGTGAGAAGCCTGGCAATGCAGACTGTTTTCAAACCAACCTGTCACCTCCTTTTGGTTAGTTTCAAGCTCAAACTCAACAGTGATAAACATTTCCTTAGGGGTGCTTGGTCGGCCAGGGGCTCCTGGGACTTGCTTGCCAGAGCTGCATGTAAGGTTTACGTAGCGGAAGCTCTCTTTTACTGAGCTGTGCTTCTCTGTATGAAGAAACAAAATTATCGGAAGCCAAATCCTGGCAAAGCACTCAGCTGAACATTTGCTAGAGCTCAGTAAACATTTCATTAAAACAACTCTCAAGGGACTAAGTGATTATCTCCAGATGCCAAGACACTGCAAGCCCTTAACTTGGAGCACAACGACATTTTAATGTTGAAGAGCTAGCATTGCCTCCTATATAACTTTACAATTTAGCTCTTGAAAATTCTTTTCATGAATAAATGGTAGATGTTTCCGACTGACTAGCCACATATGTGGACGACAAGAACCAGGGATTGTCTTGCATTCCTTACTGACGGTTTGCTAACGTGTGCTTACATTCTCACAGTCAGTTTGCGTAAAGCTGGATGTGCCGAGCAGGGGCTGAGGCTTCAAATAAGGAATGAGCACAAGAGTGGAAAGGAAACCAACTACTGCTTTCAGGCAAACTGACCTTGGAGTCATTCTAACCTGAAAGGAAAGCTGGAACACCCGTCAGCAGTGATGTCTCATTTTTAAATAACCAGGAGCAATAAATGGTACAAAGCATCAACAGAACCTAACAATATCATGAAGGCATCTAGGATGAGAGTGGAAGTGTTGCATGACAGGGCTTTGCACATCCTTCTTCCTGACTTGGCTGTCTCCCCTCTCACCATGGTTTCCAGTGAATCTGTTAACCCTCACCAAAGAGCAGGTCCACATATCATCCACTCCATGAATTTGTCTCTATTTCAAAATCTTTATTGAAATGAAGTATTGCCTGTATCAGATTCTTCTTTAACATTACAAGGACATTCAAGCCATAGGTCAACAGGGGCCACAGGAAGGAGGCAAATTTATTTCTTCTCTACATTTTTCCCCTAAAGATTTATCTTACTTTTTCAAAAGGGTAACTTCAAATCTTAAACTGAAGAGATTCTCATTTTAAATCTTTTTCCCTTTTGATGTTTCCATATATATTTTTTTAACTTTTCATTTTGAAATAAGTAGATTTATAGAAAAGTTGCTAAGATAGTATAGAGTTCCCACATAACCTTCACTCAGTCTCCCCTAACGTTAACATCATACATTTATCAAAACTAAGACATTAACACTAGTACAATCCCATTAAGTAAACTATAGGCCAAGTCTATTTTTATCATTGTATTTATTTCATTTTTTTGAGACAGGGTCTCGCTCTGTCACCCAGGCTGGAGTGCAGTGGTGTCAACACAACTCACTGCAGCCTCAGCCTCCTGGGCTCAAGTGATCCGCCTGCCTTGGCCTCCTGAGTAGCTGGGACTACAGGCACAAACCACTAGGCCCGGCTAATTTTTTTATAGTTTTTGTAGAGATGGGGTTTTGTCATGTTGCCCAGGCTGCTCCTGAACTCCTGAACTCAAGCAATCTGCCTGCCTTGGCCTCCCAAAGTGCTGAGATTACAGGTATGAGGCACCACAACTGGTTTAAATCTATTTTTAAGCAATGGCCCCTCCCTTCACCCCTGAGGTTTAAAAGTATAAATGCTCACTATGGTTAATTTGGCAAATGCAGAAAAAAAATTAAAATTACCCATGCCTCCCACCCAGATGTAACCACTACTAATGATATGGTGAGTTTTCTTTTTGTTTCTTCTACCACAGTTTTTCTTACACAATTTGGATTGTATTAGATATACAAAATGTTTCTCTCCTGCTTTACATCTCAGCATTATAACAAGACCATTTTCCTGTGTCATTAAACATTCTTTGAAAACATAGAATTAATAGCTGCATAATATTCCATCAAATGGAGGTATCAAGTTTCTTAAAATTACTTACTTAAAATAGGCAGTCAAAAGTGACTAGAGTGAGCTTTAGGTTTATTTGTCTGTGTGATTTGAGAGTAGATTGGGAAAAGAAGCCTCCCTAATACATGAATCCTGATCCTTTTTATTTTTAATTTCCAAAAGAATTCTATAAAATAATACTGGAAATGTGTGCTGGGAAAGAAAAAGGAAAGTTAGATTCTGCTCTTCTCAATAAGGCCAGTTCTACTTGGATGGTATTTGCTTTGCTGAAGCCAATGGGGTCACCGCTTCCAAAAACTAGACCCAGCAGGAATGCTGGATATTAGATCTTTGTTCATCAAAGTTATCCTTTCTGAGCCAAACCTTTTTTCATTTCTTTGGCTTATATTTCAAGCAAAATCTGAGATCTAGAAAATTTAACCCAATATGATCACAAATTGCTAATTCATCTGAAGCCCTTATTGACTTCTGTGAACTCGTGGGTTTCCCCAGAGCCTCACCAACTATACCATGCAAAGGAAGCCCCGAAGTGTGACCCCAGAACTATACAAGCATGCTAGGTTATGCTCTTCTTCCTCTTGGGATGAGTCCCTGGAAGTTCTGGATGGTTCAATTCCATCTGCAGTGTGCTTGGATCGGCTGGACAGCCCCTGGCCCCCATGGACCTCCAGCTCGGCTGGCTGCAGGCCCCTTCCCACATGCAGGCAAGCTCCCTACACCAACCATCTGATTCCATACCTGGTAGTGCTGGTCGCAGACCCTCGGGAAACAGCTCAGCATTTTTCAAACTACACTTGCCTTCATTTAGCTTAAAGGTTACACTTGTCCTGATGGTGGTGACATCTTCAGAAAGAAACAAGTGAGAGATGTTACCTTCAGAGGCAAAGGAATGGAGACACCAGATGGGAAGCAGCAAGCTGTCCATTGGCGGCTCCCACCACACACAGCACACCCTGAGACCCTCTCCTACCCTGAGGCTAAGAGTGGCTTGGATCATGGAGTGCCCATTGCCCTGGACTGGGGCCACCAGGAGCCTCCTAAAATTGCAGTTACCCCCTCATGTGAGAGGCAAATCCAGTGTTCAAATATAACTGAGGCCAGCCTGGCGAACATGGTGAAACCCCATCTCTACTAAAAATACAAAAATTAGCCGGGCATGGTGGCACATGCCTGTAATCCCAGCTACTCGGGAGGCTGAGGCAGGAGAATTGCTTGAACCCAGGAGGCAGAGGTTGCAGTGAGCTGAGATTGCACCACTGCACTCTAGCCTAGGCAACAGAGTGAATGAGACTCCATTTCAAAAAAAACAAAAAATTATCTATCTATCTATCTATCTATCTATCTATCTATCTATCTATCTAAAACTGAGGGTCAAAAATAGCCTCCACAGTGAAATAAAACATGAAGTCATTTTTGTGCCTTCCTGAGAAAAAAGGCCAGAATCCCCCAGTTCAAATCTGGATAAGCCCGTTTGGCGAAATGGTGAAGAGCAGATTTTCCTAAACAAGCCCGTCGTGGGAGGACAGGGCTGAGGGAGCTGTTGTTCCAGACACAGATGGCACTCACTAAACATGGCTAGGCTCTGAGGTCTGAGAGGGAGTGAGGGTCCCACTTCGAGGGCCTGATGTGCAAAATTCTGTTCTCCTCCCAGGGTCAGTCAGTCTTAACCATACGGTAGGTTCTGGAGTCAATGCCCTACAGCTCTTTTAAGTTGTGGTGAGAACTTGAGCAAGTTACTTAATCTCCCTAAGCTTCAGTGTCCTCATCTGTAAAATAGGCATAATTATAGTACCTATATTACCAGGCTGTTGTAAGGATAAAATGAGATAATGCATTTAAAAAAAGGAAAATGTTTAGCTCCTTGCCTAGTACATAGTAATAACTGCATAGCCATTAGCTATTTGCTTGCCCCCCCGTGGGGTGGCCCAAATCACCAAGGAACTGTCACTGAGGGATTTGGTGAAACAGACCATGCTGTATGCCCTGGCTGAGTCCAAACGTGCATTGAAAGGGGCAGTGAAGGATAGTGCTTGAGACTCTGGACCCAGACTGCCTGGGTTCAAATCCCAGCTCCCCTATTTCTTATCTAAACCACTTTGAGTAAGTTATTTCACCTCTCTGAGCCTCAGTTTCTTCATCTGGTTAATGAGAATAATAGTAAAATTTCCCCAGAGGGTTGTAGTATGGCTTAAGTCAGTTAATTCGTGTACTATGGTAGCTGGCATATTTGGATTGCTCAGTCAACACATACAAGCTGTACTGTCTTGCTTTGAGTCTCTAGCTTTGCTCATATATGTAATATGAACATCAGGATGTAATATGAACCTCATTCAGGTGTTCCGATGACATAATGACAATGGCGTCTATATCCGGGAGGACACAGCCTCTTAAAAACCTTGGATTTCATTCTTCATCTTTTGACAAACAGGAAAGGGTTTGGGCCCCTTTCTCGGCACAGAATCCCTGCTGCCCCTGCTTTGCCTATTTCTATCCACACCATGTGCCCCAGGCACATTCCCTGGGCCTTTGAGGTGCTCTGGAGTACAGCCTGCTGGTCCTGGGGTTCTGTGGGCCTCTGCCCAGGATGATGACCCACCAGGGCTGACCACAGCCTCCTAACACACAGTGGCCACACAGTAAGTATCTGTTACATGGGAGAGTCACATTCCGGGCACCAGGACTGCAGGCAACAACACCCTGGAACATGCTCACAGCATCAAGGAAATTAACAGAAAAAAAACAAAGCCAACATCCAAGAACAGCACCCCGTGAATGGAGCCCCTTGAACACAGTGAGCCCCCAGAGAGAACACGCAGATTTGGTAATTACCCCCAAAAGCAGAGTCATTTGATTTTTGTTGTTTGTTCCTGAGAGGAGAGGAAGAGCCGCAGGTGACAGAGTAGGCCCCTTGCAGTCCTGACAGACAGAATGTGAATTGTCAAATGCATAAGCAAGGTCACAGGCTATCCTGGTAGCAGCTAAACTGTCCCCCCACCCCACTCCGCATGGGCCACTAGAAAAATGCCCAGCATATGGGGTCTTAAAGCATGGACCTCTCAAAGCATGGTGGTCGGGGCATCTGGCGGAGGACCTGGAAGCCCTTTGAGGGAATCTAACACCTGGAGGCCAGAGAGGCCTGGCCCCAGCGTGAGGACCTGCCCCGGGAACTGGGCCCCACTCACCTGAAGAGAGGTGAATGCCAGAGTGACATCTGAGGAAGCACCTGTCTCCTCCACCACTCTTACCGCAGTGCAGGGACACACGGGGTGACACACTTGTGGGCAGGAGCCCCTTCACTTCTAGACAGGACGAAACAGACACTTACAGAAGGAGAAGGACATTTCCAAGTGTGACAAGGATGGTTGAGTCCCATGCACCAAAGGCCCCAAGAAAAGAAGGTAGAGCTGATGCCCGGCACAGAACATAGATGCTAGGCCTTATTCCCACCAAGGGAAAGGAGCCCCTGATATGCCATTTCTTCATGCAGAAAAGCAACCAGGAAAACAGAAGTGAGTTCCAACCTACACAGAAGCACAGAAGGAAACACCAAAGATCCTGCAAAGTATCTCCTGTTTTTGAACTATTTAAAGAACAGTTGCTGCAGCTGGTGGGGAAGTCAGTGGAGGGACGGTCAGGTGGGACGTGGGAGCACGCAGAGCTGCACTGCCTCTGGGCCAGTGGCCAGCCTGCTGTCTGAGTCTGTGCCTCGGTTCCCCTTACCCACACAGTCTTTTTTATTCCAGTGGAGCTTGTACCCAGGGTGGCACTGGCATTCATAGCTGCCCACTGTGTTCACACAGACCTGCTGACAGCCTCCGTTGTTGATGCTGCACTCATTGGTGTCTGTGGAACAAAATACTCTCCTGTCATAGCAGCCTGTCACTGAATGGGCTGACATGGTCCCTCCCTTGAGGAAGGAGCAGCAGGGGAGTCACAAGGTTGAAACTCACTAACCAAAGGAAGACACTGAATGCCTTTAGCATGAGCGCTCGGCACCAGCTGACTGCACACCCCACTCCCCACCCAGCAAATTTCCTGGCAGGAGGCTCGATAGGGCCTTCTCAAGCTCCATTCTTTTTTTTTTTTGAGATGGAGTTTTGCTCTTGTCACTCAGGCTGGAGTGCAGTGGCACTATCTCAGCTCACTGCAACCTCCGCCTCCCAGCTTCAAGCAATTCTCCTGCCTCAGCCTCCCAAGTAGCTGGGATTACGGGCATGTGCCAACACGCCTGGCTAATTTTTGCATTTTTAGTAGAGATGGGGTTTCACCATCTTGGCCAGGCTGGTCTGGAACTCCTGGCCTCAGGTGATCCACCTGCCTTGGCCTCCCAAAGTGCTGGGATTACAGGTGTGAGCCACCACACCCAGCCTCAAGCTCCATTCTTGACCAATCCATTCCTCCATTAGCAACACTCAGAAGGATCCGCACTCTACTTTCAGATGTCCAAACTCAGACACTGCACAGACTTCTATTTTAAAACTCTACCATCCTTCTGAGCTGCCTAGCAAGGGAGGCAGACAGAACTGGGACTCCCTGTTTAACCATTTACACAGTTGAGGCACAGAGAAAGGGAAGTGACTACACTAATTCCCATCAACCTGAGACTGAGTCCAGGTCAAAAGGTAGCTCCACCTAAACCCAGACATACATCCATACTCAGGGTACATTTCCTCGAGGTTTCCTGATGGACTGGGAAGAGTATGTCTTTGGCCATGCCAAGGATGTGTTGAAAGGGAGAAGGGAGATAACTGTCAGTAGCAAAGCACTAGTGCATATATATATATATATATATATATATATATATATTTTTTTTTTTTTTTTTTTTTTTTTTTTTTTTTTCAGGTGGAGTTTCGCTCTTATTGCCCAGGCTGGAGTGCAATGGCACAACCTTGGCTCACTGCAACCTCCACCTCCCGGGTTCAAGCAATTTTCCTGCCTCAGCTCCCAAGTAGCTGGGATTACAGGCATGCGCCACCACGCCCAGCTAATCTTGTATTTTTAGTAGAGACAGGGTTTCTCCATGTTGGTTAGGCTGGTCTCGAACTCCCGACCTCAGGTGATCCGCCCGCCTTGGCCTCCCAAAGTTCTAGGATTACAGCTGTGAGCCACCACACCCAGCATATCCAATCTTCTAAAGCACAAGACTCAAGGACTGGGCAGGAAGTATTTAAGCCAGTGGTTCCCAAATCCTATAGATCCTCAGGAAGATGACCTTGGAAGCCCTAGACATTCTGAATTGGAATCTGAACCTGTATTCTCAAAGATTGCTGGGTGAATCTGATGGCTGGGGGAGTGGAGTGGGAGTTAGTTGGTAACAAATCCAGTTTATGGCATAGCCTGCTTGACCATGAGGTTATGAGACATGAGAACATTTTGCAAAATGGGCACAGAGTGGAGACAGAAACTTCATAGTTCTGCTTCCAGCTCAAAGACCTACTTGTGGGACTCAAACCAAGGCTTCGCAGCCAGTTCCTATGACAGCAGGGCTGTGGAATTGGTGGGTGCCCCCCAAGCCTCTCTGAGGACTGTGACTTTACTATCTGCTGAGATGTTCCAATAGATAGGGTATCAGCTCCTGAGATATGCTTCCACTCTCTGAATACAGCCGCAAGTCAATCAAGTCGATAGAGAATTCACAGCTGGAAGAGCTCAGTTCTTCTCTCTGCTCCATTTCACACTCGGCGTGTTAAAGGGATACAAGTGGGGAGAATTCCTTTAGCAGATCCTTCTCTCAAGTTGATGGACTCACCGCTATTGCTCAGGGACTGCAATGTACCTTTCATCCCCCAAAGTAGGAAAGCAAACCTCAGGGGTAGGCCCTGCTCCCCTCCAGGCCCAGCCTCATTCCCCTCCCAACTTGACAGGGGCAGTCTGCTCACCTCCACAGTGGGTGAAGCCATACAGGGTGTACCCTCGGTTGCAAGCACAAGCAAATGTGCCAGGGTGGTTGATGCAGCTGTGGTCACAGGTCCTATCCAAAGAGCACTCATCCACATCTGTAATGGTCAAAGGGAGAGGGGAGCTGAAACCCACTCTGAGGGATGAGTGAAGAATAGGTTTATGATAAATACCAGTTGCTGACCAACACCAAAAACAATACACACAGGGTAAAAAACATTATCTATCCATTTTCCTCACTCACTTGTGTTAAAGAAAGTGTGGAGCAGCCCACAAGAAGTATACTGACTGCCGCGGCCCTCATTTCCACATTCTGTTGCAAACTGCACTTCCTTCAAAACTCAGTTGGTCTCTTTCACCCATGCGTACTTGCAGGGCTAATTTAAAATGTTTAAATGAAGCCAAATGAGATAACATACCTAAAAAGGGTTTTGTAAGCTACAGGTGCTAGCTATGCATTTTTATTGTCATATAACTATTAGTAAAACAGCAATATTAATTTATTAACTACGGCAAATTGAAAGGAGAAAACACTTGGTTTGGAGGTAAATCTAGTTCCCATCCCTTTCTTATTTTCTCAGAATTAGTCTTCTGGCCCCAAGAGGCCAGTTAATCCTAGGTTTTAATGCCCTCTGCACTGAAAGAATGCATTAATACTAATATCCTCACTAATTTTCTCTTTGCAGACCCTGAAATGTGGTAGTTCAGCTCTACATTGGATCCTTTTGGCCGATGCCTTGGTTTTGCTCCTCCCCTATGTGCCAGTCCTATGCGTCTGCTAGCCTCCTGGTTCAGTGTGGAAGCCTCCTTGGCTGCAGCGGGGGTCATGCACAGCAGCCTCAGGAGGCTGCATTTGTCCATTTCATCATCTCTTTTCCCTGGGTCTGGCCCTCAACCTCTTTCTTGTAGGCTGGAATTTGAGTGCTTCACTCCCTGAACTCTGGAGGATTTTAACATAGTTACGACTTGTGTCTCCAAATGGATAAACCAGGACCAGTGCCGCACTCAGTCGAAGCCAACTAGACCACTGCTAGACCACTTTTTTCAACACCGAGTGTGCCATGAGAAACTATGTTAATAAAAAGCAAAAATGTGGAAGGAACAGGAAGAATGAAAAAGCAAAATAAAAAAGGGCAAATTCTTGCAAAACCTCTTCATCCCTAGCTTTTCCCAGAAATCCTGGCATTTCTTCAGTAAATTTGTTCTGTGCAAATATTTGTTCTATCAAGACCGATCAGTGAAAAATGAGAAAAACCTAGTTTCTTTCCTAGGAATTGATGCCATTTTATGAAATCTGTTATTAATATCAGCCAGTTGTCGAGAAAGTGCACTTGTTCAGTAGCTGACTTTGGCTGCTCAGTATGGGCTTTTGCTTTGCCAAAAATAATGAGATCACTTTTCTAATTCCTTTTTAATGTGTTTACACAGCTTCAACAGTATTGCCTGCTCTATACACTAGGAAACATTATGTGGAAAAGCAAATTTGCTTTCCAAGTCAAACTGAAGAAAACCACACAATAATTATCTAGAATTAACTTACTGAATTTAAAGAGGAATATACTTGAACTGCCTGACAAATTATGCATTAAGAACAAACCAAGAGAAAAACAAAACAAACATCACACCATAATATTTTTGTAAAAAGGTAATGCTACATCTTTGTTATCTAAGATGAAATCTGATATTCTGATTTTTTTTTAATTCTGATTTTTTTTTTTTTTTTTTTTTTTTGAGATGGAGTCTCGCTCTATCCCCCAGGCTGGAGTGCGTGGGCATGATCTCGACTCACTGCAACCTCTGCTTCCTGGGTTCAAGCGATTCTCCTGTCTCAGCCTCCTGAGTAGCTGGGATTACAGGTGCCCGCCACCGCGCCCTCCACCATGCCCCCACCTATTTTTTGTATTTTTAGTAGAGACGGGGTTTTGCCGTGTTGGCCAGACTAGTCTCAAACTCCTGGCCACAAGTGATCGGCCTGCCTCAGCCTCCCAAAGTGCTGAGATTCCAGTGTGAGCCACCACACCCAGCCTAATTCTGAGATTTCTAACAAAATAAATTAGTCCTTATTCCCAAAAATGGAGCAAGAATACATTACAGCACATCTTTCCTGAGAACTTCTGCATATCAAAGGGAAGGTGCTCATCTAAAAATAGAAAACAGCTTTCCCCCACCCAAAACAGCTGCTAATACTAACAACAACTGCTACCTAGAGAAGTCTCCTTGCTGCAGCCCTTATATGGGAAGGATGTGTTTGAGAAGGGGTCTGAAATCCTCTCTAAGGATCAACAAGCATCTCCTCCCCACAAGCCCTCCCCCTCCCTCTCTGCCTTCCCTCTCTTCAAAGATCAAAGGCTGATCGTTTAAAACAAGTGCTGGGCCAGGTGCGGTGGCCCACGCCTGTAATCCCAGCACTTTGGGAGGCCCAGGAGGGCAGATCACCTGAGGTTAGGAATTCGAGACCAGCCTGGCCAACACAGTGAAACCCTGACTCTACTAAAAATTCAGAAATTGGCCAGGCGCAGTGGCTCACACCTGTAATCTCAGCACTTTGGGAGGTGAGGCAGGCAGATCATGAGGTCAGGAGTTCAAGACCAGCCTGACCAACATAGGGAAATCCCATCTCTACTAAAAATGCAAAAATTAGCCGGGTGTGATGGTGCGCACCTGTAGTCCCAGATACTCAGGAGGTTGAGGCAGGAGAATCGCTTGAACCTGGGAGGCGGAGGTTGCAGTGAGCCAAGATAGCTCCACTGCACTCCAGCCTGGGTGACAGAGCGAGACTCTGTCTCAAAAAAAAAAAAAAAAAAAAAATTCAGAAATTAGCTGAGCGTGGTGGCAGATGCCTGTAATCCCAGCTACTCGGGAGGCTGAGGCAGGAGAATTGCTAGAACCCAGGAAGGCGGAGGTTGCAGTGAACCAAGATGATGCCACTGCACTCCAGCCTGGGCAACAGAGTGAGACTCTGTCTCTAAATAAATAAATAATTAAAAAATAAAAAAAACAAGTGCTGTAAGAAAGAGACCAATTGGTACATAATCTTGATCATGGGTTAACTGTAAGTTTTTGCTAGGGAGGTATGTTAACTAAATCTACAGACTTTTGCCACCAACTTTTGTGATAAATTCAGTAACATTAAAGGAAATTTTAGAAAAGGAAAATTATTCATTATCTCAACACCCCACTGGAACCCCGTTTGCATTCTGTTTTCCATTCCATTTCTAGCAGTGAGCTCTGCTGTCATCACATCCATGGGTTCTTTAAGGTGTTCTCTAACCATTAACAGCTTAATTTCCAAATACACCTGTGAGCTACATCAGTGTTTTTATTCTACCTAATAGATGAAATGAGTGAAGCCTAGGATGGAGATTGGATTAGTGGCCCTGTCAAGAAGCCTGATAAGCCAGTCTCTGCCAGGAGGGTGCTACGTTCTCTCTGCTCCAACCTGTGGGCCATTGCGCAGCACAGCTATGTTTTCAGCACATACCTTGGCAAGACTTCTCATCTGTTAATAATTTAAATCCTTTCTTGCAGCTGCAGTCAAAACTGCCCACGGTGTTTTTGCAGAAATGATCACAACCTCCATTGCGGGTCTGGCACTCATCAATATCTGCAACAGGAAAGCATTGGGCATATCAGAGAGCAATACTTGCCTCATTTCCCACAATTCCCTGAAGGGCCATTGTGTGTGTTCATTAGTCTCTGAAATTAAGAAAAAGACTCACAAAAGCATTTAAGAATGTTTGCTGATGTTTTTAACCTTATACATGTTTTCTTATCTGGCTTAACCAGTTTTGAAAGACAAGTGTTTCATCGTCTTGAGAATGCTGACTTATGATGCCCTTGATTGGCATTAAGGAAACAAACTCTGGGAAAGAATGATGATGTCCTGTTATATTCTCATCTTTGTATTGCTCTCTCAAGGTAAGATGGGTCCCTTTAGTACACTATGTATTCAAGTTTAATGATTAAAGCTATAAAGGACTAGAGCATTTGTTTTGGCAAATTACACAATGATCAAATAGCCTCAATGTTTTAAAATGATTCCTGATACTCAATCTTATCTTTTCCCAGTTTCGTCTGGCAATTGGTTATCTACTTTTTATCATGCTAAAGGGCTAATCCTTTGTACTCTTGCCCGTGAAATATGAGCAAGTCATTGGGGTCACTCTTCATCAGTAAAAGTTAATGGTACAGTTATTCATTAAGTCCTCTGGATAATCATCTTGACTGTTATTTACATAATAATCTCTAGGCTATTATGTATGATATGTTGATATTATCTCCTGCAAATGAATGCTTCCTTTAACTGCCTTTTTCTAATAAGGCCACTGTCTGAAATGAATTATTTGATGCTTGTAGAGGCTGACCTCCTCAACAATTAGTGTAATTAAGTGTTGGTTCTAATTAAGCTTACTCAATTATAACCTTCCACTAGCCCGGGGGAAAAAGCTCCCATTGATATGAATCATAAGCAAATCTGGAGTCACGTGGGGTATGGAGGGTAAGTTGCCTTTATCCCCATATGTTAGCAGCATGGGTCTTCCCTCCATAACAGGGCACCCAGCCTCCCTGGGGAGGTGAAGGCTACCTTTACACGTCTTCCCATCCAACTGGAGAGTGAATCCAACAGGACAACTGCAGTGGACACCTGTCGAAGTATCCTTACAGGTGCGGTCACAGCCTCCATTGTTGACAGCACACGTTTCTGGCAAGGAGGTAAGAAAAGACAATTAGCTTCCCAAAGAAGTGCTGATACAGCTGACGAAGGTCACAGAAGCCAAGAAGCATGGTGGGGTACTCATGGTTATACCCCAAGTCTCTGCTACCTGCAGATGGGCTAGAGGGAGAGCAGGTGCAGCTCCTCCCACCCACCTAAATGAGTTCTAGTTTCTGAGGAAGACTGTCAGGGTGACCAGAGGGATAAAGATGTCTCCCAATCTGCAGAGCCACTCCCCCTACTGGCAAATTTAAAGCCACTGAAAGTTCCTGCTGATCTGCAGCCAGCAACCTAAGTAGGACCACATCTGGCAGGCTAGAGGTGAGTGCAGAACAGGGCAAAGGGGATGGTCCTTTCTTAATCTTGAACCTTCTCCTTTCGATATGAGTAATGGGCAAAGCAAGAGTGGGTAAGCATCGCCACCCCAACCACTGCCTTGTTGTAGACTACTGACTTCATCCTTGCAACCGCCAATTTACTCAAATTTGAAGTTTCACTTTCCCTGAAAGGAGAAAGCCCTGTCATAACCACGTGAAAAATAAGCCACAATTGTTAAATTGCACCTATGGAGATGAGGAACAATAAGCAAACAGCCTTCTAGTTCTGTATCTCATACAGTTAGTCCAAGTAATAGACAAGTGCTATTCAACATTCATTGAATTGTTAGCATCTAGGCACCCAGAAACATGATTTTTCTACCATAGCTACCTCACTTTAAAGGCTGGGGGTGGGGGGTGGTGGCGAGGGTGGTGGCTTACCCCTGTAATCCCAACACTTTGGGAGGCTGAGGCAGGAGGATCACCTGAGCCCAGGGGCTCAAGACCAGCCTGGGCCATATGGTGAGACCCCCATCTCTACACAAATTTTAAAAAATTAGCGAGGCCTGGTGATGCACACCTGTGGTCCCAGCTACTCGGAAGGCTGAAGCAGGAAGATCACTTGAGCCCAGGAGGTCAAGGGTACAGTGAGCCATGTTTGTGCCACTGCACTCCAGCCTGAGCAATACAGCGAGACCCTGTCTCAAGAAAAGAAAAGAAAAAAAAAAGAAGGAACCCTGAAGGGAACAAGCTTAATCCTAATTAATTATGCAGATAGTACATGTATGTTTATCTCTATTCCTTTCAAAACCTCACGAATATGAGAATAAATTGATTTTTTAAAGTATAAATCCTTAAGGACAAAGAAAATAGAAGAAAAGACAATAGATAAAAGATGTCAAACATTCTGGAAGTGACATGTTAGCAGGAGAGCAGTATCTGGCGTAGAAGAAAGCTAGATCCTAGCAGTCTGCAGAGGGGGTGCCAACAGCTGGTAAACTCCTGTGAGCCCCAGAATCCCAGAAAGACTCAGGAATTGGAGGTATCAAGTTATTCTAGAGGCAGAAATGAGGATGGAGTTAAAAACAGGAAGATTATGGAGAGTCTACATATGAAAGAGATAAACCCCAGAGCTCCTCCTTAACTCCACATAGTCATGTGACTACCCTTCTCCTATTCTGGCTATAGCAGAGAAGTCTGGACCAGAGAAGTACCAGGCTCAAGGGCACCAGGAATAGCAGAGGAGGAGAAGGTGTCACCGTCAGGTGAAAGTCTATACCCTGAAAAAGAGACCTCTAACCCTCATCCCTCTTCCCCCAACTCCTTCAGCTCCCTACTGGCAGATTTAAAGCCATTGAAAATTCCAAAAGCTATGTTAAAATAACAGCCATTGAAAGTTCCAAAAAGCTATGTTGAAACAACACTGCAACCCAGGATGCTAGCAGCCAAGCCTACAGGCAGGTGGTTGAAGGACTCCTCTCCAGCTAAATTGACCTGCCCAAGCAAAAAGACCTAACGATATTAGCATTTGAGGATCTCCAGATGAAATGGCTAAGTCACTGCCTCGTCACCCAAACATGAAGCCCACAAATCAATAGAATATCCAATTGGCTTTTTTAGTATTTTACTATTAAATATGAAAAATCCATCAAGAATCACTAGACATTTCTGGAAAGCCTCTAAAATGGAATAAATACACCAGATCAAACCAACAGGGAAAAAGAAACCTGGAGGAAACAAAGATAATGTAGAGAACAGAAGAGGAGTTAAAATCTCATAATTAATTTCCTCAGGGAGACAAGAAAAGCATCCATGAAATAAGAGCAGGTTCCTAAAACAAAAGGCCAAAGTAAAATTCTTGAAAAATTAAAACATGAAAACGAAAACTTTATCCTGTGGAAAGATTAGAAGAAAAAAATGAAAACTCTCCTAGAAAGTAGAACAAAAATACAAAGGAGAGAAAAGAAAAAGAATAAAAATACAAGGGAGAGAAAAGAAAAAAAAAATTAGAGGGTCAATCCAGGAGTTACAACAGCCAGCTAACAGGAGTTCCGGAGGGAAAGAATAGAGAAAATGGAGTGACGAAATTTATCATAGAAGACGGGTGTGGTGGCTCACGCCTGTAATCCCAGCACTTTGAGAGGACGAGACAGGTGGATCACCTAGGCCAGGAGTTCGAGACCAGCTTGGCCAACATAGCAAAATCCCTTTTCTACTAAAAATACAAAAAAAAATTAGCCAGGCATGGTGGCATGTGCCTGTAGTCTCAGCTACTGGGGAGGCTGAGGCAGGAAAGTCACTTGAACCTGGGAGGTGGAGGTTGTAGTGAGCCAAGATTGCACCACTGGACTCCAGACTCTGTCTCAAAAAAAAGAAAGAAAAAGAAATTTATCAAAGAAAAGAATGTAAGAAAATTTCTCAGAACCAAGGGACTTGAATGTTCATATTGAAAAGTACTAAAAATAGGTGGGCAAAATCCCACAATAAAGAACATTATTGTAAAACTTCAGATCACTGGGAAGGAGGAGAAGATCCTGGAAGCTTTCAGAGAGAAGCTTTCACAGGTTTCACACAAAGGATCAAGAATAAAAATGATTTTAGACTTCTCAAAACAACTCTGCATTCTTGAAAACAATGGAGCACTAACTTCAAAACAGTGATGGAAAATTCTTTCCAACTCTGAATTCTACACTGAGCCAAATTCTCAATAAAGGGTGCAGGTAGAATATAAAGGCATTTTCAGGCATGCAAATTTTTAAATACCTCTATCTCATTCGCCGGATAAACTAACGAGAGACAAGACATAGGATCCACCCAACAGGAGAGCGGCAAAGGGAATTGTAGGCTGATGGTGAATGCCCAGATGAGAGACATGCACTCAGCCAAGACAGCCAGGCCCTGCTAGGGCAGGCTGGAAGCCTCTGAGGAAACTTTTTCACCAAGAAAATTGATTTGATTAGTTACCTACACTATATTTGAACACATTGAAAAGTGTTTTACAGCTTTGTCTGAAATTTGCAAAAGAATTGGTAAGAGGTACTTAGAAAACTAAGCAAACAAAGAAAATATAATCATAGCACATTACATGACTCGGGTGAATCGTATTTAGATATTCAAAGTCAGAATAATGCAAGCACATAATGTTGATTTAAATTGTGAGACAACTATATTAAGGGTATAGGGAGAGGTCAGATGTGTGTGTGTGTGTATTGCGGGGGGGAAGCAGTGAGAGCTAAATCCTAGTCTTTCATAATAGGAAGTTAAAAGCTAACATCTAAAACAGACACATCAAGAAATAACTGTAGGGCCAGGCATGAAGGCTCACACCTGTAATCCAAACACTTTGGGAGGCCAAGGTAGGCAGATCGCTAGAGCCCAGGAGTTCGAGACCAGCCTGGGCAACAGGGAAAAACCCTGTCTCTACAAAAAATACAAATATTAGCCAGGCGCAGTGGCACATGCCTGTAGTCCAGCTACTCAGGAAGCTGAGGTGAGAGAATCGCTTGAGCCTGGGCGGCGGAGGTTGCAGTGAGATGTGATCACACCACAGCACCCCAGCCTGGGGGCAACAGAGTGAGACTCTGTCTTAAAAAAAAAAAAAAAAGAAAAGAAAAGAAGAAAAAAATAACTGTATACCCTTCATTTTCTCAGAAATATGGGGAGGAGGAGCCAGAAGAAGAAACAGCTCGAAGAATTGACTATTGTTTCCTCTGGCAAATGGGATGAGGAAATGGGAAGTTATGAGACAAGGAAATGATGAGTTTCATTACAAGCCTAGAAGTAATTAAGCTTCTATGTTACTCATTTGTACTATTTTCACTTAAGACAATGAAAAATTATAATTTCTAAAGAGCAGAAAAGAGCTCAGAAAGGTTACCTGCTTGGTAACCAATGGCTGTATGATATGTTGCCTGACTGTTAAATCCAGAAACTGTCAAAAGATGGGTTTTGTTTAGGTTGAGCCAGACTTTCTCCAGAAGGAGTAACGCGCCAAAGGATCTGTCTGACTCCCACCCCCATGGCCACCACCTCTATTTCTGCTCATCTCCAGCTTGACCGCTGGACCTTCAGGCAGGCCTTCCCTTGTCCCACAGCCAAGTGTTGCCCCTCTCCATTCATCTCTTCTACTATTATCATCAGCTGAGTCAGAAATAGAAGACTCAGTGGACACAAAAAAAGACCAGCCGCCATTCTGAGCTAGAGGCTGCTTCAGAGGAGGACAGCTGACTTCACTGACCACCCATTCAGTCCCAGGCACTGGACTCTGGGCACCTTTCCATATTATTATTTTAATTGAGCATCCCAACTGATATGGCCAGGCTTTATGTCCCCACTCAAATCTCATCCTGAATTATAATCCCCATAATCCCCTCGTGTCAAGGGAGAGACCAGGTGGAGGTGATTGGATTATGGGGGCGGTTCCCATGCTGTTCTCATGATAGAGTGAGATCATGAGATCTCATGGTTTTACAAGTGTTTGGTAGTTCCTCCTGCATTTATCCTCCTTCCTGCCACCTTGTGAAGAAGGTACCTTGCCTCCCCTTTGCCTTCCACCATGATTATAAGTTTCCTGAGGCCTCCCCAGCCATGTGGAACTGTGAGTCAATTAAGCCTCTTTCTTTATCAATTACCCAGTCTCAGGCAGTTCTTTACAGCAGTATGAAAATGGGCGAATACCCTGGCCCTAAGAGGTAGACTTTATTACATCCATTTCAAAGAAAGACCAAGAGACAGAGCCTCAGGGCAGTTTGCCAAGTCTTACAGCTAGGTGGGGGCTGCATTGGGGCGTTAACCTGATTATTCTGATGGACATGAGACCAAGGGTCTTGCTTCGTTGGTGATTAAGCAACAGCACTGCTGAAGAACAGACACACACCCTGGTTCACAGGAGCTGCTCACCCCGGTCCAGCTGGTCTGAGGGCATGTGGCTCCCAAGTTCAGGTCTGATGCAATAAG
Organism: Pan troglodytes; assembly: GCF_028858775.2. Taxonomy (NCBI): domain Eukaryota; kingdom Metazoa; phylum Chordata; class Mammalia; order Primates; family Hominidae; genus Pan; species Pan troglodytes. Next base: position 13,210,434 of record NC_072407.2, read on the forward strand.
TTGGGGAGGGAAAAGGACAATTGCAGTGGCCAAGGAAAGGGAGTGAAGGTGCCTACCCATGAGCAGCCGCCGTTTCACCCGTTTATCCCCATCCACCACTGATGTGGTGTTGCTCTCTGTCACCTCCAGGACAGTGTCCTCTCGCTCTACAAGAGAAGCAAAAGAGCACAGTTCTCAGACTGAATGAGTTAGATTGCTCATCCCCATACAACTGTGTTTGCTGAAATCCCAGACATAAGAGGAATGAAAGATACGTGACTCTGTTCACGCAATAAAAATGTGTTGTAATGAGGCTCTGTGGGAGACACAGCCCGTTAAAGGGCCGCAGATCCTTAGCAAACATTAAACATGGAAAAGATTTTGGAGGTATATTGCACTGACCAAAGAGACACTAGGGAATGCAAGCTTCGGTCCCCTGAGTCGAGGACAAAAAGAGCCTTGGGCCTGGAAACCTCTAAAATGGAGCTAGTGAAGGACACACCGTGAAGGGCAAGGCAGGCATCCCGCCAGAAATATACGGCCCTGGCTCCTGCTGGCCAGAAGTGCCGCATCATTATAAACAGCTCTAACTTCGTGCTGCCCCGGCCTCCTGGGAGGTGTTGTGCCAGTCTCTGGAATACCAGCGTTAGGAGCAGCCTAGTCCAGGAGAGGAGGAAGGGCTTCCCAAGGTCACACAGGGAGAGAGGGGCCTTCCCCACAGGCCTAGACCACTCCCACTGCAGCATGCGAAGCAGCATAGGGCCTGTTGAGGGGGGCAAATGCACAGGAAACAGCCTGCATCTGTGCTAAACACCATTAAGGGGTAGGGGTAGGGACAGGCAGGCTAGGGCAGACCCTCACTCAGTGTTGGGGTTACCACTCACCAAGGCAGCTCCTCCCATCTGTGTGCATCTTGTACTGTGGATGGCAGCTGCACTCTGGGCCATCGGCTGTATCGTCACAGGAGTGCTGGCACCCACCGTTCCCATGGTTACAGGTCACTGACAGCAAAATGAATCAATACATAAAGCACTGAGATTTCCACAAACACAGGGCTGTGTTTGCTCCAGAGAAACTCTGATTTTCATTCTGCAAGTATTTGAGCACCTAGTGCATGCCAGGCATGGTGCACGAAAGACATAACTCCAAGTCAGACCCTGTGGTGTCTGTGTAGGCAGATAGTTACAATACAAATTGTAGAAATGCTGAAACATGGGTTTAAACAAAGTCATACAGGAAGAGGGAGATGGGAGAGTTGGGGGAGAGATTTTTATTATATAAGGGAAATTATACCAAGAGATTCTAGACTACTGCTTTGTTCTATCTAGAGAAGTTTACCTATTAATACAGCTGTACTGGGGCTTTGGGAAATGCTATAGCACTTTATGCTGGAATAAAACAGACAATATTTAATTTGTACATATATGTCAGAATTTCTCTCATCAGATTCAATCTAGATTAGTTAGAAGGAAAGATAATCACAGGATGATTCTGCACACAATTAACGTGACATTAACTGGTAATTATCAAGACTATATATGAATGTATTGATGATAGGCCAAAAAAAAAAAAAGCCAACTACAAAACTATCTATTCATCAAACTGTTAACCGTGGTTACCTCTGGCAAGGGAAACGGGAGGGGGGAAACTGCATGTTTTCTTTATATGCTTTGGAGTGTTTGCATTTTACATAGGCCCTTTGTAATTTTTCTAATTCAAAAGAACTAATTACATATTTGTGGTGTCCTGTGATTATAGCTATGTAAAAATTGTGTATGCATATGAACAACAACTAAATAGGAATATGAAAAAATTGAAACAGCTGGTTATGTGGTGAGATTCTAGGTCTTAGTTTTTTTCTTTGTTAATTCGTCAAATGTTAAATAATATATGTTAATGTTAAAAATGTTATAATGTTAATAATGTTAATGTTAAAATATGTTAAGGTTAAAACTAAAAAAAGTTAATAATATAACAATATTATTTGAGCAGTGATATCTTAAAGACATTTAAAATCTTTAAAAACAAGCTTACAGGTGCCCCCCGCCCCCCTCCCCCTTCAGCAACTGTTCCCTGAAAGACTATGAAATGTTGAGGGTCTCGCCCCGCAGGTGAGTCTTGGAGGGCCTGGTCTTCCTTTCGAAGATCTGGAGGTGGGAAAATGGTCTCCACTCTGCTAGCTCACTGGAAGCCCTCCGGGACAGCCTGACTTCGAGGGGCCCTAAGAGCATGTCAGAACCTGTTGCTTGAGTGTGATGGTGGCACCAGCCTTGGCTTGGACAGCTTTGGGGTGGCAGTCTGCTTTGTGAGGGAGACAATGGAGAGAAGTCCCTCACCAGTGAAACTGTCCCCTCATCTCCTACTCACCATAAACCACCATCCCCACCAAATGGCAGGGGTCTTCTGTCCATGGCTTTGGGAAGGTTCCTAAAGGGAACCCCTCAGTGCTTCCCCTGGCATAAATCGTGGTTTAGGAACACCATGAATTGCCAGTGGTTTCCTGTTCCCAGGTGGAGTTTTGTTACTACAATCGTGGTGCAGGAGCTGCGGCCCGATGGTGTAGGCCACTCATTTACCCACTCATTAAACACAAGTGTACTGAGCATATCCCATAGCAGGCACCAGGGGAGGACTGAGAGGAAAAATGAGGCAAGGTCCCTGACTTGGAGGGGCTCATACCTGGGGAGACAGACACATCAACACACAAGTCAACCCAGAGCTATACAGCTGAGGAAAGTGTTGTGGGAGCCAAAGTACAAAATGGCTGCCCTGTCTGAAGCACCCAGGAGGCTTCTGATAGCAGAGGATGGTAGCATGGGATTAAGAGCACAGCTTTAGAGCTAAACAGACCAGGGTTTGAACACTCATTTGCCACTCACTCCCTGTGTGACCTTGTTGCTTCACCTTCTGCACAACTTTGACAACTGAAAATGAGTGTAATAATACTGAGCTCACAGTGCAGTGCTTGTAAGAATTAAATGGGATATGGCACATCTTGAGACAAGCCTTTGCACAAAATAAATTCCCCACCAAAAGGTAGCTATTATGCTTATCCTTATTAGAAGTTAAACAGAATATTGAAGGTTGAGTGAGAGTCCACCACGCCAGGAAGGAAGGAGGGCTTGGGAAAGGCCTGGAGGCATCAAAGAATTTGGGCTGTTCTCCAAAGGCAAGGGGAGTAGTGTCTGCAGAAAGGAGGCAGATGAGGTTTATAAGGGAAGCAGGGCCTGGTGGCAAAGAGCTGTGATTGCCAGATGAGGACATTTGGTTTTATTCTGTGGGAACAGGGAGAACTGCCCCCCAACATTCACACTCCTTACTCCTGAATTTCATTTCCTCCTGATGAGTTCCTTTTTAAAATATCATTTCCCTTCCCTAAGGGAGACCACCCTTCTGCAGTGAACAAGTACTTGGTAGAGGTCAGTATCCCAGGCTAACTGCCTTCCCTGCTGCTGCAGCCGTGCCATGAGGTGGTGCTTCTGAGCTGGGCCACAGAAGGCAGCCTGTGGAATAAGACGGTTCCCATGGCAGGTGTGCACTGGCCCATACTTACAGATGCAGTCTCTCTGGTTCTTGGCCAGCTCAAAACCAGGCCTGCACTCACAGGCGACGCTGCCCCTTGGGGCCTCCTTGCAGATGTGACTACAGCCGTGATCCTTATTCATGCAGCTCAGGCCCTCTGAAAAACAGCAGTGTGCAACAGGTGACTAGGCTGTGGTCAGAATCCTGAGCCCTGGGAGAGCGGCAAAGGGCTAAGGGGTGGCCCACAGATCTGTCTGCCTAGGTCTCCATCAGCCCCACATTTGAAAAGTATATGTCATTAAAGTCAACCTAGGCCAATTAATAGACATGAAAATTTTATTCTGTCACCCAAGAGATATGATGTCTCAACTCTCCTAACGAGTTGGGAGCCTTCCCAATACACTGGAGCTCTCTATTGCATGCAGGATCAGAGCCTGCTGACCCCAGGAACTGGTACTCACGCTCTTATCTCTGCCATGTCTTTACCCAAGAGCTGATCAAGAATGTAAAGAGAAAAGGAGAATCCTCCTAAGAAAATGTTCAGATAGAATGATCAAGATTCTCAATTTTTTCACATACTCTTGAAGATAATTTTCAAAACATTTCAACGCCCCTCTCTGCCCCCACCAATCCCACCCTTCTGAGGTGAGTGTGACTGTGGCATTTTGTCATCCTCGTATGGGCCACATGCCCAGGGATCTGTCTTCTGTGACCACCCTCAGCCACTCCCTTGATCCCTCCCTCAGGGCATAAGCCTCTGACAGACAGCATCACACAGCAACAGCAACAAGAACAGAGGGAGGGAGAGAAGAGACAGAGAGAGAGAGAAGACAGAGAGAGATAGAAGGAGGGAGTGTGCTCGTGTGTGGTAGCTGCTGTACAATTCTTTTGAGGTATACAGTAAATTCTGATTAGGCTTAACCTTGTAGTATGATGGTGGGAAGGGGAACAGCTGCTTCTGTTCCTGCAGGGCTCGGCACACATCTAAATGAGGGGGCACAGCAAGGTAACTGCCCGTGTGGTTTACCAGCATTCTGCCTCATCTCAAAACTAATTCTTTGAGATCCTGCTGCCTGCTAGCATCCTGAAGGAGTTCTTTTCATACCCTAGAATATTTTCAAGACATCTGCTCAGTTTATACTTTATTATTAATTACCTGTTCCTATGTTGCTTCTTTGCATTCGTGCAATGTAACTCTAAAACATCTCTGAGAGTAGGGACTTGGTTGTCATTGGCTCTCTACCAACGAGACACTCTAATACTAGTAGGGCACTGTTTTCAACACGAGTACAAAAAGGTTGCTTTCACTTCTCTAGAATCCAACACCCTTCTACATTGTGCCCCTAAAACCTTAGCCAACAGGTTCTAGTGAAGTCAAAGTTCTCTCTCCAGCTCCCACTCCAGAGCTGTCAAACTGTGCTTAAACGGAACAATTGTTTTAATACAAACAGATGTCATTCCTATTCCAAAAGACAGTGCAAGGGTTAATATATCCCATACTTTCTGGAGTCTCTCTTAAAACCCTCTTGCTCTTTTGCCTGACAGTTATGAGCTGCCTGCACTCCAGCACTCAGTCTGCTGGTTGCTGGGATTCATTCATCCATGCCAAGGGTGGCTGTCAATTAACACAGAAAGAGACTTGCACTGGATTGGTGGAAAGCTTTCTCTTGCTCTGGCTGGTAATTCCGAAGATGTGATTTGCACCCCAGTACTGAGATGGCATGGGAGGTGACAGCTGCCTCTAGAAGCAGTGTCCTGTCTTTCTGAGAAGGCCCAGAAAGCGTTGTGTTTGTCCTTGGGTCAGCAGAGCATGGGAAGTAACTAGTGCTTGGGGGTAAATATAATACTGCCCAAGAAATGGGGGCAGGAACACCTGGAAAGTACACTCCCAAACAGGCCAGCTGCTGCTGCTTTTTCACTCTGTTTACAAGACTGTTAAGACATTTGCAAAGTGACCTTTACTGCCTCAGAGTAATTCACCTACACAAGAAATATTTCGTAAGAATGCCTGTATGCCAGATGCCATTGTGATACACAGAGAACCTACCACCTAATGTCCTACCATATCAAGCTACACCTGAAGTTACCAAGACATAATAGAGACTTAAATGGCTCTGGAAATGCTGACAGCTTTTCAAGAAGTGACCTCAAAGCCTTTGTAGCACTCTGACTTAATGCAAGACCACTGCTGGGGTGAGCAGATTAATCTGTTCCAAACTAAGCAGCCCAGCAAATGGCCCTAGCTCTTTCCAAAATTGGTCTGGTTGTCACGTCCGGGATGGTTCGTTCACCAGAAGGGAAACAGCTCAGAAACATTGGAAATCCCCCATTCTGGTGCACCCCAAGATCAGGGCTCCACTGAAGATTATTTCTGGAAACCAAACAAAAATATGCCTTGTGAATTGGGAGGAAAACATGACATAAAACGGGTAACAGGTCCTGCTGAAAGCACAGCCTCCACTTTGCCACCCTGACACCTTCCCTGTTGCCCTGAAAAGGCATCAGTACACCATCTAAATATTCTCAGAACACACAAAACAAAAGAGGAGTGCTCATTCTGAGAGCCTGAGCACCCATGAATAGGAACAAAGGCGGGCCGGGGGTGACGTGTTTCTCTCCAGCCTACCCTCATTATATGGGTGAAAACACACAGTCTCTTTATCACAGCTTTGGAGTCTCTAAGGATAAAATAAAATAAAATAAAAAATCAGTATCTTGAGCTTTCCCTCAGAGTCAATGATTATGATGCCCTATATTAAAGAACATTTGGTACATAATTATTAAAAACAACAGCAATAGAAAATACTAGCTTCCTGTGTTACCTTCCTTTAATCACTTTGAAGGTATCCACTGTGGGTTTTGTTTTGTTTTGGTTTGGTTTGTTTGTTTTGTTTTTTTGAGGTGGAGTCTCGCTCTGTCGCCCAGGCTGGAGTGCAGTGGCGCGATCTCAGCTCACTGCAAGCTCCACCTCCTGGGTTCACGCCATTCTCCTGCCTCAGCCTCCCGAGTAGCTGGGACTAGAGGCGCCCACCACCACGCCTGGCTAATTTTTTGTATTTTTAGTATAGAGATGGGGTTTCACCATGTTAGCCAGGATGGTCTCGATCTCCTGACCTCGTGATCTGCCTGCCTCGGCCTCCCAAAGTGCTGGGATTACAGGTGTGAGCCACCACGTCTGGCACCGCTGTGGGTTTTTAAGCCTACAGTTTCATAGAGTTTAATGTGCATGTCAGAGAGGAAATCCTAGAAGAAAACTTTTTACAGGCTGTTCTATTCGAAGAATCAAAACCCTAGGATGCAAAGGTTCTCCGTTACCAATTGCTATAATCTGTTGGCTGACACTCCCATGAATTTGCCAAGCAATCAGGTTGAAACACAACAGAAAATCACAGAGAGCACTTCCAGACCACAACTCAAATTCTTGGATTTTGGTTTTAGTACCAGACAAAAATGTTCGCTTTAAATACTCTTTAGGGGATCCAAGAATGTCTGAATTGTAGAAAATTTAGAAAACACAGTTTGCAGAAAGGAACTGCATTTGTATTTGCTTCTGTTATGAGAAGCCTGTGTCTCTAATCAGTCCGGGGGCTTGCAGGAGGGGAGAGTGGGGCTGAGCCAGGGCTCTGGAAGTACAAGGATAAGAGGTGATCTTAATCGCTACCAGCTGCTTTGTAACTGGGTGGGACCCAGACTGTGAGGGCTCAAGCGATGGCTTTAACCTGCAGTTCCCACATCCCTCCCCAGCCACCTGCAGAGGAAGCCAAAGTGACTTCCCAGGAAGCAGCTTTGAGCAATCAAAAGGAGAGATGCCCTGAGATTCGGATCACTCTGTGCCACTGGCCTCCTAATTCATTCCCATCTCGAATTTGGCCTGCATTGGACAAGAGTGCAGGGCACACCAATGACCCCAGAGAACCTGGCAGGAAAATGAAACCCAACTGCTACTTTAACAAGGGCCACACCTGGCACAAGATAGGAAATCTGCCTGATCAAAGCCAGTACGTGTGACTTCCCCGCCCCGAACGCTGAGAATGAGCAGGCTCTGGGTGATGATAACCATCAAACCCATTGGCCCCTGGGGGTTCCTCTGACAATTTTTCTTGGTACCCAAACAGGTATTCTAGTTAAGTATAAGGTGTGAGCTGCCATCCTTGGAAAATGAGACAAAAATCATCTTCCATGAAGAAACCCTTGAAAAGTTACCAAGACCAGGATTAAAACAATCTATAAATTTGTGATTAAATAGTAGAAGAAATTAAAATGACCTCATTCTTAAGTAATGGGAAAGAATAAGCAGCACATGGCCAAAGGGGTTAATAGGCTAGTATTTAGGGCACTTCCCCTAAAAATAGGCAGATGCAACTCCAAGAGAAACACAGCCACCAAAATGTGACTCTTTAGCTTAAGAAAGAGCAGGGAAGAGTTAAAAGGATGACATTCAGTTAAAAATAAATGATTGGCCACATGTACTTAATGGCCCTTCCTCTCAAGAATCTACTAAGTAACAGAGGAATGAAAAAAGGTATAAACTCAAAGCAAAGAGAACGAAAAGAAGGACATCAGAAGAGAAGAGTTTACGGCAAATTTACAGAGGAATGATAAATGGTGACATAGGCGAAGGAAACCACAGCACGGAAAGTCCAGGGAGGGAGCCCTTCTGCCCCTCGGAGCTCAAAAATGCAAAACATGGAAGGGCCAGATCTAGCTTGAGGCTGAAAACAGGGCACTTCATTGAAAGTCTGCATGGGAAGGATCCAGCCTCCTCCCTACACACCCAGAGCAGGGAGCAGGCTCATACTGGTGCTGTGGTTTTCAGCACCTTTTTGAAAAACTTGGCAGATCATCCACTATATTGCTCCTGAGACATCTAGTCATGTTTGAAATGTATTCTATGTAAAGATTAGAATCAGAGAACGTGAGAGTTTGAAAGGACCTCAGAGCTCACCCAGTCCAGTGCAACTATTTTGCCAAGTGAGGAAGATGAAGTTCAAATAACTTGCCCACGGTTACCCGGCAGTGGAGTCTGGACTCGTCCTCAGGCCTCCAGACTTTCTATACCCTGTGCTTCCCCTCTAGAGTCAGTGTGTGTGTGCGCGTGCAAGGGAGGGGGTCTCAGATGTGACTCTGCCCCCATCCACAGCTGGGCAGAGGTACCTTCCGAGCGGTGAATGCAGGTGTGCTGATTGTCACTCAGGAAAAACCCCTCCTTGCAGCAGCACTCATAGCTCCCCATGACGTTGACACAGGTGTGCTGGCAGCCACCATTGTTCTCCAGGCACTCGTCCACATCTGGAAGGAGAGAGGGATTAGCCTTTGCTTTGGTGACTGTTTCAATGCCCCACCTCACCCAGCAGCTCAGGGGCCCTGCTAAGCAAAGATGAGGTTCCTCTTCATGTCCCTACACCACAGAAGCTTTCAGAATCAAAGCCTGTAAGGTCCACAGACAACTACCCAGTCCTTACGGGTCTGGGGCTCACTTGGCCAGGACCGCCACATGGACACAAGATCATCAGCTCAGTAAATATTTGTTGAACATCTTCTCTTTCCACAGCATGGTGCTAGAGGAGACAGCAAAATATAGATAAGGAAGATAAAATTCCTTCCCTTGGCCAGGTGTGGTGGCTCAAGCCTGTAATCCCAGCACTTTGGGAGGCTGAGGCAGGTGGATCACCTGAGGTCAGGAATTCAAGACCAGCCTGGCCAACATGGTGAAACCCCATCTCTATTAAAAACACAAAAATTAGCGAGGCATGGTGGCACATGCCTGTAATCCCAGCTACTGAGGCAGGAAAATCACTTGAATTTGGGAGGTGGAGGTTGCAGTGAGCCGAGATCATGCCGCTGCACTCCAGCCTGGGCCTCAGAGCGAGACGCCATCTAAAAAAAAAAAAAAAAAAAAAAAATCCTTCTCTCTAGGAGCATGCCCTTCAGCAAGAGACAAATATACAAATGATTCTGATATAAGGTATAAGAGGTGGTACAAAGGAAAGAAATCACATCTGGTCATGGGGTATCGGGATGAATTAAGGATAAGCTAATAAAAGATGGGCCCTTAGGATTGTCCAATTATAAATCAGGAAAGAAGGGATTATAGGTGGAAGAGAGTGTAAGCAGTAGCACAAAGGCTGGGAGGCATGAAGAACATTCAGATACCAGTGGGTCAGCCCATTTGGTTGGAGCATAGGGCACATGAGGGAGGTTACAGGAGATACAGCTGGGAGGACAGACTGGGGTCACACTGTGGGATCCTCAATACCAGGCAATGAAGTGCCTACTTAATTTGGGAAGCAGCTGGGAACCACTAGAGTAGGGGAGAGAGTCTGGCCCTTCACTTTGAGAAATACAAGGCAGCAGCTGAGGGCAGGACAGAGGGAGGGGAAGAATGGGCAGTCTGGGAGTCCAGCTTCACACATGCATCTGCAACAGCCACAGCTAGCGCTAGTGGCAACAGCACTGCGGCTGCCAGGGATGCTGGGAACCAAGCCAGAGAAGAAGACTGGGCGGACAAGGTGCCTGCAGGGCTGGGAGCCTTGTGGGCTATGGGGTGGGCATCATTAGAGGATGGAAAGTTGACACCAAGGCCTTCCGGAAGGGACACATGGAAGGCCAGTGCTGGGTACAGAAATGGGAATGGAGATATGGTTGCCCCTGACCCCCAAGGCCTTCCGGAAGGGACACATGGAAGGCCAGTGCTGGGTACAGAAATGGGAATGGAGATATGGTTGCCCCTGACCCCCAAGGCAGGCAGGTGATCTGTCTGAAATGCTGAAATGTAGGGCCAGGTCCAGTAGGCAGTGGCAAACCTCAGTGGGGAGCTTGGAAGAGAATCTGGTGGTGTAAGCACAGCTTTGGAAATCATTTATTTGTAGTTGCCTGATAAAGTGGTGGAGGTTGATGTGAGAGCCAAAGGCAGGAGTGTGGGAAGGGAGCAGAAAGGACACAGCCAGAGGTAGAATCCCGGATCCTGCCAGGGGCAGGGAGGAGGCAGAGGAGATGGCAGGAGTCCCAAGAGCCTCCAGGGAAGGAGCCAGCAGAGAGGTAGGGAGGGAGGAAGCCTTCTGCCACACACTGTCAGGGCGGCCTTAGGGGACCTTCCTCCCACTCTGCCTGTGATACCCTGTGCACAGCTGTATTGCTACACCTACTGACTTGCAGCCTCAAAATCCTTTACTCATCTACCTCTACTAGATTGCAAACTCCTTGAGGACAGAGATTTTTGTTTTAATTAGCACAGCCCTGGAATACAGCAGGTGCTCATTAACTATTCAATGCATGAACAAACAAGCAGGAGAGGATAGCATCACCCGAGCCAGAGAAGACAAACTTCCAGAAAAGTTTCAGACAACAAAGGCTCAAAGAGAAGGCTGACATAAAATCAATTTATTTTCTCCAGTCTAATTTCTCATGTGCCAATCACTAGCTCCTGGGCATATCCATAATAATCATAATAATAAAACCTCACATTTAAATATCTGTTATCTGGTTTCAAGCTTCAGATCTTATAGTCCTCTGTCCTCCCACACTACTGAGCAGATGCCTGACTAAACTGATGGGACTCAAGCCATCCCCTGAAGCCTAACAAACTTGCCCTTGTCTATGCCAAAGGGTGAAGGAAGCACATTCCAGAGGATGAGCCATGCTGGAACACACCTGGCCTAGGTGTTCCACAGCAAGACTCAAGGTGAGCAGGAGAGGTCTGTCTCCCTGAACACCAACTCCTGGATTGGCTGCGAGTAAAGATGTGCTCCCCTCTGAGCTACCACACCCCCACCCCACGTTTAACCCCCAATTTCTTTTCCCCAAGGCAATCAGAAATGTGTCATTCAGCTAGCTGATGCTCTGTGGCTGGATAAACACAAAAGTGTGTGTCCACGTACGCAAATATCTATCACTAAGCTGGTGAGCTTCTCCAGACCATAAAACAGTGGTTCTCAACCCTGGCTATGTGTCAGAACCCTGAGGCCTGGATGCCACCTCCAGAGATACTGACAGAGCCAGTCTTGGATGAAGTCTAGGTGATGGTTTTTTTTAAGCTTCTCAGGTGATTCCAGTGTGCGGCCAGAGTTAAGAACAACTGCTACAAAGCCAAACAGCTATGATGAGCTCCCAGACACTCCAAAAATAGAAACTGAAGGCAGATGGGGTGAGCTGTATAGAAGAGCTGCCTTTCGTTTTTCAGACTTGCAGGCATTCAGGATCTTGAAGTGCTCTGTGTTTAGTGCCAAAGCTAAGTGGTGTTCGTACCTTGTGTCTTCTAGCTAATATATTTGTGGCTAATGTGTGGTTAGGAGGCTGAGGAGACTGAAGGGGTCATCCCAGAGAACTCAGGAGAAGTTAGGGCTCTGAGCTGCTTTTTTGCCACAAACTGGGTCAGCCCTTTCAAATCTGAATGTTGGGGAAGTGTCTATGTGTGCCGGTCCTATTCTTCCAAATGTACTTCATTTTCTTGTGCCTTCCTTTTAAAGAGTCCTTACCCCATTCAAAAATACTCAGTAGATGCTCAAGGTCTCTCTGCAAGGCAGATCCTTGCTACTGAGTCCACAAAGAGATCCCACAGAGGGGAAATGGAGATACTCTGTGTTGATAATATCTGTGTTATTGGCAAAGGCAAAAAAAGACTCTGCCTTCAGGGTTTCCAAGCAGGCCAATACTCAGAGCCGCCCACCAGTCCTGGCCCAGGTTCCTAGCCCCTGGATGGTTCTTGCTCTTAGGAACCTTATACTCCCCCCCGCCACCCCGGGCTGTGGATTACAGCACAACAGTAATGATGAAGTCTGCCATCAGATATGCATCCTCCAAATGCCCTCATTGGCAAGTCAAAGGGAAATTTCCCCCTGAAAATGGAAAAAAAAAAAAGAGCAACCCATGTGGTATGCCTCCCAACAAATCACACACTGAAAGTGATTTCATTTGTCTTGAGTTTTTCATTAATACTGATTCCTGCTCTCAGGATTGTCTCTCAAATATGCCTTTTCGTGGTACTGACTGCCTAGAAGATTACTGGTTCCCTCACCTGCAATCAAGTCTTACTGACAGCTGCAGGCTTGGAAAGCCACGTGATGTGTCACCCAAAGCCTGATCTCTCACACAGGGCACCAACAGGAAATAACAGAGTCCATCAGGATGGAGCTCCAGGAGACACTGAAGTGGGATAAAGGTCATATGAGGGTTAAGTCCCAAATGGAAATAACCTCTCCTCCACTCCAGAGCCCCAACACACAACACACAAGTTCTGTCTGGACTTTTTCTAGTTCCTTTTATGCAGATCTCAAAGCATTTAATCAAAGGGCCATTCCTACCACACCATAAGGGGGCGTCTGAATGGCTGTCCCCACAGAGCCAGGGCCTGGCTCCGCTGCTCCTTAGTTGGCCAAGTAGACCTCAGCAGGTTATCCATATGAAGGGTCGTGAGTGTCAAAGGACGCTGATGCCATATTTTCCCATGATGTTCTCCTGTACAACTAATACCAGCCTTAAAAAGCAAACCACAAACACCTATCTGCCAGGAGTGCTGCATCCTCTAAGACTATCCAACACTCAACCCCATGCAGCTGCTAGCTGCTTCTAAGTTCTGTTTTATTCCTGGCATAAGGAATGAATGTAAACAACACTCTTTGTAGTCTCTAACTCAGGGACTAAACTCCAACAGATGTTTCTGTTTTGTGGAATACTAGGAAGATGTTCATGGAAGATTTGTATTTTAGTTTCTCTCTTTTTCAAGAAAAAAAGGGGGGTCTAGCTGGCTGTAACCCCAGCACACATTTGGAGTCTTCAGGACAAGGAGTTTTTCCAAATTCTAAAACAGAAACACTTACAGCATTGAAAAAAAATGGTTATAAGTCAGGACTCTCAACACAAGACCAAAGATCTTAAAAGGTGACAAGTCAATGCTAGTAAGTCAATAAATAGTAATGACGATGTCACCCATCTCCTTGGACCAGCAGAAGATTTATGTTATGAATGATCACATAAAACTGAAACATTTTACCTCATTTTCTATCACGGAGTCTGACTTCCAAGGGAGCAGAAAACACAAGGCTCTGAGCCCGTTTTTGTCTTCATGAGGAGGTCTTCACCAAGGGAAAGAAAGGGGTGGGAGAGTGAAGGAGAATTGCCATTTCCAAATGCCTTCCTTACCAAGACAATTATGACCGTCATGAGCCAACATGAAGCCATCAAAACAAGTGCAACGATAATTGCCTGGAATATTCAAACAGTCATGGACACAGCCTCCATTGAGCTCATTTCCACATTCATCGATGTCTGAGGAATAAAACAGAAGTAAACCAGACAGGTGCTATTTCTTTGATGTGAAAACATATGCACTTACCTTTTAACCAGCCATTCCACTTCTAGGAATCTACCTGAAAATACATCCCTAACAATAGGAAAACAAATATGCACAAGGTTATTCACTGCAGTGTTGTTTCTAATGACAAAATACTGTAAACAACCTAAGTTTCCATAGATAGAAAAATAGTTTAATAAATTATGGTACCTCTACTCCATGGACTACTATGCAGCTATTTAAAAAAAAGAGAGAATGAGGAAGATCTCTGTGAACTGATTTGGAGTAATTTCTAGGATATACTATTAAATGAAAAAATCAAAATTAAAAGAGTATCTGTAATATGTTATCTTCATGTAAGAAATAAGAAGATATAAAAACACACACAAAATTTCAGGATACGTTTTTGCAGAACTTGACAAGCTTATTGTAAAATTTATATGGAAATGCAAAAGACTCAGAAGAGCAAAAACAATTTTGAAAAAGGAGAACAAATTTGGGGGACTTTAACTCACTATAAACCTACAGTTATCAAGACAGCATGGTACGGGCATAAAGACAGATGTATAGATCAATGGAACAGAACTGAGAGTCCAGAAATAAATCCTTCTACTTAGGGCCACTTGATTTTAAACAAAAGTGCTAAGGTAATCCATTGGGAGAAATGCTTGTCTTTTCAACAAATGGCACTGGTTTAATTGGATATCCATATTCAAAAAGATGACTTTAGACCCTTATCTCATCCCATACACAAAAATCAACTCAAAATGGATCAGGGATCCAAATGTAAGCATTAACAATATAAAGCTTTTCAGAAAAAATATGTGATAAAAATCTTTAAGATATTGGGATGGCTAGGCATGATCTTTGGGTGCACTTTGGGAGCCTGAGCCAGGAGGATCAATTGAGCCCAGGAGTTGCTGACCTGGGCAACATAGTGAGACCCCCATCTCTACAAAAAATAAACAAAATTAGCCAGGTGTGGTGGTGCACGCCTATAGTCCCAGCTGCTTGGGAGGCTGAGGCAGGAGGATTGCCTGAGCCCAATAGTGAGACCGCAGTGAGCCAAGATCGCACCACTGCATTCCAGCCTGGGTGACAGAGCAAGACCATATCTCAAAAAAAAAAAAAGGAGAAAAAGAGAAAAATCTTTAAGACATTGGATGAGGTTAAAATTTCTTTGATATAATACCAAATTCACAATCACAATTTTTAAAATTAATAAACTGGAGTTTATCAAAATTAAAAACTTTGCTCTTCAAACGGTATCATTAAGAAAATGAAGACAAGCCACAGATTGGTAGAAAATATTTGCAAATCACACGCCTTATAAAGAACTGAAAAAAAACTCTTACAACTCAATAAGAAGATAAACAGCCTAATTTTAAAATGGGCAAAATATTCGAATAGACATTTCAGCTACAATGATATGCAAATGACAAACAAGCACATGAAAAAATGCTCAACGCCATTAGTTATTAAGGATATGCAAATTAAAACCACAATGAGATGCCATTTCACATTCACTAGAATGGTAATAATTAAAAAGATAGACAATAACAAATGTTGACAAGGATGTGGATAAATGGGAACACATACATTGTTGACAGGATGTTGATGGGTATGTAAAATGGCATAGCCACTTTGGACAAGAGTTTGGCAGTATCTTTTCTTTTCTTTCTGTAAATGTACAGTTGGATATAATTAAAACAATCATAATGTTGTGAAACCATCACCACTATTCATCTCCCTAACTCTTTTTATCTTGTAAAACTGAAACTCTATGCCCATTTAACAATAACTCCTCATTTCCTCTTCCCTCTCTTCCCTCAGGCCCTGGTAACCACCATTCTACTTTCTGACTCTATGATTTTGACTACTCTAAGTATCTCATATATTTAGAATCAAACAATATTTGTCTTTTTGTGACTGGCTTGTTTCACTTAGCATAATGTTCTCAAGATTCCACCATGTTGTAGCATGTGACAGGATTTCCTTTTTTAAGGCTAATATTCTATTATATCATGCCTGTCATCTCAGCCACTTGGGAGGCTGAGGTGAGAGGATCGCTTGAGACCAGGAGTTTGAGACTAGCCTGAGCAAGATAGCAAGATCCCACCTCAAAAAAAAAAACCAAAAAAAAAAAAAAACCCAAAAATATTATTTTGTACATAACACATGTTGCTTATCCACTCATCTGTCGATGGACACTTGGGTTGCTTCCACCTTTTGGCCACTGTGAATAATGCTATGAGCATGGGCACACGAATATCTCCTCCAGACCCTGCTTCCCACTCTTTTGGGTATATACCCAGAAGTGGAATTGCTGGGTCCTATGGTAATTTTTTTTTAATTTTTTGAGGAACTTCCACACTGTTTTCCATAGTGGCTATACCATTTTAAATTCCCACCAACAGCTGCACAAAGCTTCCAATTTTTCCACATCCTCACAGACATTTATTATTTTCTAGTTTTTTGATAGTAGCCATCCTAATGGATATGAATAGTAGCTCCCATTTGTAGTTTTGATTTGCGTTTCCCTAATCATCAGAGATGTCGAACATCTTTTCATGGGCCTATTGTCCATTTGCATATCATCTTAGCTGAAATGTCTATTCAGATATTTTGCCCACTTTTTAATTGGGTTATTTGATTTTTAATGTTGAACATTAACAGTTCTCTACCTATTCTGGATATTAATCCCTTATAAGATACATGATTTGCAAACATTTTCATCTATTCTGTGAGTTGCCTTTATATTCTGTTGATATTGTCTTTTGATGTTCAAAATTTTTAAATTTTCAGGAAGTCCAATTTGTCTATTTTTTCTTTTGTTGTATGTGGCTTTGGTGTGATATCCAAGAAATTATCTCCTCGGCAGTTTCTTAAAAATTTAAACACAAATACAACATATGACCCAGCAATCCCACTCCTAGGTATATACCCAGAAGAAATGAAAATTTATGTCTATACAAAGACTTTCATGCAAGTGTTCACAGCAATATTATTTATAATAGCCCCAAAGTAGAAACAATCAAAATGCCTATTAACTGATAAATGGGCAAAAAAAATGGTATATTCATACAATGGAATACTATTAAACGATAAAAATGAATGAAATGCTGATATAAGCTACCACATGGACAAACCTCAAAAGCATTTTGCTAAGTGAAAGAATCCAACACAAAAGACCACATATTGTATGATTCCACTTACGTGAAATGTCCAGAAAAGGCAAATATACAGATACAGAAAGTAGATTACTGGTTGCTTGAGGCTGGGACTGGGAATGAGGATTAGCTGTACAAGAACATGGGGAATCTTACTGAGATGAGGAAAATGTTTGTATTATGGTGATGGTTGCACAATTCAGCTGATTTACTAAAAATCACTGACTTGCACAATTAAAATTGGTGAATATTATAGTATGTTAATTACACCTCAGTAAAGTTGTTAAAAAGTTGCAACTTTTCTGAAATCTCAAATTATACATTTATCTGCTTATTAGTGCAAAATAAATATAGAAAGGTAAAACCAGAAACTACAGAGATTGGTGACCCACAGGGCACGGGGAAAGGGTGGAAAGAATGAATACAATTAATTGTATACATACAATTAATACATGTTTAAGGAATAAGGGAAATGCATGGAAGGAGGGGATGGAAGTGAATAAAAGTGGAATACGAAAAGAAACAAATGAACCTAATGTATTATAAACTAATAGTATAACCATACTGAAGAGGATGGGGAAGAAAAATATTGACCTAAATAACACTGTGAAAAACAACATCTTGCTTGGATGCTTTAAGGCTAAAAACAAAATAGCTGTATGCTATACTCTAGTAAATATTGTACTTTAGTTAGTAAATCTGCTTTACTCACAGGGTTATGGACTTATAATTCTGTAAATATCTCTCCTGTGTATTAGGACTGAACAAAGAGGTAAACACATTACAGATAATGAGCGCCAGATTTCTCACTGTTGGAGAAAGTTACGAATAAGCAAAGAGAGAATAGAATGAATCTTTTTTTTTTTTTTTTTGAGATGGAGTCTCACTCTGTCACCCAGGCTGGAGTGCAGTGGCACGATCTTGGCTCACTGCAACCTCCGCCCCCCAGGTTCAAGCGATTCTCCTGCCTCAGCCTCCCGAGTAGCTGGGATTACAGGCATGCTGTAATTTTTGTACTTTTAGTAGAGACGGGGTTTCACTATCTTGGCCAGGCTGGTCTTGAACTCCTGACCTTGTGACCCACCCGCCTCGGCCTCCCAAAGTGCTGGGATTACAGGCGTGAGCCACTGCATCCGGCCTAGAATGAATCTTGTGGTAATGGTTTGGAATCCAAAGTATCAGTGTAACTAATTGTTTTTAATATATATACAGATGAATAAATAAAAGGAATAAATATAGATACGTGTGCATGCGTGGATGAGTATGCGTACATGTATTTCCCAGGTAGGAATGATGACACCCTAGTAGCAATGACAACACCAAGCATCCAGATCTTGGTTTCTATAGACCACTTCCATTAAAAGGAATCAGAGCTCCTTGGAGAAGCGGTTCATTCCAGGCCTAGGGAGGAGAAGCTATAAGATGATTCTAGAGCATGTTGTGGTACCAGAAAGTTAGGAAGTCCTAAAAAATGTGATGTCAAAATGACACAGGAGACAATGTGTGGGGAGCTTCCAATGGCTAAAGCAAACAATTTGAGCCAAAAATAAATACAGATGTAATAAAGTAAATATGCATCAGTACATAGTGGTATAAATTAATAAATAAGTGGGGATGAGGGAGAGATCTTCCTTACAGAAGAATTTCAATTAATACATGTTTAAGGAATTAGAGAAATGCAAAATTACCAGGAGACACACATCACAGTAATAATTATTGCAGGCAAGATCCACAGTTGGATGCTAACATCAGTGGGTGAAGATTTGAGGAGAAACAGGATATTGGCCTCAAAGTATCTCCCCTAAGAAATGTATCTATTGCAAAGGGGAAAAATATATAGTAATTTTGTAGCAGAGAAACCCAGTAAACCCCATCTTGCTCAGGCAATCAAGGTTAACATCATCAAGAATGGGACATGTTAACATCATGTGCCCATGATGTGCTACCCTGAAAAGGATACAACAGCACCTCTGTAGCAGCCTGGCCAAAAACTCATAACCTCAATTTTATCATGAAAAAAAACAAAGACATTCTCTTCTATCAATCATTGTTTTTTGAGACAGCGTCTCATTTTGTCACCCAGGCTGGAGTGCAGTGGTGCCATCATAGCTCACTGCAAACTCCTGGGCTCAAGTGATCCTCCTGCCTCAGCCTCCTGAGTAGCAGGGACTACAGGCACACATCACCACACCAGCAATTTTTTGTTTTGTTTTGTTTTGTTTTAGAGACAGGTATCTCACTATGTTGCCCAGGCTTATCTCACACTCCTGGCCTCATGTAAGCCTCCCTCCTTGGCATCTCAAAGTGTTAGGATTACAAGCATGAGCCACTGCACCTGGCCTCATATCAATTCTTATAATGACATTAAGACAAATGAAGTGAGCAGTACTCATCAGAAGTGTCAATGTCAGGAAAGACTGAGGAACTGTCACAGACTGGAGGAGACAAGAGACACAACTGCTAAATCTAATGTGGGACTTTACTTGGATTCTGGAACAAAAAAAGAATGGTAGGGAAAAATGGTGAAATTTGAATAAAGTTTGTAGTTTACTTAATAGCATTGTGCCAGTGTTGATTTCCTGGTTTTGATAATTGTACTATAGTTATGTAAGTTGTTAACATTAGGGTAAAATGAATGAAGGGCATATATATACGCAGATGAACTCTGCACTATTTTTGCAACTTTTCTGAAATCTAAAATTATGTCCAAATAAAAAGTTTTTTAAAAAGAAAAATATAGGCTGGGTGCGGTGGCTCATGCAACAGCACTTTGGGAGGCCAAGGCAGGCGGATCATGAGGTCAGGAGATAGAGACCATCCTGGCTAACACGGTGAAACCCCGTCTTTGCTAAAAATACAAAAAATTAGCCAGGCGTGCTGGCGGGCACCTGTAGTCCCAGCTACTGGGGAGGCTGAGGAAGGAGAATAACTTGAACCTGGGAGGCGGAGGTTGCAATGAGCCAAGATCACGCCACTGCACTCCAGCCTGGGTGACAAAGCGAGACTGTGTCTCAAAAATAAAAAAATTAAAAAAGAAAAGAAAAGAAAAATATAGCATCTTGTACAAAGGCCAACTTTAGATTCATCCCTGTTAAACTTTATTCAATCTCTTTAGTTTTTTTTTTTTTTTAAAGACAGAGTGTCTTGCTGTGTTGCCCAGGCTGGAGTGCAGTGGCGCAATCACAGCTCACTGCAACCTCCACCTCCTGGGCTCAAGTGATCCTCCCACCTCAGCCTCTGGAGTAGCTAATACTATAGGCACGCACCACTACACCCAGCTAATTATTTTGACCTTTAGTAGAGAGAAGGTCTCACTATGTTGCCCAGGCTGGTCTCAAACCCTTGAGCTCAAGGTATCCTCCTGCCTCAGCCGCCCAAAGTGCTAGGATTACAGGCGTGAGCCAATTCAATTCCTCAAACTGAGAAGTAAGAACCATACAATAAATAAGCAAATAAGCAAAGATCATTTAGAATAAAAGATTATCTAAAGCAACGTCTGAATCACATTATTTTTAAAACCACTTATTCAGGGCTCACACATTTCTCCAACATTTTGGCAGAAGAAAACTTTATGGAAGATAAAATTCTAGTTACTCTGAGTAAACCTGGTCCTCATCCCTGAACTTAAATATGAGTAGTGAAGCTGGCAATAATCACAACCCAAATGATACCATAGGTTGGTCCCAAGAGGCTTAAAAATTAATAGGCCAAGAAATGGATAAAGGAGTTACATCTTTGTATATCTACATCTTTGAATTCTTGCAATCCTCATTTCCTCTCCTTTTCCTTCTTGGGAGAAAATTTCCATTTCTGTATTCCTATACCAAGAAATCCAAACTAAGAGGGACATCCTGGCCGGGCGCAGTGGCTCACGCCTGTAATCCCAGCACTTTGGGAGGCCAAGGTGGGTGGATCATCTGAGGTCAGGAGTTCGAGACCAGCCTGGCCAACATGGTGAAACCCCACCTCTACTAAAAATACAAAAATCAGCCGGGTGTGGTGGTGCACGCCTGTAATTCCAGCTACTAGGGAGGTTGAAGCAGGAGAATTGCTTGAACCTGGGAGGTGGAGGTTGCAGTGAGCCAAGATTGCACCACTGCATTCCAGCCTGGGTGACAGAGCAAGACTCTATCTCAAAAAAAAAAAAGAGGGACATCCTTACTTACTAGTATTGTAAATACTACAAATATGCAAAAGATCAAATTCTTCTAGGGTTTGAGTTCAAAATGACAGTACAAAGGATGTATGCTCACTGTTAACAATGACTATCTGTGGATAAATGGATGGGAAGCTCTTTAATTTTTTATTTTACACATTTTGTATTATTTGACTTTTTATAACAATCACATATCATTTTAAAATAAATTTATATATATATATGGCACAATGCCAATCATTAGTTATTTTAAACTAAATAATAGACTTTTAACAATTCAACTATAAACTGTTAGCAATTCAATTTCATTTGAAATATATCAAACTCAAAAGCCAAGAGTAAGGAAACTCTTGCCAATTGTCATTTAACATCATTTACTAAAAGTGTACTTTATCTAAATAAAGTCAGTGGAATGGTTTTGTGCCACCAGAGAGCACACAGCAACTGGAGGACGTGAGTTATCCACATAGTAAAGAAGTGAACATTTGTTTCCAAAGCAGGGTACCAACATGTGTGAATTCCAGTACAGCAAATAGAATATTTAATACCGGAAGTGTGTGGTATGGAGGAATCAGCAGATAAATGTTTTGGGGAGAGATAGCTTTTTGGCCTCCCATGACATGGCAGGGGGAGCGGGGAAGAGAGAGAGAAAGAGAGAGAGCGCGAGCTACTTCATGGATGGATCACCAACCCCACTTGCTATGCACCTGACCAGGACCACACCTTCTCCAGTGGGAGCGGTGGGAGCCTCACTCCTCGTGCACAAAGGGGAGCTCCCTGAATGATTTCCCAAGGGGTGTCACCAGATCCAAACTTGCCCGTCATAATCCCATCTGTTATTCATATTTGCTATCTATATTTTCTTTTGGTCTTCCCTTCCTTTGTAACAAAGTTCATTGTAAAGATCCCATTTCTTGTCTCAGCTATGCTAAGACAAGGAGATGGGTGGATAGGGAGGATCAGGTCATTGCTACAACACTGCAAAAACATCTGACAGTCACTTACCTACTTGGTCATCTGTATATTCTGCATCTAGATATTTCATTTGTGGGTTTGTCTGTTTGTTGGAAAAGACTTTGTGTCAAGGTGCTAGTAGACTGAGCCCATCTTACACAATCACTTATTTAAAAATAAGGATGTCTATTCAGTGTCTACCATGTACCAGGCACTGCTGAGCATTATATACTGTTCCAATATTTAGAATCTTTATTACTCAGAGGCCACAGTATGAAACAGATTGGTTTGAAACATCAGGGTCTGAACACTAGGCCATTAAATGGCACCAGAATAGACACTCATTAAAAGTTTTCCTCCTCTGGGTGGGCATAGTGGCTCATGCCTGTAATCCCAACACTTTGGGAGGCCGAGGCCAGTGGATCACCTGAGGTCAGGAGTTTGAGACCAGCCTGGCCAACATGGTGAAACCCCGTCTGTCCTAAAAATACAAAAATTAGCTGGACATGGTGGCAGGCACCTGTAATCCCAGCTACTTGGGAGGCTGAGGCAGGAGAATCGCTTGGTCTCACACTCCTGGCCGGGGACGAGGAGGCTTCAGTGAGCTGAGATCGCGCCATTGCACTCCAGCCTGGGCAACAAGAGCAAAGCTCTGTCTCAAAAAAGTTTTCCTCCTCATCTAAAGAAGTTAATATGTTTTTCGAAGTGGAAAGAGACTTGGAAGGACTTTCTTACTCATTGTGTAGCTTTAGATCCTGCAAGTATTCAGAAGATCAATTCCCATGGGAGTTAAGCCCAAGTTCTAAAGAGTTTAAAACCTCTCGAAGAGGAAGGGGCCACCAACATACTTGTCAAGGTTGGGTCCAGGAGCAAGGAGGGATACTCAGAGATGAGTTCAGTGCTCCTCATCTAATTTCTTCCTGCAAGGGATGACTATAGACAGTGGGATTTCTCACTCATCCAAAGAAGGACAGCAGCAGGCTGAGTAAATATGAGAAACGTGGGGCTGGGGACAGAGCTAGGGGTGGAGACCTGACTTTCTTTCACTTGCAGGCAACTTGTGTGATCATGGGCACAACTCCTCTGGCCCTCAGTGTCCCCATCTGTGAAATGAGTAATAGGATTGGCCCAGAGCTACCTGAATAGCCCAGTCAGCTCCAATGTGTCATGATTTCCATCTCCAGAACAGTCTCGAGTGTCCAGTCTCTGGCCAGTTCTGAACTTCACAGTTCATGACTCTAGTCCAGATTATAAAATGGCAGAGTCCAAACCACAGGTTCTCAGACCTGCAGCTCTATGGGCTAAAATGCCCCTCTGCACACATCTCACCAGAGTGAAACTGTAACTCCAAACGAGGAAGGTCCTTGGTGTACTCTGAAGCTTGGCACGTCACAATGCCAAACATTGTGGCCAAAGCCATAAACAGGATGGAGCCTCCTGAGCTGGTAGGGGAGGGCAGGACTCTCTAGCACTCAGACTTCAGGGCAAAGGTACAAACCGCCCCAGGGAGGTGCAGGATCAGCCCTGCTCTGGCAGGCATGGTTCTCCTGATCAGCATGGATGTTTACTTTCTGCCCCAAAACTGAGTGGGACCCAAAGATACTAACACATCTCTTTTCTTTTCCAGAAGCTAGACAAAAGGACATTTCAGAGCCAGATAAAACTGTGTGAGCAGCTCTGGGGAAGACCTAATGTTTCCAGTCCAAGATCTGAAATATATTTCAGAGAGCAGGTGATGTGATTCAGGGGCTGGGGGAAAGGGAGAGGAGGGGCAGCACTTTTACCAACATAAGTGGCCACTGCAAGATCTAAGGAGGTAGGAGCTTCCCTACAGTCCCCCCAGATGGTCCCCAAGGCACTTACCCTCACACTGCCTGCCTTCCCCTTGGTAGCCAGGCTTGCAGGAGCACTTGTAGGAGGTGGGTGTGTTCTGACACAGGGCGTCGGCATGGCAGTCATCTAGCCCTTGGGCACACTCATCTACATCTGCAAAAGAGCACAGCTGACACCTGGTACAGGCTCCCAGGCCATGTGTGATCTGGCCTCGGCCCTGTCTGGCATCATCCCCACCAGCCCACCCCGCTTCACTCCTCACAAGCTACAGCTGCTTGGGATCCCTGGGATAAACCAAACTGTTTCTGGGTCCCTGTTTCCAGGAACAGCCTGGGCGCTCTATGTGAAATTACCCCCACCATCACCTACTGGCCTTCAGGACTTAGCTCAAATCCACCTCCTCCAGGAAGCCTGCCATGACCCCCATTGTAGCTGCCCTCACCAAGTGCTCGCATATGTATGGCTTTGCATGCACACATCAGGCAGGGTTGTCACTGTTTTCCTTCCTCTCTCTCCACTAGACAATGTCTTGACAACAGACTGCGTCTGTGTCCCTTATGCCAAGCCAGCGCAGTACCTGGCATATGAGTAGGCAATAGTACCTACATGCCCGCTAAAGGAGGAAAGGACCAAACGGACAGAAAAGCTCTGAACACCAAGCAGCTGTCTGTCAGCTTTCTCGGAGCTTAGAGCAAGCTTGTCCAACACAGCCCGTGGGCTACGTGCAGCCCAGGACAGCTCTGAATGCGGCCCAATGCAAATTCATAAACTTTCTTAAAACATTATGAGATTTTTTTTTTTTTTTTTGCTCATCAGCTATCGTTTGTGTTAGTATATTTTATGTGTGGCCCAATTCTTCTTCTTCCATTGTGGCCCAGGTAAGCCAAAAGATTGCACCCCGCTGGTTTAGAGTATTTATGGGAAGTCTGCCCCGGGATCGAAGCAGATGTCATCCAGGGCTCTCAGATGCTGCGAAGCGGGGATGGTGTCCCCATGGCCGGCCCCCTGCACTCCCACCCCTGCCCATCCTCTCAACCTGGAAACCCGCCTTGGCAGAAGTATTTCCTGGGTTGACACTACTCCAGGATATTAATTAAAAACAAAAGCATTTTGAAAGTATTGCAAGTCCAGTAAGCACAGCACGTCCAGAGTCCTCTCTGGAAACCAAAGTTCTCTGCTGAAAACCTAGGCTTGTTGCTGCTTCAGGGTAATTCCCAGATCGGAACAGGCGCTGTTCCGCTGACAGAAAAGTCTCTGGAGCCCACCCCGAAGCCATCAGCAGAACTTGCCGGCCCCCAAAGAAAGAAACGGCAAAGCTGCCACCGCCTCGCGGATGTGCCCGGCCCGGCCCTCAGTTTCCCCGCCTACGCTGAGGCGCGGGACCCCAAGGCCAGGGTCAGCACCCTCCTGCCCGCTCGCCGGCGACGGTCTGACTAGCAGGCGCTCTGGAGGCACCCGGACCGGGGCGGGAACTGTCAGCAGCTCCGGGTCCGAGGCCGGGCCGAAGGACTCAGGGCCCCAGCGGTCGTGGCGCCTTGGCCCGGCCGGCGGGTGAGGTCCCGGGGGGAGCAGAGGCCCCCGCGGAGCTGCAGCCGCCAGCCCCGAGCCCCGCGCGCCCGGCTCTGGACTCCGCCGGGGACCTAAACACTCTTCCTGGCCCTGCCTGCTGTGCCAGGTGCGCCCCCGCGGCCGGACACTCACCCTCCTGCGGCCCCGCGGCACGGCCCCGACCCGGCGGGACGGCCCCCGCCAGCAGCAGCGGTGGCAGCAGCAGCAGCAGCACCGCCCAGGCCGCCCCGGGACGGTTGCGGCCCGCGACCCCCATGGATGGCTCAGCGGTTGCGGGCAGAGGCGGCGGAGTGCGGGCGGTGGCGGCGGCGGCGCGCGGAGGTGTGTGCGGACGCCCTGCCCGCTGCCGCTGCCACCCCCGGCCCGGCCCCGCCCGCCCCCCGAGCCCCGGCCTCATTTTCACACGGTCCCTCCCGGGCCGGGGCGGGAGGCGCAGGCGGGAGCAGTGCCGCCCCGCCCGGCCTCCTCCCGTCCCCTCCCCGGCCTCTGGTGGAGGGGGCGCGGCCGCGGTGGCCCGAGCGCGGCTGTCAGCCTGGCGGGGCGGCAGCACCGTGCCTCGCGCCCCGCGCAGCCCTGGCACCCAGCCCGCTGCCCCCCGCATCCCCGCTCCGCTCCAACGCTCGGAGCCCTCGGTGCCGCGCCTGTTCCAGTGTGCTACAACTCGACCCAGGCCCTCTTGTGAGGACAAACAGCCCTTCTAGATTGAAATATTCGGGGTCAGGGCGCCCAGAAAGTGTTCCGTATAGTCCCCAAACCCCAAAGCCATCTTGGGGCTTTCCACGTGGGAGGTGGGAGGTGGGAGTGGAAGGAATTGGGGGTGACTTCCAATTCGGGAAAACAGCTGTTTGAATGGAGAAGGTGACCCTGGCTTCTCTGCCCACCCCAGCACACCCTCTGCACCCTTCTCCACACTGCCCACCCCAGGCCCTCTGGGATCCTCCATCCCACAGCCCTGAGGGCACTGGTCCACTTGTCCCACTGTGGGGCACGCTGGGCCTAGAATCCCTGCAAGCTACTTATGTATATCTCAGGGCAGCCTAAGGGGAAGGGGGCTAGAGGTGAAAGGTGAGCCACCAGAGACAACAGACAGCAGCCCCGACTTTGCCGGAGTACAGGTGGCATTTATGATCACCTGAACTCATAAACATCAGGTCTGGCTAGCTTCAAACACAGGCAGTGCCTAGCACCTAGCCCTCCATGAAAGACAGTCCTTGCAAGGGAACAGGTACACAGGGCCTTCCCATATCACACTTGACACGGATGGCTGGAGCCCAGTACACCCACCATCACTCCAGGAACAAATATAGTAACAATTTCCAGACGCAACCAAACATCACACTTAGGGATAGTAATGTTCTTCACTGAGCTTCTCCGTATTTATTCAATTTTCTCCTGCGAATATATACATACACATATGTATATATGCAGGCACACGCACGCGCGCACACACACACACCATTCCTTTGGAGATCAGAAAAAAAATAGATGTCACCAAAAAATCCCCACCTAGCTTATGCACAAAAACTCTTATGTCTTCTTGGGGCCTATCCACAGCCCAGAGCTCCCAGCCTCTGCACCCTCAGTACCCATTGTCTGCCACCCCAGCCCCCGAACATGCCCACGGGGGCCTGCCTCTTTGGGCTGTGGCTAGTACAGCTGCTTGATGGAGCTATCTGAGAAAATAACTTTTCTGTAGTTGTTTTTCTTTTGACCCTTTCAGTGAAGGCAGGCAGGTTGCATCCCTCTTTCTGTCTGTGCCTCCCTCCCACTCCCTTTTGTTTGGTGCTGAGAGAGACACTCAGCTATTTCTGGTCATAAGGGTGGTTTTTACACATCTGTAAATCTTCAGTTAGTGAAATGTTCTCTCCACCTTTGTCTTTGTGTCCTTAATGGTAGCCATAAATTACTGCCTTCTTTTCTCTCCGCTGCATCAGGCTTCATTGCTTTTGAAATGATCAAAGTTATTTCTTTTAAAATCCAACTAGAAACTGCCCATTGTGTGGCACAGACCTCTTTAGCTCCAGTTAAAGCATATACATAAAGCTGCCCATTAAACTCTAGGGGGAGCCTCCTGCAGTGCCCTTGTGCCTGGCAAAGAAATCACACATGTGCTATTCTTCCCCTTTACCTTTCCCTAACTTGATCTTTCAGTAAGGACATAAATTAATAATGATAAGAATCAGCGCCTTTTTGCCTAAGACTGTCAGCTTTTGTCATGTTTCCCAGAAAAGTCCACCACTGGCACAGATCTCAAAAAATGTTCTGTATCCTATTTTGTTTGCGCTGACATCCTTACAAACGTGCTTTCAGCTGTTGGCTCCCAGATTCCTGGGCAACCTTTTTGACACTTGAGATTAAAGTCAATATGGCTTACAACCGGGAATTTCCACAGGGCGAAGGCTCCAGGGGAAAACTGTGTCCAAATGTCAGTGTTTTTGGTGTCAGGAGGAACTTGGTTGGCTCTACTCTGGCTGCAGGCTGCCCTCTATTGTGCAGCTGAGGTCCCCACAAACTTCTCAGAAAGGCCTCAGACACCGTCCCTGGACTGAGGCTAAAGCTCCCTCTTCCTCTCCCTGTCTCCTCTCCACAGGCTGAGAGGCCATGAACCAGGCCTCAGGGGTGCGAAGAGGCAGTCCAGCCAGCCCAGTCACACTGGTGTGGGCCTTTGAGGAGGCTGAAGAAAGCCTGGTAGTGGCCGGCCATGCGTGCCCCTGAACTACACATAGGTAGGTGCCACTCTGCACTCATGGGTGCCCACCTTTCTTGACTCCCCCCCACCCCCAGCAGCCTCGGACATGTGGACTACTTCTCCCTGGTGGAAACTCTCCTTACCCTTGGTTGTCATCGTGGCAAACTCCTGGTTTTCCTCCTACCTCTCAGGAAATGCCTTCTCCACCATCTTCTAGGAGTCCTCTTTCTATACCCTGTCTCTGGATGGTTCACTCATTCCCTTGATTCCATAATGTCAATCTCCAGCCTGGATTCATCCCCTTGGTTCAATCCCATGTATCCAGCTGCCTACTAGATACCACCTTGATCTTCCCTAGATCCCTCTGATTCAACATGTTCAAAACGAAGCTCATGACCTAGAAGAAGCTTCTCTGCTTTCTCGAATCTCTGCCTGGTTCAGCCCAGCCACCCCTCCACTACTGCCTCCACCATGTCCATCAGGGTGACCCAGAAGTCCTACAGGGTGTCCACCTCTGGCCCCTAGGCCTTAAGCAGCCGCTCCTACACAAGCGGGCCTGGTGCCCATATCAGCTCCTGTTGCTTCTCTCGAGTGGGCGGCAGCAGCAGCTTCCGGGGTGGCCTGGGCACCCGCATGGGTCTGGGTGGAGGCTGTGGTGGGGCCAGTGGTATGGGGGTCATCACAGCCATCATGGTCAGCCAGAACCTGCTGAGCCCCCTTAAGCTGGAGGTGAACCCCAACATCCAGGCTGTGTGCGCCCAGGAGAAGGAGCAGATCAAGACCCTCTACAACAAGTTTGCCTCCTTCATCGAGAAGGTGCGGTTCCTGGAGCAGCAGAACAAGATGCTGGGGACCAAGTGGAGCCTCCTGCAGCAGCAGAAGACAGCTCAGAGCGACATGGACAGCATGTTCGAGAGCCACATCAACAAACTTCGGCGGTAGCTGGACACTCTGGGCCAGGAGAAGCTGAAGCTTGGCAACATGCAGAGGCTGGTGGAGGACTCCAAGAACAAGTATGAGGATGAGATCAATAAGCGTACAGAGATGGAGAATGAATTTGTCCTCATCAAGAAGGATGTGGATGAAGCTAACATGAACAAGGTAGAGCTGGAGTCTCTCCTGGAAGGGCTGACTGACGAGATCAACTTCCTCAGGCAGCTGTATGAAGAGGAAATCTGGGAGCTGCAGTCCCAGATCTCGGACACATCTGTGGTGCTGTCCATGGACAGCAGCCGCTCCCTGGACATGGACAGCATCATCCCTGAGGTCAAGGCGCAGTACAAGGAGATCGCCAATGGCAGCTGGGCTGAGGCTGAGGGCATGCATCAGATCAAGTATGAGGAGCTGCAGACACTGCCTGGGAAGCATAGGAATGACGTGCGTTATGCAAAGATGGAGATCTCTGAGATTAACAGGAACATCAGCCGGCTCCAGGCTCAGACTGAGGGCCTCAAAGGCCAGAGGGTTTCCCTGGAGGCTGCCATCGCAGATGCTGAGCAGTATGGGGAGCTGGCTGTTAAGGATGCCAACACGAAGCTGTCGAGCTGGAGGCCGCCCTGCAGCGGGCCAAGCAAGACATGGTGCAGCAGCTGTGCCATGGAGCACCAGGAGCTGATGAACGTCAAGCTGGCCCTGGACATCAAGATCGCCACCTACAGGAAGCTGCTGGAGAGCGAGGAGAGCTAGCTGGGGTCTGGGATACAGAACATGAGTGTCCATCTGAAGACCACCAGTGGCTACTCAGGTGGGCTGAGCTCGGCCCACGGGCACCTCACAAGCCCTCTACAACAGGCCTTAGCTACAGCCTGGGCTCCAGCTTTGGCACTGGTGGAGGCTCCAGCTCCTTCAGCCGCGCCAGCTCCTCCAGGTCCATGGTTGTGAAGAAGGTGGAAACGCGAGATGGCAAGCTAGTGTCCAAGTCCTCTGATGTCCTGCCCAAGTGAATGGCCATGGCAGCCCCTACCAGCCTGCCCCTCCTGCGGCTGCCCCAGGGCCTGTGGAGGAAGCTGCTGTGCAGTGGAGCACAGGAACAGGACACTCACCTGAGGCTCAGCCCTAGCCCTCAGCCCACCTGCTGGGGCAGTTTACTGCCTGGGGCACCCCCATTGGCCATGCTTCCAGCTACAAAACAATTCAATTGTTGCTTTTTTTTTTTTTTTTTTTTTTTCAAAATAAAATCTCAGCTAGCTCTGCCAACTGTCCAAAACAAACAAACAAACAAATGGAGCTCATCTTCCTCAAACCTGCTCCTTCTCAAGTGCTCTCTCCTTTAGAAAAGGGCACCACCATTCTGTTAACACCAAGTCAGAGGTTTGGCGGTCATCTGGGACTCCATTATCTCCCTCCCCACCACATCCGAACAATCAAGAAAATTCTACCTTCTTATTATCTCTTAAAACCATTCTCTTCCTCTGTGCCCATTGCCTGAGCTCAGGGGTTCGCCATCCCTCATCACCCCTGGGGGCTGTGTATCTATCCCTTTCCTCCTTCCTAACAGATACTCACTCCTCCTGCAGACAGCCCGTGTCCCTAGGAAGGAAGCTGCCCCATCTCTAACTTCAGGCTCTGGAGTTGACTTAAGACAATTGATATCATTCATTCCATTCCCCCTGCAACAGTCATTGGTTCAGGGATGAGCACGTGACGGCTTTCCAATCGGAGCAAATCTCAGGCCCTTTGTTTGAAAGGCTGGAATGGAAAGGCTCTCTTTTCCTCTTTGGGATGTGGCTGTGGTAAATGAGAAACTGTGGCAGCCATCTTAATACCTCCTTCCCTTGCCCAAAAGAGGGTAAGTCCAGAGAAACCCTGAGAAGCCAACCAGGAGACACTCTGGTTGCACCTAGTCTGCGATTTCTTACAGGTCTCTCTGTCTAGAATCTCATCCCAATTCAGTACATTCAACACAGTGGCTGCCAGAGTTAAAAGTAAGTTTCATCATATCACTCCCAGTCTTCCTCAGGCTAACATCCAAGCTCCCTTGGTACAATCACTCTGGAGAACTGCCGGGCAGTATACACTAATATGGATCATGCATGCCCACTTCTCAGAATATACCCAAGAGAAATGAGTGTACATGTTCACCAAATTCATATACAAGAACATTCATAACGGCTGTATTTACACTAGCCCCAAACTGGAAATCACCCACATGTCCATCAACTAGATAATGAACAAATTGTGGGATATTTGTTCAATGGAATACTACACCAAGCAACAAAATGAACAAACTCTGATACAGGCAACCACACAGAGGCATCTTATGAACATTAGGCCTAGTTAAAGAAGCCAGGTTAAAAAGGGTGCAAGTAGTATCATTCTGAGAGACAGGACTAGCTGGATTTCCTAGGCCGACTAAGAATTCCTAAGCCTACCTGGGGAAGGTGACCACACCCACGTCTAAACACAGGGCTGGTAACTCAGCTCGCACCCAACCAATCAGGAAGTAAAGAGGGCTCACTAAAATACAAATTAGGCCAAAAGCAGGAGGTAAAGAAATAGTCAAATCATATATTGCCTGAGAGCACAGGGGGAGGGACAATGATCGGGATATAAACCCAGGCATCCCGGCAGGGAGCGGCAACCCCCTTTGGGTCCCTTCCCATTGTATGGGAGCTCTGTTTTCACTCCATTAAATCTTGCAACTGCACACTCTTCTGGTCCGTGTTTGTTATGGCTCGAGCTGAGCTTTCGCTCGCAGTCCACCACTGCTGTTTGCCACCGTCGCAGACCCGCCGCTGACTTCCACCCCTCCAGATCCGGCAGGGTGTTCACTGCACTCCTGATCCAGCGAGGCGCCCACTGCCACTCCCTATCGGGCTAAAGGCACGCCATTGTTCCTGCATGACTAAGGGCCCAGGATTTGTCCTAATCGAGCTGAACACTAGTTGCTGGTTCCACGGTTCTCTTCTATGACCCACGGCTTCTAACAGAGCTATAACACTCACCTCATGGCCCAAGGTTCCATTCCTTGGAATCCGTGAGGCCAAGAACCCCAGGTCAGAGAACAAAAGGCTTGCTACCATTTTGGGAGCAGCCCGCCCCATCTTGGGAGCTCTAAGAACAAAGACCCGCCCATAACAATTCTATTCACTTCTATGATGTTCTGCTGGGTGTGGTGGCTCACACCTGTAATCCCAGTACTTTGGGAGGCCAGGGTGGGTGGATCACTTGAGCTCAGGAATTCAAGACAAGCCTGAGCAACACAGGGAGACCTCATCTCTACCAAAGAGTTTTTAAAAATCAGCCAGGGGCCGGGCAGTGTGGCTCAAACCTGTAATCCCAGCACTTTGGGAGACTGAGGTGGGCTGATCACCTGAGGTAAGGAGTTCGAGACCAGTCTGGTCTACATGGTGAAACCCCGTCTCTACTAAAAATACACAAAAAATTAGCCAGGCATGGTGGCATGAGCATGTAGTCCCAGCTACTTGGGAGGCTGAGGCAGAAGGATAGCTTGAACCCAGGAAGCAGAGGTTGCAGTGGGCTGAGATTGCACCACTGCACTCCTGTCATGGCAACAGAACGAGACCTCGTCTCCAAAAATAAAAAATAAAAAATCAGCCAGGTTTGCTGATGCATGCCTGTAATCTTAGCTACTCCAGAGGCTGAGGTGGGAGGATCACTTGAGCCCAGGAGGCAGAGGTTGCAGTGAGCTGAGATTGCATCACTGCACTCCAGCCTGGACAACAGAGCAAGACCCTGTCTCAAAGAAAGAGAAAAAAAAACAGAACAGGCAGAACTAATTAATAGTGACAGAAGCCAGAATTACTACTACTGTTCCCTCCAGGGATGTATATTGACATTTTGTTTATCTGGGAAGGAATGTGAAGGAACATTCTGGAGTGCTGGAAATGTTCTAGATCTTGATCTGCATGGTGATTTTATGGGTTTATACATATGTGCAAATCTGCTGGAATGTTGGCTTAAGCTTAATGCACTTCATGCTCTTGACTGTATGTATGTTTTACATCAGTAAGTTGAAGCAAGTACTGCCTAGCTCAAGACCTTTATGATCTGATCCCATTCTATCTTTCCAGCCTTCTCTCCTACCACTCCTTTACCCGCAGACTACGCTCCACTGACATCAAACTTCACATACTAGTAGTTTGTCATTTTTCTTATACATATCTTCTTTTGCTGACACTGTTCCCTCTGCCTGAAAGACATGAGGAAGTGGGTCTCAACAAATATTTGAAAAAACAAAATGCAACAACATCTAGATTAATAAATATCACTATACTCCAAGGAAAAACACATTTGCTGAGATGTCCTCCCAAAAAGCAATGAGGCATGCATGAAAAAATTTGAGTTGGCTGGGCACAATGGCTCACGCCTGTAATCCCGGCACTTTGGGAGGCCGAGGCAGGTGAATCACAATGTCAGGAGTTCAAGACCAGCCTGGCCAACATGGTGAAACCCTGTCTCTACTAAAAATACAATAATAATAATAATAATAATAATAATTAGCGGGCTAAGTGGTGGGTGCTTGTAGTCCCAGCTGCTTGGGAGGCTGGGGCAGGAGAATTGCTTGAACTCGGGAGGCGGAGGTTGCAGTGAGCCAAGATCGCTCCACTGCACTCCAGCCCAGGCGACAGAGTGAGACTCCATCTCAAACAAACAAACAAACAAACAAAAAAATTGAGTCTTCAGATTAGCAGGCACTGAGAACTAATAAATAAAGGAAAACTATCTGCTCTTGCACACACATTAATTTCTCCCCATGAATGGCTTCCTTATCTTCTGGAAAAACCTTTTCAATATGTCTGAGCTGGCTATGAGGTAGTAAATCTTTCTGGTTGCTTACCCGTCCCCATCTGTTCTTTCCCTCCTTCCTAACAGACACTCACCCCTCTCGCAGGCAGCCTGTGTCCCTAGGAGGGAAGCTGTCCCATCTCTAACTGCAGGCTCTGGAGTTGGCTTAAGACAATAATGCCTATTATTCCAACAGTCATTGGTTCAAGGATAAGCACGTGATGGCTTTCCAATCAGAGTGAATCTCAGGCCCTTTGCTTCAAAGGCTGGAATAGAGAGACTTTTCCTTTTTGGGATGTGGTTGTGGTGAATGAGAAACTGTGGCAGCCGTCTTGACACCTCCTTCCCCTCCCCAAAAGAGGTTAAGTCCAGAGAAAACCTGAGAAGCCAACCAGGAAACACTCCCTACCTCAGGACCTCCAGTTATATGTGCCAATATGCTTCCTTATTGTTTGTACTGGTGGGTTTATTTTGATTTTTAAAATTGTGGTAAAACATACATAACATAAAATTTACTGTTTTAACCATTTTTAACTGCACAGCTTATTAGCATTAAATACAGTCACATTGCTTTGTAACCATCACGGCCATCCATTTCCAGAACTTTTTTTTTTTTTTTTCTGAGACTGAGTCTTGCTCTGTCACCCAGGCTGGAGTGCAGTGGCGAGATCTCGGCTCACTGCAAGCTCCGCCTCCTAGGTTCAAGCCATGTTCCTACCTCAGCCTCCGAGTAGCTGGGATTACAGGCGCCTGCCACCATGCCCAGCTATTTTTTTTTTCTTTTTTTGGTATTTTCAGTAGAGACAGGGTTTTGCTATTTTGGCCAGGCTAGTTTCGAACTCAGATGATCCTCTCACCTTGGCCTCCCGAAGTGCTGGGATTACAGACGTGAGCCACCGCGCCCAGCCATCCCCAGAACTTCCTTCATCCTGCAAAACTGAAACTCTACCTATTAAACAATAACTCCCCATCCCACTCCACCTGACAACCACCATGCTACTTTCTGTTCCTATGAATTTGACTACTTTAAGTATTTCATATGAGTGCAATAACAAAGTATTCACGATTGGCTTACTTAACTTGGCATAATGGCTTCAAGGTTCTCCTGTGTTGCGCATGTGTCAGAATATCATTCCTTTCTAAGGCTAAATAAGATTTGATTGCATGTATGTATCACATTTTGTTCATCCATTCATCTGTCCACAGACACTTGGGTTGCTTCTCCCTTTGGGCTATTGTAAATAATGCTGCTATGAATATGGGTGTGCAAATATCTGTCCATGTCCCTGCTTTCAATTTTTTTTTTCAGTATATAATGAATTGCTGGATCAGATGGTAATTCTTTTTAATTTTGGGGAGAACTACCATAACGTTTACCTTACCAACTACACCATTTCATATTCCCACCAGCAGGGCATAAGGATTCCAATTTCTCCGCATCCTCACCAACACTTGTAATTTCCCAGTTTTCCAATAATAGCCATCCTAACAGACATGAAGTGGTATTTCATTGTGAGTTTTTTGCATTGAGTTTCCTATTGTTTTAGCCAAAAAAGTATTCCTATTTAGTTCTATATACGCCTCCATTAGGCAATCCTTTCCATAAGGTGGGAGAAAGGTAATTTTGTAGGGTTGAATCCTCTCGGGGGCTGAAATAATAAATTATTATTTTAGTCACAAAAGTTGATGCAATCTTGGCACGCATGCCAGGACCCTCTATTTCTTCAATGTTTCTAAAACTGCACCCACATTCTTTTTTGCTTACAGAAGTTTAAAAATCTTTCCAATAAATATTTACTTAAAATGATAATAGTTAACATTTGAATGAATACTAAATATCAGATACTATTCTAAATACTTCACATGTATTTATCTAGTCTTCCTAAAAACTCTGCGAAATAGAACCATCACACTCTGTATTTTACAGATATGGACAGTGAAGGGAAGAGAGGTTAGGTAATTTGTTAGTAAGTGGCAGACCAGGACTCAATGCCAAGAAGCCTGGCTTCCGATCCCCCTGCCTAACCAATGCGCTCTACAGCCCATCGTGTGCCAGGCATTGTGCTAGGCCCTATGGGAGACACAAAGATTAGAGGCAAACTCTGCCCTCTCAGAGCTTACAGTCCAGCAAAAAAGGTGAGACATAATGGGTGTTCATCTTCCACACCTCTTCCAAAATATGAATATGACAGTGTCGGTTTAAAACTCCTTAAACCCTTCACCTACATTACCTGTACCGTAGACCAACCTAAGGGGCAGGAGCAGCTGCATAATTTGCAGGGCCCCGTGCAAAATTAAAATGCAAGGTGTCTTAACCAAAATGCAGGGGGAAGATGCTATTAAGAGCACTAAAAATAGTTTTTTCTTTTAAAAACATTACTTGTAAAACATAATAGGGGTAACACGAGTAAAAACATAAATTTACAAACTGCAAAAAGGTAGTATTTTGGTGTCATAATGTTATGCAATACAACAAATAAAAATGCTCCATTAGGCCAAGAGGAGTGGCTCACACCTGTAATCCCAGCACTTTGGGAGGCCAAGGCAGGAGGATAGTTGAGCCCTGGAGTTTGAGACCAGCCTGGGCAATACAGTGAGACCTTGTCTCTCCAAAAGATAAAAAAATTAACTGGGTGTGGTGGTACCCACCTGTAGTCCTAGCTACTTGGAAGGCTGAGGCAGGAGGATCGCTTGAGCCAGGGAAATCGAGGTAACAGTGAGCTATGATTGCACCACTGCATTCCAGCCTGGGGGACAGAGCAAGAGCTTGTCTCGAAAAAAAAAATTGCTCCATTCATGTGGGATCTTGGTTCATCATAAGATTTTTCTGGCTCATTTTTCCACAAAATCATTTCCACAAATCATTTTCTGCAAAAATCAAAGAGGTCGTCAAAATGTATACTTTTAGGATCTTCATTTTCAGTCAGTATAATTGAAGGTATATCAGTTGTTCTTGGCAAATTAAAGGTGACAATTTTTTATAATTTTTAATTTTCAGAAGGATCTTGCTAGGGATGTGATTTCTAGCAGATCTCTTATTGGATCTACCTGTTACTGGATCTGTTTCAGTACATCTAGAACTGATCATTCTTGTGCAATTATTTTTCTAAAAAGATTTAACTTTTCATACAAGTCATTTTTGTGTAAACCTGAATTTAATTTTAATGTACACTTACACAATGTCATTTTAATGTTTTCTTTGACATTTCTTGTAACGTGGAGGTTAAATAAGAAGCTGAAAGTGGTTTCATGATTTGTATGTAATTCAGAAGTCCTGTTTATGTATAATATTTCTGTATCTTCAATGACAAGGAAAAATTTATTTTAAAATTGTCTTCCTTGTTAATAATTGCTTAATCTGAAACTTCCTACGAAAATAGGGCTCTTTTCAATCTAATGCAATGATTTTTATATTCGGTTTCTGTCTCTAAGCCTGCAGATATTTGCTTTGTTATGTTGCAGCAGTTTTAAAAATCAGAGGCTGGGCATGGTAGCTCGCGCCTGTAATCCCAACACTTTGGGAAGCCAAGGCAAGAGAATCACTTGAGCCCAAGAGTTTGAGACTAACTTGGGTAACACAGCAAGACCTCTGTCTCTACAGAATAAAAACATTAGCTGGGTACAGTAGTGCATGCCTGCAGTCTCAGCTACTTGGGAGACCAAGGCGGGAGGATAGCTTGAGCCACTGCACTCCAGCCTTGGTGACAGAGGGAGACCTTGTCTCTAAAAAAAATAAAATAAATAAAAACCAGAGATTCTAAACTCTTCAAAAAATTCTGAAACATGCTGCTATGCTTTATTGCAATATCCTTGTGTTTGCTTTTATTTTGTAATAATTTACCGACTAAGTTTACTGCGTGAGTACTAGCAATTCCTGTTCCAGTGCTCAGGCCAGAGAGTTAATATTTGTGTAGCTATCAAAGGAACACAGTCTGGGAGTGAACAGGCAAGCAGCTTCCCATGCACTGTCCCCATGCAGAGACCCGCTTTCTTCTGTGGCCACTGTGGCTGTTGCCACAGTCTTAGCTGATGTGATGGGCCCTAGGCCCAGCTCAGCTGGCTTGGAGCCCTACAGTGCCGTGGACTTCTCCTGAAACATACACACATGCAGCCAGCAGCCAGGCCTGTCCCTATGTGTGCTAGTGCTGTCACCTGGTGTGTCTCCACTACTCATGTGCATGTACCATTGTCCCACCAGACTTTAGTTACAAAACACAAGTTGAAAGATGAAATTTAGAAATCTCAAGATGGTAACAGCAAGGCCTAACACCAA
Organism: Pan troglodytes; assembly: GCF_028858775.2. Lineage (NCBI taxonomy): Eukaryota > Metazoa > Chordata > Mammalia > Primates > Hominidae > Pan > Pan troglodytes. The sequence goes on from NC_072407.2 coordinate 13,248,615, forward strand.
ACATGGGGCCCTTCTGAGAACAGGGCCCTATCTGTCTGGCTGTACAGGTTGCACACTCTGAAAGCCAGCCACACTCATGGATATGGCATTCGAGAACCCTCCCCCCTCCTTTTTTTTTTTTTTGAGACGGAGTTTCCCTTTTGTTGCCCAGGCTGGAGCACAATGGCGCTATCTTGGCTCACTGCAGCCTCTGCCTCCCAGGTTCAAGCAATTCTCCTGCCTCAGCCTTCTGAGTAGCTGGGACTACACCACGCCTGGCTAATTTTCATATTTTTAGTGGAGACGGGGTTTCACCATGTTGGCCAGGCTGGTCTCAAACTCCTGACCTCAAGTGATCTGCCCGCCTTGGCCTCCCAAAGTGTCAGGATTACAGGCATGAGCCACTGCGCCTGGCCATCAAGAGCCCTTATAATCTGCCTCTTGTCTTTCATCCAAGCCTTGTGAGGCCCCATCTCTCACACAAGTGCACCCCATTTCCAGCCCTCCCAAACTGCTCCACAACTCCAAGCCTTTGTCCAGCCCCTCTACCTCGAACGTTCTTCCTGGCCACAGCTCATCCTTTGAGACTTGCTGTAGTATCACCTTCCCAGAGTCTTTCCTAACAAACCCCCTCCTGGCCTGGGGTGGACACTTCTCTTCTGTGTCCCCACAGTCTGCTGCACAAATTCTAATCATAGCATCCAACATACAGTCATAGCCGTCAAAGTCCATGGCTGCCTTCCCAGGTTATGGACTTCGAGCCCCATAAGGGCATGTGGTCTCTATGATTCACCTCTGCATTTTCCAGGCTCAGCTAGGTCTGGAACACAGCAGACACTCAGAAAAGGTTTGTTGAAAGAGTAGATACAGGTTCTCAAGAATAAAGTATTAGGATCTGAGCTCGTTTTATTATTCTCGTAACCGGGAAGTCATAGACACTACCTAAAGAAACGGCCAGTAGGCCGGGCACGGTGGCTCACGCCTATAATCCCAGCACTTTGGGAGGCAGAGGCAGGCAGATCATGAGGTCAGAAGATCAAGATCATCCTGGCTAACACGGTGAAACCCCGTCTCTACTAAAAGTACAAAAAAAATTAGCCGGACATGGTGGCACACACCTGTAGTCCCAGCTACTCAGGAGGCTGAGGCAGGAGAATCACCTGAACCCAGGAGGCAGAGGTTGCAGTGAGCCAAGATTGTGCCACTGCACTCCAGCCTGGGCGACAGAGCAAGACTCCATCTCAAAAAAAAAAAAAAAAAAAGAAAGAAAAAGAAATGGAGAGTAAAGGACATCATAGAAGGTTATAATTATAAAGGCAACTACAAGAAGAAAAATCCAAGATTCCTAAATAGCAGAAGAGCCATGTACACAAAACTGACCTCAAGACAAAGAAATGATGGAGGCCAATTTATATGGAAGAGATAAAGAAGACTGTCAAAGAGTTACCCTACCCCTGAAAAAAGCAGCAGGCCCAGGCAATTTCACAAGGGAAATTTGAACAAACTTTTAAAATGTAAATATTCCAATGTTTTTTAATTGTTCCAAAGCATTGAAAAAAACTTTCAAATTCTTTATGAAGCAAGTATACCATTGATACCAAAACTTAATACTGTACACAAAAAAGCAAGCTATAGATCAATATCACTTATGACCATAAGTTAAGAACCCTCAATAAGAATTATCAATCAGATTTCAACATCATAACCAAGTGGGATATATTTCAGGGTGCAAGTATGGTTTAATATTATGAAATCTACTTACATAATTAATCACAATAAATTTGAATATTATAGATTTGAGAGGGAAATCATATGATCACCTCCATAGACACTAAAGGCATTTGAAACAATATTCTTGATCAAAACATTCAATAAGGTAGAGAAAGATACCTTCTTAACATGAAAAAAAAAATTATCTCGACCCAATACCAACATCAGACTTAATGGGGAAACACTAGAAGCGTCTCCATTAAATTCTGAAACAACAAAACAAAGATGGTCATGTCAACACTATTTAATACTTTACTGGGTGTGTTAGGTGAATCAACTAGATTAAAATAAACTAGTGGTATAAAAATTAGAAGAGAGGAACTATTGCAGGAAATATAATTGTATATCTTGAAAACACCAGGAAATATGCTAAAAATCTACTACAGCAAAAAGAAAATACAACAAAATTAGTCAGGAACAAAATTAATTTACAAACATCAAGTTTTATCAATATAAGTAACATGGTGCAAGAAAAGACCTTATTTCTATTAGAAACAAAAAAAATTCAATACCTGGCAACAAACTTAGCAAGAAATAGTCAAGGCCCATGTGAGGAAAATGTATAACATGCTACTAAACATAACCCCCCTCAAAAAATTTAAACAAATGGAAATATAACACGCTCTTGGATAGAAATCCTCAACACCATAAAGCTGTAAATTCTCCATCGCTTAATTTAAAAATTTTAATGTAATCCAACAAACATACGAACAGGCTTTTTTGGCTAAAAAATTTGAGTCTAAAAGTTCATATAGAAAAAGAAAGAAGCAAAAGTAGCAATAAAAAATGTAAAGAAGAGCAAGGAGCAAGGGGGAGGTGGGTCAGTACTCCTAGATGTAAAAGGATGTTATGAAGCCTCAGTCATCACAACAATGTAGTGCTGGCCTGTAAGTTGGAGACAGATAGAGGCTAATGGAGTAGAATATCACATTCAGAAATAGTCTCAAAATCATATATGGATACACTATCACAAAGCTGACATCTCAAGTCATTGGAGAAATTACGGACCACTAAATAAGCAGTACTGGGACAAATAAGCAGCCTCTTAGACAAAAATAAAGTTGAATCCACTCTTCATGGCTCTCTAGGTTAACTTCAAATGCATAAAAAATTTAACTTTTTTAAAAAAACCTCACAAATGCTAAAAGAAAAATGAAAAAATACCTTTCATCTTGTAGTAAGGAAAGCCTTCTATCACCCAAAATCCAGAAGCCATATAAGATCAGAAAGTTCAACTGTACCAAAACGAAAAACTACTCTGCATGTTTAAAAAACACTGAAAGTAAAGTTGAAGAATAAATATTAAACCAGGGAAAAGTTTTCATATCAAATCACAAAGAAGTAATCTCCCTAATATATAACAGGAGTCACTAGCGGTCAATAAGACTTCTAAGTAACCCAACAGAAAATAGGCAAAGAACATGGATAGACAAGAAATATAAATAAATTTTAAACACATGAAAATATTCTTAGCCTCATGCATAATGAATAAAATACAAAATAAAACACTAAGATAGAAATGTTTACTTATTGAGTACATTGACAAAAATCCGAAGTTTGATAACACTCTCACAGTGAGACTGGGAAAACAGGCATTTCAAACATTGGTAGTGAGAGTGTATATTGACATAAGTTCTATAAAGATAAATCTCAAATTATCTATTTAAATTTTAAAAGTATTTATCTTTTCGGCTGGGCACAGTGGCTCACGCCTGTAATCCCAGCACTTTGGGAGGCTGAGACGGGTGGATCACATGAGGTCAGGAGTTCGAGACCAGCCTAACCAATATGGTGAAACCCTGTCTCTACTAAAAATACAAAAATTAGCCGGGTGTGGTGGCAGGCACCTGTAGTCCAGCTACTCGGGAGGCTGAGACAGAAGAATTGCTTGAACCTGGGAGACGGAGGTTGAAGTGAGCCAAGACTGTGCCACTGCACTCCAGCCTGGGCAACAGAGTGAGACTCCGTCTCAAAAAAAAAAAAAAAAGTATTTATCTTTTCACCCAACAATTTTACTTTTGGCAACTTATTCTACTGATAGACTCTTATGTGCAAAATGACGTATGTACAATGCTATTCACCACAGCATTGTTTACAGTAGCAAAATATTAGAAACAATTCAAATGGCCATCAAGTTGACTAGGGAACTAGAAATATAAATTACATGACATTAATAAAATAGAACATTAAGTAGCTATAAAAATGAATGAAGGTGCTCTATATGTTCTAATATGGAAAGATCTCCAAGATACAGTTTTAAATGGGAAAAAAGTACAGAACAGTGCATATATTTTGCTACTTTTTGTGTAAAGAAGGAAGAAAAACAAGAATATGTACTTGTATTTGCTAGTATATACATAAAGAATCTCTAGAAAGATACATAAGAAAAAGAAGATGGTTACCAAAGGCACGGATGGGAATGGATAGATGGGATCAAGGATGGGAGGGGGACTTTCTCTTTATACTTTGAGTTGTTGACATTGTGACTATATTATCATGAGAGGAGGAGAAGAAGGAGGAGGAGGAGGAGAACTGGAGTAGAGGTGATTTTTATTGTCATAACTACCAAAGTACTTAAAACTGAATGAAGTCCAGATCACAGTCACTTTTGAGAATCTCATTGCTCATCAGGTGGGATTTTTCAATGTGAGATTTGCTCATAGTTCATTTTCAGCCACAGAGTACAGCACTGACTTTCAACTGCTGCCTTAGAATTGTTGACATGATTATGGTGAATTATACTCCTGACCAATTTGGGCTAAATAGGCAACAGATAACATCTTTTAAATTTTTGTGGCAACATTGGTAACTATTGCCCACAGGCTGTGAGAAAAGAATAGGCAATCAAAACTCCACACACACACACACACACACACACACACACACACACACACACACACTTTGGCCAGTGTGATTCTATATATGGTTAAAATCATCATATAAGATTGCTGATATTGGCTGGGTGTGGTGTCTCAGGCCTGTAATCCCAGCACTTTGGGAGACTGAGGTGGGTGGATCATGAGGTCAGGAGTTTGAGACCAGCCTGACCAACATGGTGAAATCCTGTCTCTACTAAAAATACAAAAATTAGCCAGGCATGGTGGCGGGTGCCTGTAGTCCCAGCTACTTGCGAGGCTGAGGCAGGAGAATGGCTTGAACCCGGGAGGCGAAGGTTGCAGTGAGCCCAGATTGCACCACTGCACTCCAGCCTAGGCGACAGAGCAAGACTCGGTCTCAAAAAAAAAAGATTACTGATATTAGGAATGCCGTAATCCTTTTAAATTAGCTCACAGAGCCTATTAATGAGATAATGAGTTAAGATGTGACCTGTGAGTCCTTATAATTATCTACAATTCAGTTATTGCAGGTAATTGTCTACCCTTTCACTTATTAATAGGTCAACACAAAGTCAGCTTGTTAATTAGCTATTTCTGAAATATTGTTCATACCAGTAATCAAGGGAAAAGAAAAGGAACAGAAAAAAGAGAAAGAAAGAAAATAGAGTTTGATATGGTTTGGCTGTGTCCCCCCTCAATCTCATCTTGAATTGTAATCCCCATAATCCCTTCATGGGAGGGACCCAGTGGGAGGTAATTGAATCATGGGGGCAGTTTCCCCCACGTTGTTCTCGTGATAGTGAGTGAGTTCTCACAAAATCTGATGGTTTTATAAGCGTCTGGCATTTTCCCTGCTGGTACTCATTCTCTCTCCTGCTGCCCTGTGAAGAGCTACCTTTCACCATGATTGTAAGTTTCCTGAGGTCTCCCTAGCCATGTGGAACTTTGAGTCAATTAAACCTCTTTTCTTTATAAGTTACCCAGTCTCGGGTATTTTTTTCATAGCAGCATGAGAATGGACTAATACAGAGTTCATATATCTTGTATCAAAAACTAGGCATCATATGTGACAAAAGCAGCAGGAACTTTATATAAATATATTTGTAGAAAAAATAGCCCGTTTTTATCTTGCTACCATGACTCCAAAGGGGTGAAGCCAAAGTTTCTACAATGAACATGCATTACCTTTATAATTAATAAAAGAGGCCAGGCGTGGTGGCTCATGCCTATAATCTCAAAGATTTGGGAAGCCAAGGTGGGAGGATTGCTTTAGCCCAGGAGTTTGAGACTAGCCTGGGCAACATAATGAGACCCTGTCTCAACTAAGTAACTAACTAACTAACTAAATAAATAAATGAAGCTAGGCACAGTGGTGTGTGCCTGTAGTCCTAGCTACTCATGAGGCTAAGGCAGGAGGATTGCTTGAGCCCAGGAGTTCAAGAAACAGTAAGCTATGATCATACCACTGCACTCCAGACTGGGTGACAGAGCAAGACAGGAAAAAAAAGAAAGAAAAGAAAAGGAATTTTAAAATGTAAACAAGTACAGGCTGAGCATGCAGACAGGCCTGATGTTAACTCTGATTCTGTCATTTATTATCTACAGAATCTTGGGCAGGTTGCTTTAACCTCTCTGAGTCTCAGTTTTCCCACATGTAAACTGAGGATAATCATACCTGCTTTCCAGGGCTGAAGTGAGCCGTGGATGGACAATGTTTGTGAAGCACTGAGTGCAGGCTGTGGCACAGAGTGGGCACACAGTAAAAAGGATTCCCACCCCCCACCCACCCAGTGGAGGCAAGACCCATGGAAGTCAAGCCCAACCTGGACCACAGTTCCTGAGTTTCTCCATTCAGGCTATTCTGTGGCTGTGTAAAAGAACAGGTACTTGTCCCTGCTTGTTGGAAGAAACCTGGTTATTAATCCATACCCATCCCATGATTGTAATTAGGACACCTGGAATTTTTGGAAATAAACTAGCTCTGTCCAGATCCCAGAAGGGTGTTTTCCTTATTATGCTAGTGAAAAGGTTTCAGTGCAGGAAATGGAAATGGCTGTAGATACTGTAAGCAGAAAGGTCTACAATAGAGAGAACTAAGAGCTTACAAAATGATTAGAAGAGCTGGAGGGGTGAGCTCTAGACTGAACTTCAGGAAGGATTTTTAGGAGACAACAGAACTGACCCAGCTGGGAGGCCACTACTTCTCAGCAACCATGGGACAAACTTCAAGAACTCACTAAGTAGTTCAGATACCTGAGCTTGAACTCTGTCGCTTGTTATCCATGTAACCTTGAACACATTGCTTGAATTCTCAAGAATCAAGACAAGGAAGTTGGCATCATAGCCACTGCTTCTCTGTACCTATAATCTGGTTAATAGATTCATCACCACAATCTTTTTTAATCAAAAACAAACAAAGCTAAAACCAATTGGGAAACAGCCTCTGCCTCATCTAAACTTTTCAAATCTCACATGAGTACATTTCACTAGTAGAAAGTCATGTCCAGAACCCTAGCTGCGAGGGAGCTTAGAAATGCCATTTTTTAGCTTGTCAGGCTCTCAGTGCAGAAAGGCATACGAGAAACAAATTTATCACAGAAAGTCATTCTCTTGGAAATTGGGGCAACCTCAGCCAACACCTATTTGTCTGCATAGGCTCCAAGAGTAGTCATGAGTTTATGCTCATTACGCTCACTGGAAGATGTAGTAGGCATTTGGCTGCCTTGTAAGTATACATCACTCCTTCTGTCTAACAATGCCCAGCTTTTAATTTATTAATTTCATTCGGATATCTACCTCTCCTCTAAGCAACACATGCCTTCGGAAAACTGACCCCAATTCCAGCTCCAGGGGTGGAACCTAATTAAATTAGCACATTCCATCTTTCTGGTCACAGACATTGGTCTAAAGGCAGGCATGTTAACAAAGCCAGAAGAATCATGATGAGAAGCAAGAATTCAAGAATTTTGCTTGAATTGCTGACACAAAAGCACTCTCATGTCTGCTTGATGTAATCAAGAAAACAAGTAGTCCTTGCTTCTGTCTTGCTACCATGGATGAAGCCAACCTGAGGAAAAAGCTCATACACAGAAGAGGGAAGAGCCTGGAATCTCAGAGAAATAGAACTGGGCCCTGCTCAAACCTTACCTGAACTCTATATTAGAGTTATGTAGAAAGAAATTGATTAATGGGTTTAGCAGCAGCTAAAGTGAATTGGAAAACAGATTGGAAGAAAATATCCACAATGAATAACCAGATTCATGGAGAGGCAAAGGGACTGAAAATACAGATATGAACATAAAAGACATACAGAATACAGTGCTAAGGTCTAACGTATGTGTAAACAGAATCCTGGAAGGACAGGAGAGAAAATTTGAAAAAGCAGTATCTAAAGAGATAGTGGATGAAGAATTTCTAAAAATGACAAAAGACAAAGCCCCAGATTCAGGACACATTGTGAAACCCACGCTGAATAAATACCACATTCAGGCAAATAATAGTAAATTATTTTTAAAAAATGACAAAGAAACAATATCAAAAACAGTAAAGAATCGAGAGATTACCTTGACTGGAACAACAACAATGAGGCTTCCAGGTAACTTCTCAGTGGAAACTGTAGAAGCCAGAGACAATGGAATATCTTCAAAGTTCTGAAAGAAAATAAGCGCTAATCCAGAATTTCATACCCAGCTAACATGTCCTTCTAAAGGATGAGATGATTTAACTCCAGCAAACCCCTGTTAATGGAAAATACTGAAGGGTGTTCTTCAAGCAGAAGAATATAGGCATTCTAGACACAGGCATTAATGAAGAACATCAAAAAAGGGGGAAGGCTAGATAACTATTGTATTTTTAAAATAATAACAATAATGTAATAACATCTAATGGGTTTAAATATATACATTTAATATTCAATATATTTTTATTACATATATTTATTGTTGTACATAATATACATATGTATATACATATATATATAGAGAGAGAGAGAGAATTAAAATATATAACAACAGTAACATATAAGTCCAGACAAGAAATGAAGTTATTCTAAAGGTCCTTACATTGTCTGGAAAGAGAAAGAGTAATAATTTAGATTAGACATTGATAAGCCAGTGCATATTATAATTTCATGGGTCACTACTAAAGGAAGAGTAAAGGAATAGAATTACCAAGCTAACAGAAGGGGAAAATAAAATAATTGAAAAATTCAAAGAATTGAAATTATACAGATTGTGTAAGTGTGTCTTGGACACAGCTTAAGCTAAAACTAATAAGAAAAAGAACAGCAAATTAAACCCAAGGAAACAACCCAAGTAATTAATCACACAGGTTTATTAAAAGAGAAAAAAAGTACATAATTATCTCAATAGGGGCACAAAAATCTTCTGATAAAAGTCAACATCCGGCCGGGTGCGGCAGCTCAGGCCTATAATCCCAGTACTCTGGGAGGCCGAGGCAGGCGGATCACGAGGTCAGGAGATCGAGACCAGCCTGACCAACATGGTGAAACCCCGTCTCTACTAAAAATACAACAAATTAGCTGGGTGTGGTGGCAGCCACCTGTAGTCCCAGCTACTCGGGAGGCTGAGGCAGGAGAATAGCATGAACCCAGGAAGCGGAGCTTGCAGTGAGCTGAGATTACGCCAGCCTGGGTGACAGAGTGAGACTCCTTCTCAGAAAAAAAAAAGTCAACATCCATTTATGATAATAATGCTTAGCAATCTAAGAGTAGAAGGGAATTCTCTTAATCTGATAAAGAATATCTACCCCAAACCTAGAGCAAACTCACATTTAATGGTGAAAACTTAAAAGCTTCTCTGCAACAGGGAACACAGTAGAATGCCTGCTATCATCACTTCAACATTGTACTAGGAATCCTAGGTAAGTCAATAAGACAAGAAAAAGAAATTAAGTCTAAGGGTTGGAAAGGGATAAAAATGAATTATTCACAAACAGTATCAGTGTGGATTTAGAAATTTTTTAAAAGTACAGGCATACCTCAGAGATATTATGGGTTCAATTCCAGACCACCACAATAAAGCAAATATTACAATAAAGTGAGTCACACAAATTTTTTTGTTTCCCATTGCATATAAAAGTTATGATTGGGCAGGAATGGTGGCTCACATCCGTAATCCCAGCACTTTGGGAGGCCAAGGTAGGTGGATTGCTTGAGCTCAGGAGTTCAAGGCTAGCTTGGGCAACATGGCAAAACCGTCTCTACAAAAATTACAAAAATTAGCTGGGCATGGTGGCACAAGCCTGTGGTCCTAGCTACTTAGGAGGCTGACAGGTGGAAGGATTACTGGAGCCCAATAGGTCAAGGCTGCAGTAAGCTTAGATCATGCCACTGTACGCCAGCCTAGGCAACAGAATGAGACCCTGTCTCAAAAAAAAAAAAAAAAGTTATGTTTACACTACACTATAGTCTATTGTGCAATAGCATAATGTCTAAAAATGTACATTCTTTAATTTAAAAATACTTTATTGCTGAAAATGCTAACAGTCATCTGAGTCTTCAGCGAGTTGTAATCCTTTTGCTGGTGGAGGGTCTTGCCTCAATATTGATGGCTGCTGACTGCTCAGGGTGGTGGTTGGTTGCTGAAGGCTAGGGTAACTGTGACAATTTCTGAAAATAAGACAATGAAGTTTGCCACATAATTGACTCTTTCTTTCACAAAAGATTTCTCTATAGCATGCAATGCTGTTTGATGGGATTTTTACCCACAGTAAAAATTCTTTCAAAATTGGAGCCAATCCTCTCGAACCCTGCCACTGCTTAATCAGCTAAGTTTACATAATTTTCTAAATCTTCTGTTGTCATTTCAACAGTGTTCACAGCATCCTCACCAGGAGTAGATTCCATTTCAAGAAACCACTTTCTTTGTTTATCCGTAAGAAGCAACTTCAAGTTTAATCATAAGATTACAGCAATTCAGTCACATCTTGAGGCTCCACTTTTAATCCTAGTTCTCTTGCTGTTTCTGCCACATCAGTAATTACTCCCTCCACTGAAGTCTTGAACCTGTCAGAGTCATGCATGAGGGCTGGAATCAACTTCTCCCAAATTCCCATTAATGTTGATATTTTGACCTCCTTCCAATAATCATAAATGTTCTTAATAGCATCTAGAATGGTGAATCCTTTATAGAATATTTTCATTTTGCCCAGATCCATCAGAGGAATCACTATGTATGGCAGCTATAGCCTTATGAAATGTATTTCTTCAGTAAGACATGGAAGTCACACCTACTCCTTGATCTATGGGCTGCAGAATGAATGCTGTGTTAGCAAGCATGAAAACAACATGAATCTCCCAGTACATCTCCATCAGAGAGCTCTTCAGTGACTAGGTGCATTGTCAATCAGCAGTAGTATTTTGAAAGGAGTCTTTTTTTTTTTTTTTTTTGAGCAGTAGGTCTCAACAGTGGGCTTAAGAGATTCAGTAAATCATGCTATAAACAGATGTGCTGTCGTCCCAGCTTTGTTGTTCCATTTATAGAGCACAGGCTGAGTAAATGAGCACTGGCTTCAACTTAAAGTCACTAGCTGTATTCGTGCCTAACAAGAGAGTCGGCCTGTCCTTTGAAACTTCAAAGCCAGGCACTGACTTCCCCTCTCTAGCCATGAAAGTCCTAGATGGCATCTCCTTCCAAGAGAAGGCTGTTTCATCTACCTTGAAAGTCTGCTGTTTAGAGTAGCCACCTTCATCAGTGATCTTAGCTAGATCTGGATAACTTGCTGTAGCTTCTCTATCAGCACTTGCTGCTTCACCTTGCCCTTTTACACTATGAAGATGGCTTCTTTCCTTAAACCTCATGAACCAACCTCTCCTAGCTTCTGACATTTCTTCTGCAGCTTCCTCACCTATCTCAGCCTTCACAGAGCTGAAGAGAGTTAGGGCCTTGCTCTGGATTAGTCTTTGGTTTAAGGGGATGTTGTGGCTGGTTTGATCTTCTATCCAGACCACTAAAACTTTCTCCATATCAGCAATAAGGCTATTTGACTTTCTTATCATTCATATGTTCACTAAAGTAGCACTTTTAATTTCCTTCAAGAACTTTTCCTTTGCTTTCCCAACCTGGCTAACCGTTTGGGGCAACAGGCCTAGTCTTCAGCCTATCTCAGCTTTTGACATGCCTTCCTCACTAAGCTTAATCATTTCTAGCTTTGAATTTAAAGTGAGAGACTTGCAACTCTTCCTTTCACTTGAACACACAGAGGCTACTGTAGGATTATAATTTCAATATTGTTTTGTTTCAGGGAATAGGGAGGCCTGAGGAGAGGGGGAGAGATGGGAGACGGGCCAGTCAGTGGAGTAGTGAGAATATACACAACATTTATTAAATTTGCGAGCTTACATAGGCATGGTTTGTGGTACCCCAAAACAATGACAATAGTAACATCAAAGATAACTGATTACAGATCACCCTAACAGATATAATAATTAACAGGTGTGAAATACTGCAAGAATTACCAAAATGTGACACACAGACATGAAGTGAACACATGCTGTTGGAAAAATGGCACCAACAGACTTGCTCAATGCAAGATTGCCACAAACCTTCAATTTGTAAAAAAAAAAAAAAAAAAAAATGCAGTATCTGTGAAGGACAGCAAGGCAAAGTACAGTAAAACAAGCTATGCTTGTCCAGATAAAGTCATTACAATTAATATGGCTAACTGTACTATTGTTCACAAATATTCTACGTGCCTCCCTGCCTTGTTAAACTTAAACATACCTATGTGATTACTTTGGCTAAGTGGTGTGTGTATCTTCTGGGAAGAAGCTTTAGGAGCCAGCTCATGGTTAACCATGTTCTCTGTTTTCTGTACGTATGAGAATCTTGAAGCATGTGCTGAGACAGATCCTCTATCAGTCTGGGTCCATGAGCGACTTCAAAGGGCAGGGCTTCCATGCAGATCTGTAGTGGATTTATAGTGTAAGTGAAAGGCAAATGCTGTTTAAAGAAGTGAAAGTTTTTGTTTTTTACTGTAGCATAACCTAGCTTATCCTGATGGACACACTTGAGGTTTCTGGATGTGAGAAACATCAAATGTATTTCTATAAAGTAACAGCAACAAATAGGAAGTTTAAAAAAAATTTTTTTTTTGAGGGACAGGATCTTGCGTTTTTACCCAGGCTGGAATGCAGTGGCATGATCACCACTTATTGCAGCCAAACTCCTGGGCTCAAGTGATCCTCTTGCCTCAGCCTCTCGAGCAGCTGGGATTACAGATGCATGCCACCATACTCAGCTAATTAAAAAAAAAAATTTGTAGAGACAGGTTCTTGCTATGTTGCCTAGGCTGGTCTTGAACTCCTGGGCTCAAGTGATCCTCCCACCTTGGCCTCCAAAGTGCTGCAACTACAGGCATGTGCCACTGCACCCAGCTGAAAGTAAAAATTTAAAGGTACTGTTTGTAATAGCATAAAAAATAGTGAGTACCTTTGGGACAAATATAATAAAATATGTGAAAGACCTCTACCCAGGAAACAATAAGACATTAGAGAATTAAAGAAGATCTAAATTAATGAATATAACATATTCGTGGATTCAAAGACTCAATATTACGAAGATGCCAACATTTCTCACATTGATCTACAGATTAAATGCAATCTCAATAAAAAATATTAGCAGTGTTGTTCATGGAAATTGACAAGCTGATTCTACAATATATGGAAATGCAAAGAATAAAAAATAGTCAAGACATTCTTAAAAAGAAGAACAAGATGGAAATACTATTAAGCATCAAGACTTATTATAAATCTACAGCAATTAACTTTGATATTGGCACATAGGTAAACAAATAGACCAATCCCCTTTCTGCGGGTCCAGAAAGGGACCCACATATGTAGAACCTTCTTTTTTGTTTTTTGTTTTTGAGATGAAGTCTTACTCTGTTGCCCAGGCTGGAGTGCAGTAGCACGATCTCGGCTCACTGCAAACTCCATCTCCCAGGATCAAGCGATTCTCCTGCCTCAGCCTCCTGAGTAGCTGGGATTACAGGCACGTACCACCACACTCAGCTAGTTTTTGTATTTTTAGTAGAGATGGGGTTTCACTATGTTGGCCAGGCTGGTCTTGAACTCCTGACCCCAGGTCATCTGCCTGCCTCAGCCTCCCAAAATGTTGGGATTACAGGCATGAGCCACTGCGTCCAGCCTGGACCCTTCATTTTTGAAAAAGGTAGTGCTTCAGAGTAGTGGAGAAAGGGCAATCCTTTCAATAAACAGAATTGGGTCCTTTTTTCTTTAAGTTTTTCTTCTCTTTACCTACTGTCTATTTCTTCCATGTTTTAGCCATTGGATATCCATATTTAAAAAAAAATAAATAAAACAACAAAACACCATATACATTTAAAAAAAATCAATCCAAGTGGATCATGGATCAAAATGTGAAGGGTAGAACAATTAATCCTCTAAAGATAATATAGGAAAATATCTTTATAACCTTTTCTATGGTAAGGAAAGATTTCTTAAATAGGATTCAAAAAACACTAAACATAGAAGAAAAGATTGGATTACGTCAAAATTTAAAACTTCTATTCATCAAAATTCACCATTAACAGAGTATAGGCAAAGCACAGAGTGAAAGATACCGTGATATGTATTACCAACTAGTAGTTATATCCAGAATATATAAAAAACTATTATAAGCCAAGAAGAAAAGAGCTGAAAAACTAATAAAAAATGGGCAAGAAACTTGAACGAGCACTTCATCAGAAAGGATATCCAAGTAGTCAATACACATATGAAAAAACATTCGACATCATTAGTCATCATGGAAATGCAAATTAAAACCACAACAAGATACCACTGGATTCCCACCAGAATGGCTAAAAATAAGAAGATTGATGATATCAAGTGTTGTCCAGGATGCAGCACAAGAAGAACACTCATCTCATGCTGATGGGAGTGAAAATTGATATAACCACTCTGGAAAAGAGTTTGACACATGCTACCTGCCAGCAATTCTTCTCCTATGTATACATGCCCAGCAGAAATGTATGTACACTTGCACAAAAAAACTCTCAAAGGATGTTCTTAGCACCATTATTCATAATAACCAAAGACTGGTAATAACCCAAATACCCATCAACAGAAAAAAAAAAAAAGCTTCATATTACATGGTATATTCATACTATTCAGCAATTAAAATTAACGGACTTCAGCCGGGCATGGTGGCACATGCCTGTAATCCCAGCAATTTGGGAAGCTGAGGCAGGAGGATTGCCTGAGCTCAGGAATTTGAGACTAGCCTAGACAACATGGTGAAACCCCATCTCTACAAATACAAAAGTTAGCCAAGCACAGTGGTGCATGCCTGTAGTCCCAGCTACTTGGGAAACTGAGGTGGGAGGATCACTTGAGAGGCTGCGGTGAGCCAAGATCATGCCACTGCACTCCAGCCTGGGCAACAGAGTGAGACCCTGTCTCAAAAATTTTAAAAAATAAAATTAATGAATGTCAGCTACATTTTAATAAATGGACGAATTTCACAAAGTTAATGTTGAGCAAAGAATACACACCATATGATTCCATTTGTAATAAGTTCAAGAATAGGCCATTAGCTCTCAAAGTGTTGTCCCGGGCCAGCAGCATCAGCATCACCTGGTAACTTGTTAGAAATGAACATTCTTAGGCCGGGTGTGGTGGCTCACATCTGTAATCCCAGCACTTTGGGAGGCTGAGGCGGGCGGATCATGAGGTCAGGAGTCTGAGACCAGCCTGGCCAACAGTGAAACTCCGTCTCTACTAAAAATACAAAAATTCAGCCAGCCATGGTGGCGGGCGCCTATAATCCTAGCTACTTGGGAGGCTAAGGCAGGAGAATCACTTGAACTTGGGAGGCAGAGGTTGCAGTGAGCCGAGATCACACCACTGCACACCAGCCCAGGTGACAGTGTGAGACTCCATCTCAAAAAAAAAAAACAAAAAAAAGAAATGAACATTCTTGGGTTCTACCCTAGACCTATTGAACCAGAAACTTTAAGAGTGTGTCCCAGAAATATGTTTTAAAAAATCTTCCAGGTGATTCTGTTATACACTTAAATTTGAAAATCACTGGAAACAACAAAATTAATTTATGGTGTTAGAAGTTGGGATAGTGATGGTTTGGGGTTTAGGAAAATGGGGAAGTGGAGCTCGGGGGCATGAGAGGGTTGTAGGGTCCCAGTGCTGTTCTGTTCCTTGGCCTGGTTGGGAAGTATTTCCAGCCTGTGATGATAGTTCACCGACCTACAAGTACACTTGGGATTTGTGCACTTCGTTGTTTACGTCTTATGTTTCATTTTAAAAAACTAAAACGCTTACTAGAAAGTGCTAGATAATAAAACTGAGGAAATCTTCCAAAAACAAAGCAAAAACAAAAAACAGAGATGGAAAAAATGAGTGAACAAAGAGATGCAGAACATATAATTTCTCAATAATAGATGTTCCAGAAAGAGAAACAGAGAAAAAGAAGGGAAAACAGCCAAGGGATAACTTGAGAAAAATTCTTAGAACTAAAGCCCATGAATTTCCAAATAAATTGAAAGGGCCTGTTTCTCCATGTTGGTCAGGCTGGTCTCGAACTCCTGACCTCAGGTGATTCACCCACCTCGGCCTCCCAAAGTGCTTGGATTATAGGCGTGAGCCATGCACCTGGCCCAGGATTGCTATTTTTTGTAGCAAATTTTATAGAACTGACTCTTTATGAGCATTCCAACTTTCATAACAACACAGCTAAAAGCAAAACATGATACTTTGATTGTATGATCAGATGGGTCGATTAAGGTATCTCCATCTCCCCAGAAATGATGCCAAAGATAAGCATTTATTAAAAATGAAGGGATGCTCACAATATCATGTTAAATGGAAAAAGCAGACTACAAAATGATGTGCATATTAATTCTGCTTTAAAAATTAGATGTAGAAGTGTGTGTGTGCATAGAAGAAAGTCTGAAGGATACACACCAAAATGTTTGGAGTTACTCTTTCTTCTTGATGGGTGGAGAGGGGGTATTTTCTTCCATTTGTTTATGTTTGTAGCCCATATTTCTGCCATCTCAGTATCCTCAAATCTTCCAGATTAACGGGGTCATGCTTTCTTTTAAGATTGAAATAAAAATGGCTGAAATATTCATCCTATGTCTTGTACAAAGTCCATGGCCCTCCCCCAACATCGCTGCAAATTTCCTGCTGCTTAGCTGTCATGTTCACTCCAGTTTCCTCTTCCTGCTGCTCTCGATTTCCCTGGCATCCTGATTTCTGCAGCTGTTCCCTTCTCTCTGCCCCTAGTTAACCCAAATATGGAACACTGCCCCTTTTCTTTGACTTCCCCCAAGGAGTATCTTACATGAGGCACTGCTGAGGGGCTACAGCCCTACATGGTACTATAGACAACTTAAAATCTACAGGAACATCTCTGTTCTGACGTGTCCTGGCTGACCCTGCTTCTGGGAGATTTTCACTGGACGCTCACCAGGGGAGAGGGATGGCCTCACTTCTGCCCCCTCCAGGCTCCACTCTGTGCCTTCAGGATACTCACCTGCCACCAAGAGGACACTACCAAATCCTCAGGTTCTTTGTTTTCATATGCAGGGTATGAGGCCCTCCCTCACAAAATCCGCTTCTTCCAGCAATAAGATCTTGTCTTTTATGTTGGAAATTTCATCAAGAAACCTTTTGAGAGTCATCTCCTCCAACTTGAACAAGCAGCAGGAGTCGGTTCTGGTTGTCTTCCCACTCCGTGCATAATGATTGCGCATTTTCTATCATGACTGTGCATTGTTTTTGTAATTCAACTATTTTCAGCAAGAGAAGTATCAAAAGAAATCAGGAGTGGTTGTTGAAGCAGCATCCACCTGTGAGCAGGTGTAAACATCAAGTCCCAAGGGTCCAGCAACTACCCAAAACCTCCTGCTTTGTGCCAGGCTGAGGGAATGTTCACTAAGGCAGTGTGGCAGGTGGAGGCCAGGGCAGGCCCAGAGTTCCCTGGGGCTGCTGAGCCCAGTGTGGGCAGGTTGGCAACAGGACTCCAAAGAGACATGTAGCCAGTACAAACCATGCCCCAGCTAAGCGTGATGGCTTCCCCTTTCTTCCATATTGATATCACCTGCTCCAGGCCTGGCACAGGTGCAGCGCCTTCCCCAGAAGCCTTCCCTGACAGCCTCCTTCTTCACAAGCTCTAGTATTTATCAGCTGTGTGGCAAGTTAGTTCACCTCCCCCATGCCTTGGTTTCCCCACCTATAAAATGAGGATAAGAATGTTTGTAAGAATCAAATGAGTAATACTTGTAAAGTACTTGTAACGGTGCTTGGCTTAGAGTTAGTACTCTATCATGTTAGTCATCATCACCATCACCATTATGATTTCCACTATGCCCATGGAATCTGCCCTTGATCAAGACATCCACTTGGTCTTGTGTGGGAGGCTGCCTAGGGGAAGCAGGGCCTGATATTATTTATTTCTGCTCACATCCCAGCCAGCAAAGGTGCCAGCACTGAATTTATGCTCAGTACCTACCTGGCTGATTAAACTTTGGAAAGAAGCAGCAGGCCAGTTAAGAAACCACATGCAAGCATAACTGTCCTGAAACCCTACTTAGTTCTGTGACGTCCCTTCTTAGAAATTCTGAGTTTTCTTTCCCTAGACATGGTCACTATTTCTACCTAGATTCTTTCATAACCCACTCATCAGAGAAATGTAAGAACCAAACAAGTGAAAGTAAGACCTTTATCAGGAAAACTATAAAACTCTGATGAAAGAAATAGAAGAGGATACAAACAAATGGAAAGCTATCCTATGCTCATGGATTGGAAGAATTAATATTGTTAAAATGACCATACCGCACAAAGCAATCTACAGATTCAATGCAATCCCTATCAAAATATCAATGTCATTTTTCAAAGAAATAGAAAAAAAAAATCCTAAAATTCATATGGATCCAAAAAAGAGCCAGAATAGCCAAAATGATCCTAAGCAAAAAGAATGAAGTTGGCAAGCCAGGCACGGTGGCTCACGCCTGTAGCCCTGGCACTTTGGAAGGCCAAGGTGGGCGGATTGCTTGAGCTCAGGAGTTCGAGACCAGCCTAGGCAACATGGCAAAACCCCGTCTCTACCAAAAATACAACAATTAGCCGGACATGGTGGTGCATACCTGTAGTCCCAGCTACTCAGGAGGCTGAAGCAGGAGGATCAGTCGAACCTGGGAGGCAGAGCAGAGGTTGCAGTGAGCTGTGATCACACCACCACACTCCAGCGTGGGCAGCAAAGCCAGATCCTGTCTCAAAAAAAAGAAAAAGAATAATGTTGGAAGCATCATACTACCTGACTTCAAAATATATTACAAGGCTATAAGTAACCGAAACAGCACAGTATTAGTATAAACATAGACATGGACCAATAGAACAGAATAGAGAGCCCAGAAATAAAGCTACATATTTATAGCCAACTGATTCTCAACAAAGGCACCAAGAACATACACTGGGGAAAGGACACCCTCTTTAATAAGTGGTGCTGGAAAATTTGGATATTTATATGCAAAAGAATGAAACTGGGCCCCTATTTCTCACCATATACAAAATCCATCTTGAGTTCAAGATGGATTAAATACTTAAAACACCTGAAGCTATAAATTACTAGAACAAAACAGGGAAAACACTTCAGAACATTGTTCTAGGCAAAGATTTTATGGCTAAGACCTCAAAAGCATAGATAACTAAAACGAAAATAGACAAATAGGACTATATTAAACTAAAAAGCTTCTACGAAGCAAAGGAAACAATCAACAGAGTGAAGGGGCAGCCAGCTGAACAGGAGAAAGTATTTGCAAACTATTTATCTGGATATTAGTCCCAGATAATATCCAGAATATGCGAGGAACTCAACTCAACGGAAAAATACACACATTAAAAATGGGCAATGGACACAAACACAATTCTCAAGAAAAGACAAACAAAAAAAAGAAAAAAACAAAAACAAATCAAGAAAAGACAAACAAATGGCCAAGTCTGTTAAAAAAAATACTCAACATCATGTAACAAACCTGCATGTTCTGCACATGTACCCCAGAACTTAAAGTATAATTTAAAAAAAGTCAACATCACTAGTCATCAGGGAAATGCAAATAAAACCACAGTGAGGTATCCTCTTAACGTCAGTTAAAATGGTTATTATTAAAAAGACAAAATATACAAATGCAAGTGAGAATGTGGAGAAAAGGGAACTCTTACACACTCTTGGTGGGGAATGTAAATTAGTACAACCACTATGGAAAACAGTATGAAGATTTCTCAAAAAACTAAAAATAGAACTGCCATGTGATCCAGCAACCCCACTACTGGTTATCTCTGCAAAGCAGACCCTCACCAGATACCAAATTTGCTGGTGCCTTGATCTTGGACTTCCTAGCCTCCAGAACTGTGAAAATAAATGTTTGTAGTTTATGGTATTTTGTTATAGCAGCCTAAGGTAACTAAGACATCTATTTCTAAACACTTAAATCCTCCTTTGTAGGACAAAGTTTTGCCAGCACAAGGAGTGTATTAGGTAATCAGTCTGGAAGTGAAGACCCAACCAGACATACAAAAGGGCTTTGAGCAACGGCACAATTATTGGAATAAGTGTGTGCTCCCAAGCCAACTATCTTGAGAGGAATATTGCATTTGCTACAAAACCAACCTAGTTGTTTCCAGTCAGTCCTCTGCAGAAAAGCTATACAACCATGAAGATTGAGAAGCAGCAGTTGAGCAGTGGGTGGCTTAACTTTGTCTAAAAACAAAAACAAAAGTGAACACAAAGTCTGAGTTACCTAGTAAGTAGGGATTTGAATGAGGTGAAGTGTTAAGTTCCAAATGTGTCCTATGTCAAAGCAGCCTTGGAATCGCATATTTATCTTTATCACCAGGGCTCAGAGTTTGTGTTGGAAATAGAAGAAAACACCCAGATACATGTTTTCCACCTAAGTGCTGTAACGGAGGGAATATAGTGTGGCTCCAGTGGGCTCATAGCTCAGAGGCACCCAGGTCCTTCCCAGGAGAGTCAGTGGTTTCTTGCTGTTCTAGTTGCCCTGGCCTTGAGTACAGCCCTCTGATCACAGCCCTGGGGATTCCCTCCATCTGGTCACCCTGAGCCAAAGCTGGAGGAGGTTGGTGAATGGCAGTTCTCAGGCCACATCTCCTGATGCCTGGCAAGAAACACATCAGGTGAAGCCAGAGGACAGAGATGACTGGCCCATGCCGGGCAGTGGCCACGTGGCTCTCTGTACCATTTAGGATCTAAGCAGGGTAGCAGAAGCACAGTGAGTGATTCACAAAAGGGGGTTTGTCTAGCCAGGCGTGGTCGTGGGCGCCTGTAATCCCAGCTACTCTGGTGGCTGAGGCAGGAGAATTGCTTGAACCCAGGAGGAGGAGGTTGCAGTGAGCTGAGATTGTGCCACTGCACTCCAGCCTGAGTGACAGAGCAAGGCGCCGTCTCAAAAAAAAAAAAAAATCTGTAGTTTTGTACAAGATGAGACTTAACCTTGGGTACTTCTTGCTGAAGCTTTAATGCTTTGTAAATAAAATCGGATGTTTATTAGAAAAGGTGGTTTGTCATAAGGATTATGGGAGCTGGTGAAGAATTCTAGGGGAGACTGTTGCCTTTTACATAGTGGTGGCCCTGGAGTCTCTGCTGATCAGCAGGGCTGGAGGTTGGGAAGAAAGCTGCGTAGAAGCAGGGAAAAGGGAGGACAAACTGGAACCTGTAAGGACAAACCAGAGCCTGTTCCTGTTTCTGCCTTACCAGAAATAGTCACATGGCCCTGCCCAACTATAAAAGCACTGGGAATATTGTGGGGAAATATATGTATATTCAGTAAGCAGAAATGCCTCTCAATCAAATATTAGTTATGTGATAATATAACTGAGGAGGAAATGGAATCCATGCTTGAATGATTCTCTGAAAGGTATCCTTTCCAGGTTTTTTTTTTAATCATATGATATGTTTTATTGCCTGAAGAAGATTTAGAGAGAATGTTTCTTTCCAGCACTCTGGACTTCCCCAAGAACAGGGTTGAGAACAGGAAATTCCCTTCAACTTCCTTCTTTAAGGTCAAGCAAACCTTATGGCCCATCCCTAAGAAATGTCTCCTGGAGGTAGGGTGTCCAACTCACCCTGATTTGCTCAGGACTTCCCAGGTTTTAGCACTGAATGTCCTGCATCCTGCAGAATGCATTAGTCTCAGCTGGATACCCTACTGAAAGAATATGAAATAGATCTAAGGACTTTGGAATAACTGCAATAATTTGAATCTATTAATTGCTGACATTTTTATAACAGCTTTATTGAGATATAATTCACATACCATCAGCTGGGGACAGTGGCTTACGCCTGTAATCTCAGCACTTTGGGAGGCTGAGGTGGGCGGATCACTTGAGGTCAGAAATTCCAGACTAGCCTGGCCAACATGGTGAAACCCTGTCTCTACTAAAAATATGAAAATTAGCTGGGCATGGTGGCGCATGCCTGTAATCCCAGCTACTGGGGAGGCTGAGGCATGAGAATCACTTGAACTTGGGAGGTGGAGGTTGCAGTGAGCTGAGATCGTGCCACTTCACTTCAGCCTGGGCGATAGGGCGAGACTCTGTCTCAAAATAATAATAATGATAACAATAATTCACATACCATAGAATTAACCAATTTAAAGTATACAATTCAATGGTTTTTATTATATTTACAGAGTTGTGCAAACCATCACCATGGCTGTCTTTGGAACATTTTTATCAGCCCAAAAAGAAATCCCATATTTACTGTAGTTACTCTCCATTTGTTCCCCAGCCCAACACAACCCTATTCTCTTTCTGCCTCTACAGATTTGCCTCTTCTGAATATTTTGTATAAGTGGAATCATACAATATATGGTCTTTTCAAGGGTAATTCATGTTGCAGAATGTATTGGTACTTTAATTCTTTATCTGGCTGAATAACATCTCATTTTGTTAATCCATTCATCAGTTGATAGACATTTGTGTTGTTCCTACCTTTTGACTATTGTGAATAATGCTGCTATGAACTTTCATGTACAAGCGTTTGTGTAAACATGTGTTTTCATTTCCTGTGGGCTGATTCCTAGAACTGCTGAGTTATAAACTAACTTTTATGTTCAACCTTTTGAGGAACTGCCAGACTATTTTCCAAAGTGGCTGCACTCGTTTACATTTCCACTAGCAATGTATGAGAATTCCTGTTTCTCCACATTCTTACCAACACTTATATCTGTCTTTCTGCTTATAGCCATTCTAGTGGGTATAAAGTGGTATCTCATCGTGGCTTTGATTTACATTTCCCTGGTGGCTAACAATGTTAAGCATCTTTTCACATGCTTATTGGTCATTTGTACATTTTCTTTGAAGAAATGTCTCTTCAGATTCTTTGCCCATTCTTAAATTGTGTTGTCTTCTTATTACTGCATTCTTTATGTTTTTTGGATACTGGTCCCTTGTCAGATATATGAGTTACACATATTTTGTCTCATTCTATAGGTTGTATTTTCACTTTCTTGAACAGTGTTCCTTGAAACATAAAGTTTTTAAATTTATGGAAGTCTAGTTTTGTTTGTTGCTCATGCTTTTTTTTTTTTTTTGTAGAGCCAACTGATCTTAGACAAAGCAAACAAAAACAAAAAGTGGGGGACACCCTTTTCAACTAATGGTGCTGGGATAACTGGCTAGCCACATATAGAAGAATGAAACTGGATCCTCATCTCTCACCTTATATAAAAATAAACTCAAGATGGATTCAGGACTTAAATCTAAGACATGAAACTATAAAAATTCTAGAAGATAACATTGGAAAAACCCTTCTAGACATTGGCTGAGGCAAGGATTTCATGACCAAGAACCAAAAGCAAATACAATAAAAACAAAGATAAATAGCGCAGACTTAAACTAAAGAGCTTTTGCATGGCAAAAGGAACAGTCAACAGAGTAAACCACCCACAGAGTAGGAGAAAATCTTCACAATCTATTCATCTGACAAAGCACTAATATCCACAATCTACAATGAACTCAAACAAATCACCAAGAAAAAAACAAACAATCCCATCAAAAAGTGGGCTAAGGACATGAATAGACAATTCTTAAAAGAAGATATACAAATAGCCAACAAATATATGAAAAAAACACTCAACATCACTAATTATCAGGGAAATGCAAATCCAAACCACAATGTGATACCATCTTACTTCTCCAAGAATGGCCATAATCAAAAACAGTAGATGTTGGCGTGAATGCAGTGATCAAGGAACACTTCTACACAGCTGCTGGGAATGTAAACTAGTACAACCACTATGGAAAACAGTGTGGAGATTCCTTAAAAAACTTACTACTAGGTTTCTACCCAGAAGAAAAGAAGTCATTGTACGAAAAAGATACTTGCACATGCACGTTTATGGCAGTACAATTCACAATGGCAAAATTGTGGAACCAACTCAAATGCCCATCAATCAATGAGTGGATAAAGAAACTGTGGTATGTATACATGATGGAACACTACTCAGCCAGATAAAGGAATGAATTAATGGCATTTGCAGTGACCTGGATGAGATCGAAGACTATTATTCTAAGTGAAGTAACTCAGGAATGGAAAACCAAACATTGTATGTTCTCACTGATATGTAGGGATTAAGCTATGAGGATGCAAAGGCATAGGAATGATACAATGGACTTTGGAGACTTGTGGGGAAGGAGGGGGCACCAAAATCTCACAAATCACCACTAAAGAACTTACTCATGTAACCAAACACCACCTGTACACCAATAACCTATGGAAAAATAAAACATAAATAAAAAAATAAACATAAATTTATAGAAGTCCAATTTTGTTTGTTGCTTTTTTTTTTTTTTTTTTTTCGTAGAGACAGGGTTTCACTATGTTGGCAAGGCTGGTCTCAAACTCCTGGCCTCAAGTGATCCACCCACCTCAGCCTCCCAAAATGCTGGGATTACAGGTGTGAGCCACTGGGCCTGGCCTAATTTGTTATTTTTTTGTAGAGATTGGGGTCTTACCATATTTACCAGGCTGGTCTTGAACTCCTGACCTCAAGCAATCCTCCTGCTTTGGCCTCCCAAAGTACTGGGATTACAGGTATGAGCCACTGTGCCCAGCCTGTTGCTTGTGCTTTGAATGTCATCGCTAAGAAACCATTGCCTAATCTAAGGTCATAAAGATGTATGCCTATATATAGCTTTAGCTCTTACATTTAGATCATCAATCCATTTTGAGTTAATTTTTGTATGTAATGTGAAGTAAGGTCCAACCTTATTCTTTTGCATGTGGATATCCAGTTGTCCTGGCATCATTTGTTGAAAAGACTATTATTTCTCTCATTGAATTGTCTTGGCACCCTTGCCAAAAGTTATTTGACCATATATGTGAGGATTTATTTATATGCTCAATTCTATTCCATTGATCTATATGTCTATCCTTATGCCAATACTGTACCATCTTGATTACTGTAGTAAGCTTTGAAATAGGTAAATACAAATCTTCCAACTTTGTTCTTTTTCAAGCTTGCTGTGGCTATTCTGGGTCCCTTGAATTTCCATATGAATTTTAGGATCAGCTTGTCAATTTCTGCAAATAAGTCAGATGGGATTTTGATAGGGATTACACTGAATCTATCGATCAGTCTGAAGAGTATTACCAGCTTACCAATGATCCATGAAAAATGATGTCTTTCTATTTATTTAGGTCTTCTTTCATTTCCTTCAATTACGTTTTGTAGTTTTCAGAGCATACATTCTGCACTTTTTTTGTTAAACATGCCTAAGTATTCTATTCATTTTGATGCTATGATAAATGGAGTTTTCTTAATTTTCAGTTTATTGCTACTGCAGTAAGTTTTATTTTTGTATATTGATACAAAAATACAACTTATTTTTGTGTATTGATCATGTATCCTGAAATCTTCTAAGTTGTTGTTGTGTTTTTGTTTGTTTGTTTGTTTGAGATGAGGTCTCACTATGTTGCCCAGGCTGGTTGCAAACTCCTGGATTCATCTAATCTTCCCACCTCAGCCCCCCAACTAGCTAGGATTACAAGCATGTGCCACTGCACCCAGCTCTTCTGAGCTTTTTTATTAATTCTAGTAGTTTTTCAGTAGATTCCTTAGGATTTTCTATATACAAGATCATGTCATCTGCAAACATAGTTTCACTTCTTCCTTTCCAATCTGGATGACTCTTATTTAATTTTCTTGCCTAATTATTACTGACTTATTTTTAAGAATCATTTATTTGCTAGGTCTTTTTGTCTTTAGCACACACCAATAACTTGGTGCTTACTTTATTTATAAGAAAACTGAGGAACAGAAAGGCACACTACCTGGATGTATGGGTCCTACAACACTCTAAGACTAAAACCTAGCTGTCTCAGTGTCCCAGACTAATGTCCTCTTTGAAGTTGGACAGCATTATTCTAAATAAAGAACTCCCCCAAGAGAATCAACTACAATTGTAAATTCAGTAAATTGAAATTTGTTGCAAATAAAACCAAGCACCAATTTTAATTCAACCTTCAGATTGATTTTTGCTACAAAGTTGCACAAATCTACATAATCTCAATTATGCTAGAGACTGAGCTTAGTAAATTACACAACCAAGTGAGCCTCAGTGGTAGGCCGAGGTCACACATTTCCAGCTCTCACCAGAGGTACCTCCAAACCCCAAAACTGCATAAAGAGGCACAAGTCCAAGTCCAGAAAGAATAGCTTTTACAAAGATTTGCACACACTTTTGGCTAAAGGTTTATTTATCGGAAGGCCTGTCCCTAATGTGTTCTGTTTTTGGTTCTCAGTTTTAACATCAGTGAGAGCACCAACATTTTGGGGAAGTGGAGCTTAAGCATTCAAAGAGCTGCCAGGCCTGTGACAGCCTGTAGGGGTAGGGAAGCTAATACTTGTCCTTAAGGCCAGAGCTTACCAAGGACAAGAAGATCAGGAACCAAGATGGCAAGTAATGTACAGTTTGGTCCAGTGATGCCCTTGGCCCAGCTCTGGAGCAGCCTAGAGCTCTGGCTGAGAAACTCAAGCAATTGAAACCAGACTCTAGGCAATTAATCCTGCAGTTCTGAGGTTGCTATAACTATCCCACCTGTTTAGGTGGAGTTAAAGGTCAGACCCTATAATAAACCTCCTTTCGGAAGTTGAGATCACCACGACCCCAGCCTAAGGGCCAAGTCAGAAGTGTTCAGGTCCTACCCCTCCCTGGAGCCAATAGCAGGCTTTATGTTCAGGGTCAGAGAAAGGCAGGAAGGAACCTCGAGTTCCAGGGCTTCTTTTAAGTGTGCCAGCCAGCCCCAGCTCCCTCAGAATTAGTATGAGAAAAGGAAGTTCAAAATAGCTCGAGACTGTAAACACAGGTGACTGTAAGCCTGTGAGCATGGACGTACACACCACCTCCCAAATCTTAGTTTGACTAACATCACAAGTCTGTGTTGTGAACTAAAGTGTAGACCAAGTATCCCTAAGGCCTATACAACATCCTTAATGCCTCTTCTTCCTTACCCCAGAAGCAATCCATCACCAGATCCTCCCAGTCTTTCCTCTGAAGCAATCTAGAATCCATTCCCTTCCCTCCAGCTCTACCACCACTCCTAAGCCAAGCTGTACTCATCTCCGCTGTGGCTATTCACTAGGATGCTCACATCTCTTCCTCAAAATGCAAATCTGAACATATCACCCATCTCCAGAAAATCCTTCCATGACTTCTCAGGTCTCTAATGGTAAAGATAAAACTCCCCAGGTTGTCTCCATGGCCCAGCACAGTTGGTCTCCAGCCACAGAGCAGGTCCCTGAGTTTTCACAGGGTTTATCATCTGCCTTCTGGAGCACACTAGCCACCTCTTGCTTATCCTGCCCAGTCGCTATGATGCAGTTGATTTAATGCATCTGTGTGCTATTCTGTGGGATGTCCAGATTGTCCATCTCTCTCTGCATAATGACTGAAGGCAAGAGAGTTAATATAACTATGGGGGGACACTGCAGATGAATATCTTTGTCTGTTCCACATGAATGCCAACTGTTCTGATCCTCTTGTTCCATTGGAATAGAAAAGAACACACGTGAAGTTTTTAGGTATCCAGTGGTCATGGTGTGCCAGGACATCCCCTTCAAAGTAAAATGCAAGTTGATGCCCATTTCATCCTTCCTACCACAAAGAAGGAAGCACAGCACGTGGCAGGGCTCTTTGGATTCTGGAGGCCACACATTCCACACCTAGAAATTCTTCTCTGGTGGTACCGAAAGTTGCCAGCTTTACACGGAGCCTGGAACAGAAAAGGGCTCTATAGGAGGTCCAGGCAGCTAGGCAAATAGCTTATCTTTTGGATCATATGATCCAGCAGACCCTATGGCATTGGAAGTGTCAGTGATAGGTAAGATGCAATACAGACCTCTTTGAAAGCCCCAGTGAAATAATCACAAAGCAGGCCCCTGGGTTTCTGGAGCATGACATCTGCATATACCTTTTGAGAAACAGTTCCTGGCATGTGACTAGGCTCCAATTTAGACGCAATGCTTGACTATCAAGTGACAATACGTCTAGAACTGCCCATGATGGACTGGGTTCTGTTAAGTCAGCCAAGTCCTAGTTAGGTAGGGCCTGTAGTACTTCATTGCAAGATAGAAATGGTAACCAAGCTTGGTTTACTGGTGGGTCAACTCAGCGTGTGGGTGGAAGCCAAAAATGGACAGTGTCTGCTCGACAGCCACAGTCAGGGGTTTTCTTGAAAGATAGAGGCAAGGGAAAATCTCCCCAATGAGCAGAACTGCAAGTGCGGCAGCTGCTTGTGGAAGGAGAACTCTACACAGGAGACATGTTCCTGGGCAGCAACCAAGGATCTAGCTGCCTAGTCAAGAGGCTGGAAGAAAAAGTCTGGAAGATTGAGGACAAGGAAGCATGTGGGTGGACATTTAGAAATAGGCACAAAATGTGAAGATTTCGTATCACACATTAACACCCACCAGAAAGCATCCACCACAAAAGACAACTAACAACTGAGTAGATTAAATGACTCAGCCACTTCATCACTGGCCATCCTGGAACTGGCACAACAGTCTCATGAATGGAATTGGTCACAGTGGCAGAGATGAAGGCTACTATGTATGCGCCTAAAAGCATGGACTCCCACATACCAAAGCTGATCTAGCTATTGCTGCCTCTGCCAGCAACAGAGATCCATGCTGAGTCCCAGATATAATACTATTCCTCAAGGAGACCAGCCAGCCACCTGGTGGCAAGTCAATTGCATGAGGCCCCTTCCATCCTGGAAAGGCCAGCAGTTTATCCTCACAGGGATAGAGACGTATCCTGGGAATCAGCTTGCCTTTTCTGCCTACAGAACCTTAGCCGGCACCAGTATCCTCAGAAGTTTACAGAGTAACTGATCCACAGGTATGGAATTCCATCCAGCATAGCATCCAACCAGGGACCCACTTCACAATGGAGGTGAGCAAGTGAGCCTATGACAATAGGATCTACTGGTCATATATATATACTGCACCATCCAGAAGCTGCCAGCCTGAAAGAGCACCAGAATGGCTTACTGAAGGCACAGCTAGGGCACTCGCCTGGAGGCAATAATCTGCAAGGACTGGATGCCATCCTTCAGGACCCAGCACATGCATTAAATCAGAGAGCTATAATCACAGCTAAATTACAGCTTCCTGCTATGTCCCCTACAGGAAAAATGCATGGGTCCAGGAACCTAGGGGCAGAAGCAAGAGTGGCTACACTTACCATCACTTCCAAGGACCCACTGGGGAATGTTGTGCTTCCTGTCCCTGAACTCTAGGTTCCATAGGGTTGGAAACACTAATCCCCAAAGGGGGCATATTCTTGCCAGGGACACAACTACACCCGTTAAGTCGCACTGAACTACAGAACTCTGGCTGCCACCAGGGTACTTTGGACTCCTTTTACCTAAGAATGAGTAGACAAGAAAAGAGTCACCATCATGGCAGAGATGACTGAGCTTGAATAGCAGGAGGTGGTCACGCTGTTTTTATACATCAGTAGGGGCTAAAATAATGTGAAGCCCAAATGATCCATTTGGGTATCTCTTGGTACTCCCTTGTCCAGTTGTAACTCTAAGTGGACATTTGCAGCAACCCTGGTCAAGAAGAGTATGATGACCAAGGGCTTGGACCTCTCAGGAATGAAGGTTGGGGTTATACCACTAAGCAAGCCAAGCCCCACTGAAGTGATAGCTGAAGGTGATGGGAACTTAGCATAGCGCAGAAGGGAGAAGGTAAGTACCAACCATGGCCCCAAGACTAACTTCATCAATGGTGATTGTAATTTGTTCCCCAAAGCTCCCTCTTCTAGGTTTCCTGTCGGGAAACCATGGAAAGAAACATGGGTGCATTGTGGAAAAGAGGATCTGTGCAGTATAAGGGGCAGACTGTGCAGGTTGTGGAGCTGCATCACTCAAGTCTCCTTCAAGAAAACCTGACAAAGTGCCCAGAGGAGTCATAAGTAATGGCAGCCCCCAGCTGCTTCCCCTGTGAATGCAGAAGCCACACTTCCTCTAGGCTCTGCTTCTAGACAACAACTGAGCACAACAGGATTACTGGTGTGCCCAGTCCTGCCCAAAGTGGACTCCTCTCATGAGCAGCTTTTTGCTCAGGGACTTCCCATCAACTTGACTGAGATTCTTCTCAGAGCTGGTCTATGGTCTAAGACTTCCTTCCCAGTCCTTCCTCCCTCTGTCCTCTCCCAGGGGTCAGCCTGGCCTCTGGATCTAAAGCCTCTCCCTGCCTACTCTTGCTCCCTTGCTCTTTAGCCCTCACAGATGTTTCCTTTGTCTTGGCATCTGCTTCTCAAAAAAACCCAAGTTGACAGAAATAATATATGATCTCTCAAAGATAGAGTACCTCTCCTAAAACATAGGGGCTGGCCGGGCGCAGTGGCTCACGCCTGTAATCTCAACACTTTGGGAGGCCAAGGCGGGTGGATCATGAGGTCAGGAGATTGAGACTATCCTGGCTAACATGGTGAAACCCTGTCTCTACTAAAAATACAAAAAATTAGCCGGGAGTAGTGGCACGCACCTGTAGTCCCAGCTACTCAGGCTGAGGTGGGAGGATTGCTTGAGCCTGGGAAGTTGAGGCTGCAGTGAGCCAAGATTGTGCCACTGCACTACAGCCTGGGTGACAGAGTGAGACCCTGTCTCAAAGAAAAGGGTGGGGCAGGGGGTGGGCCAGGCTTGAGGGGGAAGGATGGGAATAACATACCAAAAAAAGTTTAACTGTTTTCCATGATCATAATTGGTAGTAGAAGCATTAGTATTGTTATTCTGAGATGGCTGTGTTTATAATGTGGGATAAAGCAAATGGTTAATTAGGGGATCTTCTTATTCTACCAATTTCTCTGCCCTTCAAACCTAGGGTTCTCATTATGGAAAAAAGAGATACAGATGTAATATATAAGAAGTTAAGCCAGGCATGGTGGCTCATGCCTGTAATCCCAACACTTTGGGAAGCCAGGCAGGAGGACTGCTTGAGCCCAGGAGTTCAAGACCAGC
Organism: Pan troglodytes; assembly: GCF_028858775.2. Taxonomy (NCBI): domain Eukaryota; kingdom Metazoa; phylum Chordata; class Mammalia; order Primates; family Hominidae; genus Pan; species Pan troglodytes. The sequence continues at coordinate 13,279,750 of NC_072407.2, forward strand.
CTGGGCAATGTAGTGAGACCCAGTCTCTACAAAAAATTTAAAAATTAGTTGGTTGTGGTGGTGCACACCTGTAGTCCCAGCTACTCAGGAGGCTGAGGCAGGATCACTTGAGCCTGGGAGGTCAAGGCTGTGTGAGCCATGATCGTGCCACTGTGCTTCAGCCTGGCCAACAGAGTGAGACCCTGTCTCCAAAAAAAAAAAAAAAAAAAAAAGTAAAAGTATGTTATAGTTTGGTTTGATCCCTCCAAATCTCATAGTGAAATGTTGTTGGAAGTGGGGCCTAATAGGAGGTGTTTGGGTCATGGGCGGACACGCGGGGACACCCCTCAAGAGTGTCCTGGTGTCATACTCATGGTAATGAATGAATTCTTGCTCTATGAGTTACTGTGAGAGCTGGAAGGAGCCTAGCATCTCCTTCCACTCTTTTTTTTTTTTTTTTTTTTTGAGACAGAGTTTTGCCCTTTTCGCCCAGACTGGAGTACAATGGCACAATCTCGGCTCACTGAAGCCTCCGCCTCCTGGGTTCAAGTGATTCTCCTGCCTCAGCCTCCCGAGTAGCTGGAATTACAGGCGCCCACCACCACACCCAGCTAATTTTTGTATTTTTAGTAGAGACGGGGTTTCGCCACGCTGGCCAGGCTGGTCTTGAAGTCCTGACCTCAAGTGATCCATCCACCTCGTCCTCCCAAAGTGCTGAGAATACAGGTGTGAGCCACTGAGCCCAGCCTCCTTCGTCTCTCTCACCCCTCTCTTGCTATGTGATTCTGCACACCCTTCCTCTTCCACCATGTGTGGAAACAGCTTGAGGCCCTCACTAGATGCAGGTACCGGCATCATGCTTCCTGTAAAGCCTGCAGAACGATGAGCCAACTAAGCCTCTTTTATGAATTACCCAGCCTCAGGTATTCCTTTGTAGCCGCATTAAATGGACAAAGGCACCCTATAATCCTGAATTGGAATCAGAAAGAACACTGTAAAATCATGGGGCACCATAGATGCATGTGTGTATACACACTCATGTATACATACATATTTATATATGCATTTAACATATATAATTCCAAGACCTTCACTATCTTTAAAAATACATATTTACTATATATGTTTCTAGATGTCTATATTAAATGTATAAAAATGTTATATTTAAATATAATCAAAGCTCTGTCTACTGAATAGGCCTAGAACCAATGATCTACCAGTAACAATGAGAATTTCCAGTGTCCAATTATGGTCTTGCAATACCATTTCCCACTTAAGGAAACCAGTGCTTTTTGGAGAAATGACTGATTCCAAGTCTAGGACAGAAAATGATTAAAGTGAGCCTAGAACATCTTGCAATACCAGAAAACAAAGCAGATATCAAAGACAACTAGAGTTGTGTCAAAACAACTCAGGAACCAACTTAAAGAGGCTCCCAAAGGCCAAAAGCAGGACAATAAAGATAATAATTGCAATGAGATGAAGCCTATCAAATACATTTAAACTCATGAGTTCATAATATTGTTTAAAAAATAGTCACCTTCTGAGGATAACAAAGAACCAGTTCATATCTTAAAAGCTGGGTAAATAAAAGGAAAGAATTAAGCACTTATCTGCCTTTCCCACACAAACCCTACTGGGAAATCAAACAGTAGATGAGAGACAATGTCTCCTTATAAAATTATTCCATCTAATAAATGAAGAGAAAATGATAGATTAGAATATCCCCATGCTGCAATCCCCAGTGAATTACTTGCTGGATGTAGGCATTGAGCATCAGTGGCTGCTAACATAACAAAAGTGAAAAACAGATGTTACGTGCTTCTTGCTAAATGAGCACACCACTACCTAGAGTCTTATCAAAGGGATCAACCTGAGGCAAATTGTCTAGATCTAGCTGCTGATCTGCAGGAAATGCTGAGGATAAAGGAGTATATTGAACTGCACCACGGGCATGAAATTAGCAAAAACCCAGGCTATGAAAATCTACAGATCAAATGGCTTAAAATCTTCAACAATTTGTAAGAAAAGGAAAGGGATGGAGGGGACCCTTTAGATTAAAAGAGACTTAAAAGATATATCAAGTTTTTTTTAAAAGGACAGTAAGACTATAGCATGTAGGGATGCACATTTGGGTGACAAAACAATAAAGAAACTCAACGAAATTATTACTTATAAAAGTTAAGATGGAAGAAGGGAGGTGCTGGGACTGTGATGGGGAAGGGGGAACATGGAGGACCCTGGGGGGCTGGCAAAGTTCTATTCTTGACCTGAGTGGTGATTATAAGGGTGCTTGCTTTATAGTAATTCACTGAGTTCCTTTGCTTGCTTGTTTATTTACCAGTCCCTGAAATCACAGCCTGGGAAGCCCTGAAGTAGAGCAGGTGCAGAAGCTGAGGCAGGCAGGGCTGCTTGCTGAGTGAACCAAACACACCTGATTTACCCAGGGCCACTGGAGAGGCCTGGCTGGGCCCTAAACAGAAGAATGCAGTTGACTCAAGTGTCCTTGAAATCTTGAGCTACTAAACAGGTCTGTTCTCTTATATCACACATCATTCCAAAACAGATTTGCAGAAGATTACAAAACAAAACACAGTAGAAAGTGAGTAGGATCAGCTGTTAGAAAGAGCAAGGAAATAGTTGGTCCCAGCACCTGCCTTAAGGTAAGCTCAGGTCTAGGCCCACAATATAAACACATACAGCTGAGTTCCATGCTGCCCTTCTTGCCCAGCCAAGAATCCCACTTCCTGCTCCAGAGGTACTGCCTACCTTCCTTCCCCTTTCCTCGGCCATCTCGAAAGAACTAAAGCTCTGTCCGTGGGCTCCAGGCAGACGGCTGCAGTGTGGCCTCTCACCCCCTCTGCAGGCAGGAAGCTGCGCTGCAGCTCTCTGGGCCCTTTCCTCATCTCTTCAGAAGCATTTACCACCTGCCAGGCCCAGGGGATGGAGACAGGCAAGAGATCCCCCTCTTCCCTCTGGGAGCTCACGGTGCAAGGGCTGAGCCTGACACGAAAGCAGGCAATGACAATCCAGAGAGGAGATGCCAGCATCTAAGAAAATGAAGGAGCACAAGGATGGAATGATTAACTGCCTAGGGAGATTGGGGACACTTCACAGCAGGTGACTGCTAAAGTAAACCCTGTACAACAAACACAAAGTGGGTGAAGGGGAGGCATTCCAGGCAAAGGGAAAATGCATGCAAACCAGGGAAGCATAAAAGAGGGCACTGATTGGTCTGAGGTGCCTGACTTGATCACATTACACTTCTTCTGGAGCTTCCTGCCAAAGCAGCCTGAAGAATAAAAATGAAGGAAGCTGGACCTCTCATAAAGGTCTCCCACCTGCCATCCCCAGGAAAGCAAACCTTTCTTTCAAGAGCTTCCCCCGACCCCCAGCTTCCCACACCTGGTCTCTCTTACCCTCTCAAGAAAGGGCCCATCCTGTCTCAGTCAAGTGACAACCTCTGCACCCCTGGCCGGGTCTTTTCCCTCCTGTGTCTCAGTCTCCTCCTCTGTGGAGTGGGGAAAGAACCCTGTCTGCATCCATGTGAATCAGCCACATAACAGCTAGGAAGGCTCCTAGCACTGCGGGCAGAAGGACCCAGGAGACCCCAGGCCCTCAGGGGCATCCTGGGCAGGCCACAACCCCGAGCCTGCTGGTAAAGAGAGGTGATGCCACAAGACCATCCTCACAGATGGACCCAACTGCACCCGCAGCCACTCACTGCTCACAAACCTCCATAAAAATCAGTGATCCATGCAGTTTTTGTTTCAGGTGTTTTATTAAGTGGGCCATACTGTATGTAGCTGGTTTCTAAGTTGCAAAACATAAATTTAATAATAATAACATAGCCAGTTAGATTGTGACAAGCTTTTCCTTTCCTTAAAAAAAGAAAATACTTAAAAACACACAATGGCGGGTTAAATAAATAAAACATTTTAAAAAAGAAAAAAGAAAAGAAAAACCTGTTAAAACATGCTTATGTTTACTTCTGTGAAACTGTGCCAACAGGAAATGTGGTATTTGGCACGATGACACATCCCGGCATGTCTCCTTCCCAAATAATACTGACAAAAAAGAAAATACGTGGGACTGACTCATCAGTGCTTGCTTAGAGGCACTACTAAAAATCCCTTTGATTGGAGCATGGGGCTTCCCGCGCAGCACACCTGTGTGTGGCCTATGAAAGCCAAATATCCATAATAATGTTAATATAGAAAAACATTAGTTTAAAAATGATGTGGAAGGGCCTCATTAATGCGACGGGGCAAGGAAACATAACTGTCCCGCACGCAGTGCCACAGGCTCAGTCCAGGGAGGCCTCAGGCTTCCAGCATGTGGCCACGGCGAGGGAGGGCACCAGCTTCAAAATAAGCGGCACCAGCCTCGCTCCCTCTCCCTATCACTCTTTCACATGAAAGTGTGTAAAAAGCAAATCAGCAAATAAACTCTAAAATAGATTATTTATTCCAAAAATCCTCTAGTTTTCTTTTTACAGTGAGTGTACATTTTGTCTCCTACTCCTGCACAATCGCTAAAGTCCCTTTGGGAAGAAAGGTCAGAGCTGCAGGGTGAGTCTTTCTCAGTCCTGCTGCTGGCTGGTGCTGGGAGGTCAGATGTCGATGCCCTTGACAAGGGACGTCTCCAGCGTGATGTTGAACTCCTGCAATGTCTGCAGCACACGAATCAAGGAATTGACAAGTGTATGGTCTTTGATCAGTGCCACATCCTCATACATGTGTGCAGTGATGGGGCAGTCAGCCAGCAGGGCAATCCAGTGGTGTAGGAGGTGATCTCTGGCAGAGTGGGAGCAGTCCAGGCAGGTCAGAGGGGCAAAGGAAAAGGAAGAGAGAGCGTTAGTGCAAGGCCAAGGGGGAAACCATGAACTAAGTCTGAAGCTGGAGAAGCTGACAGCTCCCGACACCCCCCTTTCCCAAACAGGGACTGGCAAAGAGGTCTTTCAGCTCCAGGACACCAAACAAACCTGACCCAAATCAGCCCTGTCATGAGCCTCCAGGCCTCCTCCTCCCCTGCCTCCCTCGCCCTGCCTAGTCAGTCCCACCACTGGTGTCTCCCAGAGCTTCTCTCCTCCCACAGCTACCACCACCAGGAATAATAATAAGCACTAACCTCACATAACACTCAGCATGTGCTGGCACTGACATAAGAGATTTAATCTTCACGATAACCCTGTGATATGAGGTAGGTACTATTATTATCCCCACTTTATAGATGAAGAAAGTGGGGTAGATGGAAGTTAAGTAGCTTGTCCAAGATCACATGGCTAGTAAATGGATAACTTGAGATCTGAACCTAGTGAATGCGGTTCTGGAGTCTGTTTTTAACCACTATGCCAATTCTCCCCCTTTATGCAGCCTGAATAAACTGCCTTAAGTTTATTTGAGCTTCATGCTCTCTCACCTGACCTACAGGAATAGCCCCTAATAATCTTGTCCACTCTAATGCATACCACCCATAATATCAGATTAATATTACTTCAGTCCCCTGATGAAACAACTTTGTACTAATATGAAAAGAATCTTTCTCTGTCCCAGCTCAGGGGCCCTATCCTCCTTTCAACTGTGTTTCCTATTACTGCCCTTGCCACGTTCTGTTATTTCCTTCCATTAAAGGCTCACTTAAATACCAACTCCTCCCTGAAGTCTTCTCTGATCTTTCTCCTCTACCTTTTCAGCATATTGTATGAATGTACACTTCATTTTTGGACCCTCAAAACCTTCTTCCATGCTCTGTATTTAATTAGGACAAGTAAGCTTCTAAATGTTGGCTAGGCATGGTGGCTCACGCCTGTAATTTCAGCACTTTGGGAGGCCAAGGAAGGCAGATCACCTGAGGTCAGGAGTTCAAGACCAGCCTGACCAACATGGAGAAACCCCGTCTCTACTGACAATACAAAACTAGCCAGGCGTGATGGCGCATGCCTGTAATCCCAGCTACTCGGGAGGCTGAGGCAGGAGACTCACTTGAACCCAGGAGGCGGAGGTTGTGGTGAGCCGAGATCACACCATTGCACTCCAGCCTGGGCAACAAGAGCGAAACTCCATCTCAAAATAAATAAATAAATGGTAAGGGGCCACGTTTTATTCAGCTCTCTTCCTACCAACTTCCATAAGGCCATTTAAATGTCTAATGAAGGAATAACTAGATATACTCTGCTTCAAACTTCCCCAGTGGTGTGATTTTGATCTTTCCTTTCAAAATGGGGCCCCTCTGCCCCGAGTTACATACACGTTGTCATCCCTACCCCGACAGATCACCACACACATAAGTCACGTGTTGCTTAATGACAGGGATACAGTCTGAGAAATGTGTCATTAGACAGTTTCGTCACCATGCGAACTTTATAGGGTTCTCATACAAACCTAGATGGTAGAGCCTACTATATGTCTAGCCTGTTGCTCCTAAGCTACAAATCGGTACAGCCCTGTCACCAGCCCCCAGGCCTGCTCTTCTACACTTCTTCTGGAGCTTCCTGCCAAAGCAGCCTGAAGAATAAAAATGAAGGAATACTGTGCTGAATACCGTAGGCAACTAAAACACAATGGTAAGTATTTGGGTACCTAAACATATCTCAACCTATAAAAGGTACAGTAAAAACAGAGTATTATAATCTTATAGGACCATCATCCCATAAACAGTCCGTCACTGACAAATGTTGTTATGCAGCACATTTTATGCAGTGTGTGACCATACACGATACACAGAGGAAATTCAGGGCTTCCAGGAAACCTTCTAAGGTCTCATCTCCCTAAGGGCACCTGATGAGCCATTCCTCACCCCTGCACTGCACCAGGCCTCCAACACCACCACCAAGGCTAACCGCTGTGCACTCTGGGCCCTGGGTCTGCAGTACCTGGCTCCCAAGCACACCAGCATCTGAAACTTGCCATCCTTGCCGATGTTCCGGGGAGTATTGTTGATTGCAGTGACAAATCGGCAGAAGTTCCGGGCTCTTGTATGCCAGTTTTCCTCAGGGACTACTTCATTCTGCTCTAATGTCTCATAATAGGTTTGTGCTTTTTCTGTGAAGAGTAGAAAAGCTTGCCAGTGAAAAGGCTCTCAACACCAACCTGACGGTCCTACAGGCCACTTGCCATGGGCCTATCCAAGTCCACACAGGTAACTTAATGAGAATAGCACAAGTGTTCTGATGTCACTGGTCATGTTTCAAAATGATCCTTAGCTTCCCTATCCTTATTTTTTAAATTTATTTATGTGGCCCTTGATATAAAGATGTTCTTTTCCCTAGTCTGAAGACACAAAAAATTCTGAGGATGGTTTCTTGCATGAAAATTCTCCATATGGGTGCAACATAGGGCTTGGGGCTCCAATACGCTCAACTGGACTTTGGGATCTATAAGGGGAAAGTGTGAGGACTCAGGACTAAGTCCGTATTAAATAACAGATGTCTAGAAGAATCTTTTCTGTCCAATTCTCAAGAGGTAAGCATTTACCAAGGAGGGGGAGGAGAGCTCTTGTCATTCCCTTCAAGAAAAACCAGAGCAAACAAATGAGATCTGAGAGTCACCTAATTTGGGTTCTGCCTCTCAGAGTGGTCAGCACCCATGCTATGCTGGTGAGTCCCCTTATATCTCTACATGCTTCTCCCACCCTCATACTCCAGCTCAACTCACCCAGGAAATCCCAAATGAAGACATTTTTGAAGAGCCGGGGCGATTTAAATCCATGCTGGAAAGCCTGTTCCAAGGCCGAGACAAGGCCACACTCTCCACAGAGCAACAGCGTCAGACTGCCTCGCTACGTAAGGAAACAGGGGAGGGTGCCAGGCTTGTCTCAGCCGAGCTGCCCTCCCACCATTGCATCCCTAAACCCACAGCCCAGAGTTGGGAGGGCTGCAAAAGACAGGCTAGGACTTTGTCTGTTTCCCTAACACCTGGCACAGTGCCTGGTTCAGAGCAGCTCCCAGTGAAGAGCTGCTGAATAAATGGATGAAAGAAGAGATGATAGATCTGGGTCACACACAAGGAGATTCTCCACTGGAGGACAAAGCCAGTGTGGCCACTATTCAAGGAGACCCAGGCAAATCTAGAAGAGGACAGGAATAGGCACTGTTCACTAGGGGCCCGGGGACTCTATTGGGTCATCAGTATGGAGGGAAAACAGGGTAACCTGAGGCAAAGGCCCCCAGAGGAAGGAGTCTGCTCCATCTCCAACTAGCTGAGGCACACACTCTACAAGACTCTAGGGTGTCCACAGCACATGGGCCTGGAAGAGCATAACAAGATAATCGGAAAAACAAAATTATTCTCTCTTATTCAATGTAAGGCCCTGGATTGGAGGGCAGGAAGGCTCACCTCTTTCTCAGGCTTATGGAAGTGCTTCACAATGCCATTGACTGCCTCCCCGATGGACTCCTGGATCTGCCCAGTGTTCAGCTCTAATAAAAATCAAGCAGACATCCCTAACCAATCTCTGAGGCTAACGGTGCTTAGCTGCCTGAGCAGGAGACTGAGGACATGGGGAGGGCCCATAGGAGAGGCAGGGCAGCTGGACCCTAGGAAGCAGAGGCTCTTGCCCACCCAGCTTTGCTGATTTAGCTCTTCCGCAAATCTTGGGGGAAAAACAGAAAAGCTAACACCTTAGAGTTCTATCTCTAAGAAATTCTGGTAAAGTTTATTTTCCATTTTACCTTGGAATTGTGGGCAACCAAAAGAGAGCCAAGCCTTGGCTGTGAAGCCCAGGAATCAGGCAGGGGAGGTCCAGAAAGTAGACCCCTCTCCTTTAATGGATCATGCATGAATATATACAGCGCCCAGGTTTGGCAGCATGAGTTCTCTCCTCTCCTGCCAGCCCTCTAAGGAGAGTGCCAAATGCTCTCAGTGATTCATAAGAGAAGGGTGCCATATGCGTGAGGTGGCTTTGTTAGCAGAAGTGTTTCCTGAGGCAGCTGCACAGGGTGGGACCCAGGTTCCCATTATCAGGGCTCACAGAGATCCACCCATTCCCTAGACTGTATGGCATGAGGGCCCAACCCCTCCTCCCACTTACTGGGCTTGTTGTTGGGTGAGATGGTAACAAGCCTCCGGATGACACTGGGGGACTGCTGCAGCGGCGGGGTCCGGCATGGCCTCTCATCCACCTCAGGCTGGGATGTGAGCAGCTCCCCAACTAGGATCCGCTCCAGGCTTCCATCATCCATGCCCTTCCCTAACCACCGGCCACACGGGAACCTGAAGATCAGACAATGGACTGTCAGAGCAGCCAGCTCCTCCCTGCTGCTCACAGGAAGAGCCATCAACAAAGCCAATCCCTGGAGATAGGCTCTGAAACCAGGATAGAGACTCCTTCAATGCTCTGCTGGTTCCACCATGTATCATCAGAGAAGCACCCTGAGTGGCATAGGTGGCCTGGGATCTGGGCACAGCAATTCCACACATCTTCACCTAGAAACCCTCCTTCTGGCTGGGCCTGATGGCTCATGCCTGTAATCCCAGCACTTTGGGAGGCCGAGGCGGCCGGATCACCTGCGGTCAGGAGTTCAAGACCAGCCTGGTCAATATGGCGAAACCTGTCTCTACTAAAAACACGAAATTAGCTGGGCGTGGTGGTGCATGCCTATAATCCCAGCTACTCGGGGAGCTGAGGCAGGAGAATCGCCTCAGCCCAGGAGGCAGAGGCTGCAGTGAGCCAAGATCATGCCACTGCACTCCAGCCTAGGTGACAGAGCAAGACTCCGTCTCAAAAAAAAAAAAAAAAAAAAAAAAAAAACAGAAGAAACCCTCCTTCTACTTACTTTCAAGTGTATGAGGCAGAGCCAAACAGGAAGTTGCCTCAGGTTATCACAACCTAAAGGGTCTCCTTGGGAACTCCACATACCCAAGCATCAAAGAGCTCCCGTAGATACACCTTGCCCCTCTACCTTACAGCCTGAGGGTACACTTACCTGTAGGTATGTCCTGTGATCTCATTCCTGACCATCACATACTCCACCAGCCATTTGGCATACAGTCCAGAGTTATCATGGCCAATCTGGACAGTAGTAAGCTTCCCCAAGTTCTGGCACTATTAGAGAATAGAGAAGATGAGGTAGGTCAGGAAAATCAGAGGAAAGAACAGTGGTTCTCGGAGGCACAGATCTGACTGGCTGCCTGCAACCTGACCCCTCAGCATCTGCAGGCTTAGAGGTCATGGCTCTACATACCGCCAGAACTGCGGTACAGCACTATCTCATGGGGGCACCCAAGGCTGAGAAAGAAAACACTCTACCTAGAAGACAGGGTCAGGGAGCAAGAGATTCTGGAAGTGGGTTCTGAGGTCTCTGGGAACAGGTGGGCTGAGTAGCTCAAAGAACTCCTGGGGACTTCTCAACACACTATGCATGGAGAGATGTGCAAGTCCAGACAAGTAAGTGCCTTCCAAACATTGTTTAGACAGGGTGGGGTCCCCCTCCTCAGGGTCAGTCTTTGGCTCCAGCCTCAGATCATCTCAGGAAGGTCAGCTATGCTGAAGCATTACAATGTACATAGCAAGCCCTCTGAAAAACCCTGCAGAAAACTCCCCAAAGCAGCTGTTGCAAACTCAGATCCCCACAGAGCTGTGGCCCCAAATAACACATACCTCGAAGGTCATCTCTAGCACATTCCTGGGAATCTGCAGGATCTGTGTCTCACCCAATTCTCCTGATATACAGATCCATGGGTTGGCAGTGAACATGGAGCCCCCCAGCTTCTTGCTTGGTACGATCAGAATGTGGTACGGGATCACTGTTCAGGGGAAGCCACAAAAGTATTGAGGAGAATCAGGAATCTTTCCCATACCAGATGGGACTCTGACCTGCTCCAGGAAGGCTGGCACAACTGTGGCTCCTGCTATCTCAGCTCAAGCAGAGCCCTGGAACAACAGGGCCCCAGGACCTAGTCCCTGGCTGATGTAGAATATTAGCCAGCTACCCCACGGCCCCTCCTCAATTTCACTCCTCTCAGGCTTACCACCCAAACATCAAAGATCCAAGCCTATCTGTAGGCTCAGAACTAAATGAACCTGTTCGTTAAACAATATCCCCAACTCCTAACATTGTACTGAACTGCTTTTTAGAGCACTCTTCAATCTATCATCTCATGAACCCTAATAACAATCATAATCTTTGGAGAGGAAGTATTGCAATCCTTTTTCCAAGGCACAGAGAAAGAAAGTTTGCCTCGAGTCTTCTAGATTCCAGTCCAGGGCTACTTCTATTAAGCCCATAGCCCTAGTCTCTAAAAGGGAAGATGCAGCATCAGACAGAAACAAGAGTCCATGCTGCCGAGTAACTGGCCAAAGAACTAGCCATGTGGCAAACTCAGAGACTACCCTCCACCCAGTAGAGAATCCTGGCATCAGGGAAAGAAGAGGCTCAAAGGGAATTAGACCATATTGAACCCTCTTCCCTATTCTGTAAATAGAGAGACTGGGACTCACAGCAGGATAGACTCTGCTCACAGACACATAATGAGTTAGCCAAAGCTGAGCCCAGACTGAAATCTCCCACTGGTATCTGGAGTTCTTTCTGCTACCTCAGAAAAGAGCTCTTTTTCCCTTCAGCCTGGTTTGAAACATTCTGTGATGCCAAGTGAGCCTCTCAGGTGAAAACAAAAGGGAGATTCTTTGTGGGTATGCAGGGAGGGAGGCAAACTGCATCAGCTCAACTGACTCCACTCCACCTTCATCAGCTTAGGCTCCCAGAGCAGTGCCTAGGACAACACCGACAACACAATGGCAAAAAAGACTGAGCTCTCCAGTTCAGAACAAGAATGAGAAACTTCAGAGAAAACACAGCCTCCAAGGAGGGCAAGTGCACCTCTCTCCCCACAGAGGCAAAAGACAAATAGAAAGTACAAGGAATAATCTTCTTTCTTTAAAAAGGGGACAATGAGTGAGTCTCAGGCAGGTTCATAAAGACTGCCTTGAGAAGGCCAGCTGGGAGCACAGGGCTACTCACGGATAGTTGTGAAGACATTGGTGAAGCAAAAGTAATCGACGGCATTGAAAGACAGGAGGTGATAGAGGAACTGCTCCTTCTCGTCATCACAGCGCAGGAAGGCATAGCGCTTATATAACTTTCTGTTGGAGAGGAGGCAACACATCAGTCTCCGACCAAAAGGAAGGGAAAGAAACTAGAATTTTCAGTTCTGGAAGGAGACAGCTAAGGGAAGCATAAGATGTCAAGCTTCAAGTTCCTTAGGTTCACCCTATAAAGGAACAAAGCTAGCTACTCTAACTAAGGGACAGAGGGACAACGGTTTAAGCTACAGCAGGAACAACAAAAATCAAATACTGCCTGTGTCCAAGGTATGTTGATGTTACTATAATATCAAGTGTGAGAAGTCATGAAATCTCCTTTTCTAAACTGAGGGCTGGAATGAAATTCCATCAAGGATGACACAGGTCTTCTCAGGCTTCTAGCTAGGCTGTCAGCTAGTGTATGGTGTGTGAGTGGCAGTGGATGAAGGTCTGTGGTCACCATTCATCACCAGGCCTAGTTTCGAACCCTGAGTAGATCTGAGAGCCACAAGTCAGAACAGTGCCCTGAATGGGGGTGTAAGCCCAGGACAGATTCAGAGGCGATAAAGGGCAGGCTTCTGCTCCCGCCTCTGATCCAGGTCACAGGCAAGGAAGAGCCATGCAGATCATATCCTTCCCCTTTTTTCAAACTTTCTCCCTTCATTTTCACTGCCTGTTCATCAGAGGTCAACTCCTTTGCCTGACATTCCAGGCCCTCTGCAGCTTCAAAGCAATGATATCTTCCCCCAAATAGAGGAGACACCCAGAGCCAAATGTACAGGCCTTCAACACAAAGAACAAAAGAAGACAACTGTCCTGGTTGCCCAAGCTGCAATCACCATGGCCAGAGAGGTACAGAATTCAGAACTGTGAGGTTCTACCTAGCCAGGTTTACAAGGCACTTTCAACAGATAATTTATCAACCCAGGCCTGTTATGTCCAGGTGCTGGAGAGGAAAGCGCCTATCCTCAAATGCAGTCTAAGTGAATAAATCAGGTAAAGGCTATGGTATAGGATTGCTCACAATGAATAATCAAACAAAAGGCTGTTTCTGGGAATTTAAAGAGCCATATGCTTCAGTGGTCCTGGAAGGCCTTCTAGAACAAGAGGGACCTGAAGGGCAGCAGAAATTTAGACAACTGTTGTACAGACAGGTTTGGAAACCAGTTTGGCTGGAGTTGAGGGTTCAGGGAAGTGATCAGTTAGCAATGAGACTAAGAAGTTAGGCTATTGTACCAAAGGTGTCAAATGAAAAAAAAAAAAAAAAAGGCTATTCAAATGAAGGAAGGTCCTAAAATTTTAAACTAAGGAGTTTGCAATCTGCCCAGTAAGTAAGGGGTTTCTGCAATTTGCCCTAGAAAAAGAGACAGCCATGACCAACTTCAGGAAATTTAAATTTAGTGCAGGTGAGAAGTGAAAGGGAAATGAGGATTAAACTAAGTCTGTGCAGTAAAAATGGTAAGGAGACAGGTGGCACAGAGGTGAAGAACCTGAAATCTGTATGTGGGAGATAAAGCAAAGCAAGGAGTCAAAACTGACTCCAAATTTTCAGTGTAGGTACGGAGAAGAAGTGGGGGTCAGCTTTTCAGAGAGCACAGTGGTGACATTCACAAAAAATCTGAGAGTAAAGTAGTTATGGTGAAGACTCTGTGAAGCTTGCTTTTGTTCTCTCTGAGCTAAAGGTAGAATATCAGAATGGAAATGAATGCAGGAGTGGAGTTTAAAAGACATGTCAGGGCTAGAACTTCAGATGTGGGCATCTCCTGCTTAGAGGTGAGAGAAGTCATGAGAATTGGGTGAGATCACCAAGTAAGAGAGCAAGCGAGAAAGCAACAAAGAAACTGTGTGCATGCAAAGAATTGAAGATGGTGAAAGCCAACACTGTGCAAAGAGTAAGCGGAGAAAGAGAACAAGATGGTATAAGGTCATGGCAGCCACATAAAGTGAGTTTCAAGGTAAAGGGGGCACTACATGGTATTAGTCACTGCAGACAAGTTAAGGAGAAATAGTTTAGGCTCCCTATATGGGAGTTAACTCATTTCTTCCTTTGGAATTTAGAATTCAATTGGTCCCATGAATACACAGCCCCCATGAATATACAACCCTGCCTCCACCTTATCCCATCTCCAAGCTACAAACAGTCTTGGGGGCTAGCTGGAAATCCCAGAGACTGAGGGACATTCTATCAAGATATACTCTTCATAGACTGTCCACCTCCTGTCTGTGCAGCTAAGCATACCTTTTATGTGGGCTGGCTGAATCCCTAGTGGATGCTAAGCAACATGCTCAGCCTTGGGAAAGGGACAGGTTTATGCCTTCAATGAAAGCAAACTTCAGTAAGTAGCAAGCAAATAGACAATGATAATACAACACATCATGGTGAAAAGGGGATGAACAAATATTCTAACAAATGTTATGCATGCCTGGAAGAGGGATGAACCACGTTTCTGGGGAGTCCAGGAAAACTCTGGGAAAGAAAACTGAGCCCTGAAGAAGTTTACCAGGTAGAGTGCGGACAGGGACTAGGGTCATGCAGAAGTACAGACAAGAAAAGGCTACAGACATCCCGAGAGGGGTGAGGGGTATGATGTGTTGAACAAGAGAGAGAAGAGGACATCTCAGAAGTTTCCTTTTAATTCTCCAATCCTTTGCTCCCCAGAACAGGAAAGAGACAAAGGAAATGCCTTATGTCCAAGAGGTATACATGTCACCTGAATACAGGAAGGAGAGGAAGACCTCATCCTTCCCACTACCTCTCCAAGAAAGCTAGTTTTGGGCATGCAGGTTGAGAAGACAGGGAGAACCAATATAGCGGAAGTATTCTTCCACTGATAAAAAGGGAGAAGAGGAAATACTGCAAAACCTTCATAAGCAAAGAGGTTAGCTGAATGCAGCAGCAATGTCACACTGAATACTCCCCCTTCCCACACAAGTTTCCAATCTCTTCCCTCCATTCCTGGGAGCCTGCTTCTACTCCTGGCGGAGCAGCCTTACTTGGTGAGCTCATGGTCTGAGAGGAGCTGCTTCAGGTGTCTGGAAAGTAACTTTTTTTCCATGGACAGTCGCACCCATGCTCTGGCCTTTCCCACATCAGTCTTGATTTCCCCGATGTTCTGGATGTGCCTGGAGGAAGAATGTAAAAAGGAAGTGGAGGGTGGGATGGGAGATGAACTCACTGCCAATAACTTACCTGTAAAGCCAAAGGAGACCTGCTGAGACAGCCTTATCTCACCCTGGGAGAGCCTATCTCTACATTCTCCAAATACTGGGCTTCCATGTAGCTTTACCAGATAGGCTCACCATATTTTGGGATGAAAAAAGACAGTACAGCCCTTAAAAAGCCAGGCTAACTCTGAGCCCTTAGGGCCTGAGATACTCTCCTACGCTCCCTCACCTTCAAAAATGCCACGAAACCCAACTGTTTGTACAGCTTTACAAATGTATTATGAAACACAAGGCTTTGTGACTAGGAGGGCTTCCACGTTAGCTGAGATGCTGTAGCAGCCACTGAGACCTTGTTACTTAAAGTGGACACCTAAGCAGCAACTGAAAACAGGATTTTAGTGGCTTATTACATGTGAGCCCATACTGACCTCATATCCTGAATCAGGGAGATCCTCAGGGGAGGCATGAGTGAGCTGGCATCAGACTTCCTACGTTCTGAATCAAGAAGTATTCCTAGAATAAACAAGTTGGTCATGTCCAAAGAGATCTGAATATCCAAATAGCTGACTGCCCTTCCCTTACCTTAAATCACAAATTGCTATGGGAAACAGATGGTTACACTGGTAACACTTTAATTGATCGTTTCATAAATATTTATGAAATTCCTACTAGAGATCGAATTTTACATTTTTATAGATATTATCTCATTTAATTCTCTAACAATTTATAAGGTAGCCAAAAAAGATATCACAATTTCCCCCACTTAACAGAGAAGGAAAATGACATTCAGAGAGGTTAGCTGCTTTGCCTATGTCACCAAGCAGCAAAGTCAGTACTGGAACACAGACCTCCTGGCTCCTAGTCTATCATGCTCTCACCATGATCCACAGAAGCAGTGCTTCCACTTGGAGCCACTACTCACATCCTGTTCTGGCTTCACAGCAGCCTACAAAAGCCCAAGAGAATATATAAAGAACAAGAATGTTCGGGTTCTGTTCCAGAATGATAGGACCTCTAGGAGAAGAGAAGATATAGTACCTTTATATCCTCATGTCTGGCCTAATGTTTAAAACTTAGTATTTTCATCATCAAGCTGTTGAGAATTTTTGGCTACAGTTTATTCCTCAGCAATGACTTCTATAGCATTCTTAATAAGAACCTGCTTTTACACATCCAGAAAGCGGGCCAAAAAAATTCCTCATAAGCCTACCTGGAGAACTCTTGTCTCTAGTTTTCAGCCAATTATCTCCCCAGGTTCAGTGCTAGTTAAGGTCAACTAGTTCAAGGGCAATGAGTTCATGCCCATCTTTTTACCTCATTTAACTCGCCTTTACCATTAAGATAAAAACATCCAAGAAAGGTAAACAAATGTCTGGCAGAGTGGAGAACAAAGGATGATGTGAAGGGGAGATGCACCCAAGAAGTAAAAGAAGCAGGAAGACTAGCCTGGAAAGGACACTGTAGGATGGTCTAAACATCAGAGCAGGAGATAAAATGACTGGCTCTTGTTTGGCCTCTTCCATGAGCTCACTTTGTGATCTTAAATAAATTCAATTCCTCTCCAGACTCGTTTCCTCCTCTTGTAAAATAAAGGGCCTGGACTAGATGACCTCTGGAGTTGCCACAAACTCTGACATTTTTATTAGGTTAGAAACAGAAAGGAAGTATAAGGGATCATTCACACCAGGACTTGACTTTGAGGAGGTCCAAGGAAGGACACTGACCAACAGCTCTCTTGACTAACGGGATAGATAATCATAATGCCCATGTCAGAGAAATAAAACAAAAGACTCTGAAAACAGCCTGCTCCAAACCCAGGACACCAGTACCACAGTAAAACCCATATTCATTCTGAGACTGGCCTCTTGCCCAAATAAATTTTGTATCTTGCCGATAAAAGGGGTATAGAAATACATAATGAAAGCAAACGCCATGGTTTTGGTATGCTCTGTGGTTCAGAGAGTCTGGTGGCTCCATATTTAAAAGAGAAAACATTCCAGAGCAAAGGCTTCTTTGACCTGGAATAGTTTGCTTCAAAGTGATCACTCCAGTGGGTGATAGAAAAGTGGAGAGAGGGCAGACTCTCCATTGCAGAGACTATCTTACCTGAGGTACTGAGGCTTCCTGATGTGAGTTTTCTCTGCCGGTTGTCCTGATAATGTAACAGGTGGGACCATAAGGCTGATTTCCCCTGGAACCAATGCAAGGGAGAAACACCTATCAGTTTAGATTTCAGGGGTCAAGGCTTTCAACATACAGATAGAAGCTTTTGCTAAAAAAATATATGTACTGTTTCTTGTTTCAATGTACATCCAGGACACAGTGTATGCAAATATATCAATTTACTAAAATCCAGAAGAAATATAAACAATGGAAGGTAACAGAAAAAGGAAAGGGTCCTCTACTGGGAATAGAAAGGAGATGGGAAAGAGAGCCTGGTAAGGGACCAGTGGATAAGAAAGCAAAAAGCAGCTGGGCACGGTGGCTCACACCTGTAATCCCAACACTTCAGGAAGCCGAGGCAGGCAGATCACTTGAGGTCAGGAGTTCGATTCCAGCCTGGCCAACATGGTGAAAAACCCCGTCTCTACTAAATATACACAAATTAGCAGGATGTGGTGGTGTGTGGCTATAATCCCAGCTACTCAGGAGGCAGGAAAATCGCTTGAACCCGGGAGGCAGAGGTTGCAGTGAGCCTAGATTGCGCCATTGCACTCCAGCCTGAGCGACAGGGTGAGACGCCATCTCAAAAAAAAAAAAAAGAAAGAAGAAAGAAAAAAGCAGGCCAGGCACAGTGTCTCACACCTGTAATCCCAACCCCAACACTGGGAGGCCAAGGCGGGCGGATCACTTGAGGTCAGAAGTTCGGGACCAGCCTAGCCAACATAGCAAAACCCTTACTAAAAATACAAAAATTAGCCGGGAGTGGTGGCACACGCCTGCTGTCCCAGCTACTCGGGAGGCTGAGGCAAGAGGATCACTTGAACCTGGGAGGTGGAGGGAGTTGAACCTGGGGGGCGGAGGTTGCAGTGAGCCAGGATCATGCCGCTGCACTCCAGCCTGGGTGACAGAGTGAGGCTCCCTCTCAAAAAAAGAAAAAAAGAAGCAAATGACCTATCACCCTCTAAATGGTCGGTTGGTTTTATGTCAGCTTGATGGCTTTTGCACAGAGGAGTGGATATCTAGCCTATAAGCTTCCATCTTAGCTCCTGAATTTCCTAAAATATTTAAAGTTATTCCTTTAAATATTGTTCTAGTCCTGATTTTGCTACTTGGTGAACTAGGCAAAGCAGTTTGGTGAACTTCTCTGAATGTCAGTTTCCTTCTCTGTTAAGTGGGGGAAACTCTGGTATCTTTGGCTACGTTATAAGTTGTTAGTGCAGGCCAGGGAGAGTAAGTCATCACTATAACAAATATTTACTATTGAAGGTATAGTTGAAGAAATGTGCAGAAAGGTAGGCTGGTACTTAACTGCATGGCTGAAATAAACTACAGTCAATATAATAGAACCTTGGCGTTTGGAAAGGTAAGAACTGCACTTTAAACCATTTGAGATATGTAGCAATTTGTCATTTTGCCAAGGCACAAACCTGAATAGTATTTGCAAGCCTGATGTGAGGGAGTAATTCACCTGGGTAATGAGTGAGCCCAGCTGGTCACCCAGCAACTGCTTTGTCTCTTTCTAATCATCGTTCAGTACATCATAACCCTTGTTAAGTGATAACTTTATTTCAGATTCATGGTAAATGTTCCCATGTAGATAATAAAATAATATAAAGGTGGTATGTTTGTTTTAGTAAGATTACAATAATTTTATAAATGACTTTGATTCTATAATAATGATAGAAGCTACCAGGTCTTGAGGCTTACTATGAACTAAGCACTATGTCAGATGTTCAAAATACAATATTTTAATTAATGCTCCCAACAGTCTAACAAGGTAGATATCTCTATCCCTATTTTCTGTATAGAAGAAGAAATTGAGGATCAGAAAGGTTAAGTAACTTGTAAGAGGTCACACCGTTAGTAAGCAGAGTGTTGGGATTCAAGCTTAAGTCTATCTAATGTCAAAACCATTGCTCTTAATAACTATGCTACACGAGATGCTTCTGAAAAGATCATTTAACTTTTTAAGTTATACTTTCTGAGGAAAATTTTGTGCTATGGAATGAATGTGAAGATTTAAGGTCTTAAGATATACCCCATGAGAATACTGAGGGTCTGTTTTGTTTCTATTCACAAACTTGATCTACTCTGGGGAAAAAAAATCAAACATCTGAATGGTAGGAAACCCTCGCTATAGATCAGCAAGCTGTCAAAATAAGCTTGCTGTATGTTTGTACTTCCTACAAAATTCATAAACTTAAAACCCAACAACTTCAAAGACAATTTTTAAAATATATAAAAAGTAAAATTAGAAAATACCAGGTTTTATTCATCCAAATAACAAATATTTGAAAAAAAAATGTCTAACAACATTAATGAGACTTACAAATCCTATACTAACTGCTTCTAAGAAGGTCTATTGTTTCCTGTTGGGAGCCAAAAAGAAAAAAAATTTTTTAATTTAAAAAACTTAAAAAAAAAAAAAAATGGTTGACTGGGCGCAGTGGCTCACATCTGTAACCCCAGCACTTTGGGAGGCCGAGGTGGGTGGACCACCTGAAGTCAGGAGTTCGAGACCAGCCTGGCCAACAGGAGGAAACCCCATCTCTACTAAAATACAAAAATTAGGCGCGCATGGTGACAGGTGCCTGTAATCCCAGCTACTCAGGAGGCTGAGGCAGGAGAATTGCTTGAACCCAGGAGGCAGAGATTGCAGTGAGTCAAGATGGCACTACTGCACTCCAGCCTGGGCAACAGGGTGAGACTCCATTAAAAAAAAAAAAAAGGTCTATTAATGTATCTAACAGATAATACAAGAGCTTAAAATATTTATGGTCTTTGACTTAGTAATTCAACTTCTAGAAATCCATTCATCCTTCCATCTACCACAACCATTAGAAAGTAGGCTCCCCAGCATCTAGGCAGACTAGGAAAGCAGCCTAAGATAAATTAATAGAACTGTCTGAATGTGGCACACATTAAGTACAGCTGGTGACCAGAGAGCCTGACATGCAATAACACCAAAGAGCCAAGGACAAGGGCAAAATCAGGCCACTATACCAGAAGAAGGAAGCCCCTGGCTCACAATGATTACAGAGGTGAGGAGAAAGAGCAAGGGCAGGAGTGGAAGAGCAGCAGCTGGGCTGCTCTTTGGTCTTTCTAGTTCAAGAGACATGGCCTACTCTTTTTCCTCTTTTGCAAAGGGTCTGATTGGGATTGCAAGGTTCAATACAGCCTGACTATCCATTTATGGACATGGACACACAATAAACTGCATCAGATTCTACAAGAATGTCATAAGCAAGAAAGATAAGTAACAACTCCTTTTCATGTGTCAACCCTAAATGGCAGCAGTTACAAAACCAGTATGAAAAACCAAACCTCTATCTGATAGAAAAACATACTATAGGTGGAAGCCCATCTCCTTGGAAGATGTCACTGAAAGCCAAAGAGAGTGGTGAGGATAACAGAGGTTCTTATGAAGACTTGCTGCAGGCAGCCTTACATCCAAGCAGTCAAGACTAGTAACAAAATTTAAGAGGCCAGCAGCAAAAATGCTGTTTGGGTTCTCTCTACTTTCTGAGCAGATAATAATGGGCGGTTGCTTAGGAAGGTACCCCCACAGGGGCATAATAAAATCACCCTCTGAGAGCAAATTTAGTCACAATCTGGGTGTATGATAAAGGACAGCAGGTAACCAGGGTGTGACCGCTGGATTGGAAGATAACTGAAGAATGTCTCAGCAGGATAAAGCCAGCAAAATGGAGGCCTAGGGAGAACATGGTGTTAGGAACCCAACATAGATCATCAGCGTCAATCTCCAGCTGAACATGTATCCCTAAGAGCATTAACGCCATGCCAGCAAGAACAGATCCTCACTCTCCTCTGGTGACATTGTCACTGCTTCACTTCCAGAGCTCCAAAAGCCAGGACTCAGAACAAAATAGAACCTCAACTAAAAAGTCCCCATTATTTTGCACTGGTTTCTCACCAAACAAGCAGCCTATCTCTCCAAAATAAGAGGGGGCTCAAATGAACTCTAAAAGAAATTCCAGTCTGGCCAACATGGTGAAACCCCACTTCTGCTAAAAATACAAAACAATTTGCCGGACGTGGTGGCCTGAGCCTGTAATCCCAGCTACTCGTGAGGCTGAGGCAGGGGAACTGCTTGAACCAGGGAGGTGGAGGTTGCAGTGAGCCAAGATCGCGCCATTGCACTCCAGCCTGGGCAACAGAGCGAGACTCCGTCTCAAAAAAAAAAAAAAACGATACAAAAATTAGCCAGGCATTGTGGTGCGGAGCTGTAGTCCCAGCTACTTGGCAGGCTGAGGTGGGAGAATCACTTGAACTCAGGATGTGGAGGTTGCAGTGAGCTGAGATCATACCACTGCACTCCAGGCTGCGTGACAGAGCGAGACTCTCGAAGGAAAGAGAGAAGGGGAGGGGAGGGAAAGGGGAAGGAGGGACAGAGGGATGGAAGGATAGATGGATGGATGGAAGGAAGGAAGGAAGGAAGGAAGGAAGGAAGGAAGGAAGGAAGATCTTGCTGTGAGAATTCCTGCAGAATAATAAATTCCTCCTATGGTGAGAATTACTGCAGAATACAGTAGAACACAGACTTAGAACATAGAATGATACGGCACTATTTTTCAAAATACAGGAAGAAGCTTCACTAACTCCCTAGAAATTTTTGCAGTAAATATTTAAAAGTTTTCAGCATATATGTTTTACCTCAAAGCTAAAAGAGCTCAACTATAGTGCCAGGCTTGCTAAATGTTATGGAAAATGATAGAAGGATTATATGTATTCTACTCACTTATTATAGAGAAAAAGAAACAAACCCTTCCATACAGAACCCAGCATAATAATAGCTGTCATATGTTGGATACTTATCACATGCCAGGTATTTCCTTTCATTGCCTCTAATGATCACAGCTGAAAGGTATTTATTTAATTCTTTTAACTTTTATTTTAGGTTCAGGGGCACACATGCAAGTTTGTTATATAGGTAAACTGCATATCACAGGGGTCTGGTGTACAGATTACTTCATTATTCATGTAATAAGCCTCGTACCCCACAGGTAGTTTTTCAGTCCTCTCCCTCCTCCCACTCTCCACTCTCAAGTAGGCCTTGGTGCCTGTTGTTCCCTTCTTTGTGTCCATGGGTACTCAATGTTTAGCTCCCACTTATAAGTGAGAACAAGCAGTATTTGGTTTCCTGTTCCTATATGAGTTCACTTAGGACTATGGTCTCCAGCTGCATCCATGTTGCTACAAAGGCCGTGATCTAGTTCTTTTTATGGCTGTGTAGTGTTGTATGGTGTGTATGTATCACCTTTTCTTTATCTGGTCTACCGTTGATGGCCATTTAGGTTGATCATAACTTTGGCATTGTGAATAGTGCTACAATGAACATACACGTGCATATGTCTTTATTGTAGAACAATTAATATTCTGAAAGATAGGTTTTTATTAACTATCTATCTTTCATGGATTTGGATTTCAGAAAGTGCAAGTTGCTTATTTAAAGTCATCCAGTGGAGCCAGGATTCAAACCCAAGTCTTTCTGACTCACAGTTCACAGTGTTGCTACTACACCAGTCTCAAAATTTTAGGAATGCAATACACAATTTTTAACATTTAAAAAACTCTATAAATGCAGTGTTGTTTACAATACTGAAAAATCAGAATTAACCTAAATGACTAATAATAAGAGATTGATTAAAGTATGGCACATCTATACAACAGATGTAGTCATTAAAACTGAGATTTTACAATAACCACAAACATTCAGAGAGCCAGAAACCAGGCTCTGAGCTTAGTGCTTTACATTAATTATCGAATCCACACAAGGACCCAATGGATGTGGGTACTTTTAAAATTCCATCAGGCAGGGAACAGTGGCTTATGCCTGTGATCCCAGCAGTCTAGGGGGCTGAGGCAGGAGGATCACTTGAGCCCAGGAGTTTGAGACCAGCCAGGACAACATAGGGAGACCTCATCTCTACAAAAAAAAAAAAAAAAATTAGCTGGGCATGGTGCCACACGCCTGTAGTCTCAGTCTCCAAGAGTCTCCAAGCTGAGGTGGGAGACACAGTTGAGCACAGGAGGTCAAGGTTGCAGTGAGCAGAGATCATGCTAGTGCACTCCAGCCTGGGCAACAAAGCAAGACGCTGTCTCAAAAATTAAATTAAATTAAATTAATATAAAATAAAATAAAATTCCATCATACATATAAGGAAACAGGCTTAGAGAAGCTAGGTAACTTGCTTAGTTTCATAAAGTTATTGAGTGGAAATCATACTTCAAACCCAGATCTGTCTGTTTTACAGTCAAGCTCTTAAACACTTACTATACTATCATCTAAAAATTAGTTAAGGACATAGAAAAGATATGAGATAAAAACAAAGCAAGTTGCAAAGCATTACATACAGTATTAACTCATTTGGATTTTTTAAAAAACCACTTCATTGAGATATAATTCATATTACCATAAAATTCACACTTTTAAAGTATGCAATTTTCTGAACAAAAAAATCTGGTTTTTAGTATAGAGTTGTGCAATCATCACCACTATCTAATTCTAGAACATTTTCATCACCCCCAAAAGACACTCCATATGCATTAGTAGTCACTTCCCATTGCTCCCTTCCTCTAGCCTCTGGCAACCCTTAATCTACTTTCTGTCTATGGATTTGCCTATTTTAGACATTTTGTATAAATGAGATCATACAATCTGTGGCCTTTTGTGTCTGGCTTCTTTCACTTAGTATGTTTTCAGAGTTCATCCATGTTGTACCACATGTAAGTACTTTATTCCCTTTATTGCTCAATAATATTCCAATGTATTATACCAAATTTAGGTCACCCACTCATTAGCTGATAAATATCTGGGTCATAATAGCCTCATAAGATGACACTATTATGACTAATGCTGCTATGAACTTTTTTTTCTTTTTTTTTTTTTTGAGACGGAGTTTCACTCTTGTTGCCTAGGCTGCAGTGCAATGGTGCAATCTTGGCTCACTGCAACCTCTGCCTCCTGGGTTCAAGCGATCCTCCTGCCTCAGCCTCCCAAGCAGCTGGGATTACAGGCATGCACCACCACCTGGCTAATTTTGTATTTTTGGTAGAGACGGGGTTTCACCATGTTGATCAGGCTGGTCTCAAACTCCTGACCTCAAGTGATCCACCTGTCTTGGCCTCCCAAAGTGCTGGGATTACAGGTGTGAGCCACTGCGCCTGGCCTGCTATGAACATTTGTATACAAGTTTTTGTGTAGACATATGTTTTCACTTATCTTGAGTATGTACCTAGAAGTGGGCTTGCTAGGTCATATAAGAACTGTTTAACATTTTGAGGAACTGCCAGACTGTTTTCCAAAGTGGCTGCACCATTTTACATTCCCATCAGCAATGTATGAAAGTTCCCATTTCTCCACATCCTTAACACTTGTTACTTATTTTAACTACTCCAGTGGATGTGAAATAGTATCTCATTGTGGTTCCACTGGGTTTTTAAATATACAGCTATATACGCATGGGCATATGTACACAGAAGAATGCTCTGAAGAACATGTGTGGAAGATTGTTGCTATACCCATTAGAATGACACAGGAAGGCAAGAGATCTTGGTCTGTTTTGTTCACTGAGGTATTTCTAGTGCCTACAACAGTACCTGACATAGTAGGCCCTTGAGAAATACCAATGGATACTAATATGTATTTTCTAATTTTTCCATGATAAAACTTCTTTTCAAAAAATTTCAAGTTATTTTCAAATTTAAAGATACATAAAAATAAAAGGTATCTATCTTGACTACCAATTGAAAACAGAGTATTTTGAAATAAGGAAATTCTCTGGGTATTAAGTGGAAAAATCAAACTTACTCAACTTCCTGAGGCCTTCTCTCAAATGTTTAGTTAAACCATCTGCATACAAAAGAAATGTTAATGACAGACTTTTTTTCCACTGTGAATATATGATTAGTGAAGAACCTTTAGTGTATGATTGGTACTTCCTGAGCTCCAACTTCTCTCCTTCTGGTCTATCTCTAGACTAGGGCCAGCTGCCAAACAGGACCTATCAGGTTGGCCTTCAGCTATACCCCCAGGAAGAAAGATGCCTCTTTTTAAAAGTCTGACAAACACACAGATTTATAAAGCTTATCTTTAAGGAAAATAGTTTGGATCACATTTATTTAATTGTTTATTTCAAATCTCACTCCAGGGCACTGTGCACCATTCTTCAAAGCCAGTCAGCTGGACAAAAAGAGTGTGGGAAAGCTAGTAACTGAAAACAGGAAGACAATTTGCTCAGCAATGAGAGGCAAGACATCCATTACCTGTTTCACTTGTAGTCCATGACTCCAGATCCTTTCCAGGAGATCACAAAGGCTGGCAATCAGGGTGTTCTCTTCCACCCCTGTGATGTTCACCTCCCCATGCCCTAGCTCCACAGCTTCTCGGCCCATCTTTTCCACCAGCATCCTCTTGGTCTACAAGGAAGCAGTCAACAGGATTAAATAACCACAGTGAGCAGGATTACATACAACCGGAGAGGGTTCTGACAGCCTGCACAGTACATCTGTTGGGCTGGGAAGGACAGGATGAATTAGCCCCAAGGACACAGAATATATTTATACCCATGTAGGTCTGGTTACAAGGGAGTGCATGCTTTAAAAATTTAGTTAAGAAAGGCCAGGTGTGGTGGCTCACACCTGTAATCCCAGCACTCTGGGAGGCCTAGTTGGGCAGATCACAAGGTCAGGAGATCGAGACCATCCTGGCTAACACGGTGAAACCCTGTCTCTACTAAAAATACAAAAAAATTAGCCAGGTGTGGTGGTGGCCGCCTGTGGTCCCAGCTACTCAGGAGGCTGAAGCAGGAGAATGGCATCAACCAAGGAAGCGTAGCTTGCAGCAAGCTGAGATCGCGCCACTGCACTCCAGCCTGGGCAACAGAGCGAGACTCCGTCTCAAAAAAAAAAAATATGTAGTTAAGGAAAGGATAAGAACACAGCAATCTTTATGACTCCTGGTCAGTGATTTCATCACTCTGTATTCAGTTTTTGCATTTATGAAAGAAACAAATAAACCCTTCAGTCATGCTTATCTCTGACATTGTCTGATTCCCACTGCTTAAATGACCCTACCAAACAAACCTTTGAGCATACATACAACTTAGAAACATATCTGAAATAACTGTCAAGGGGACAAAAATTGAGGAGGTAATTTATTTTACATAAAAATTTTCAACTGCTTATTGTAAGATCATAACCAAGAAAACACATACTGCATAATGATAATCACAGTTTTTATTAAGTACTATATCAGGCATTGTACTTGGCATTTCATTATCTCATTTAAGCCTCCTAACAATCTATGAGGTAACTACTATTATTGTTCCCAATTTACCAATACGGAAATTGAGAAATACAGTAATCAATATACTAAATTTAAACATAGTATAAAACAATATAGTATATTTATAGTCTAAGTATAGTATAATTCTCTTAAGTAACTTGCCCAAAATCTATACTTAATATAGCACTATATTAAATTATATATATATATATATATATTGCCCAAAATGAAACAGCAAAGTAGCAATAGATCTGGCCTTTGAACCCATATCTGCCTGAACTTTGAGTCCAAGTTCAAAAGTAAGATTTAACTATGCTATAAATTTGTGATATATAAAAATCTAAGAAAAGGAAAACAAATCACCCCAATCCTACTTTTCAGAAGCAACAACTCTTAATATTTTGGCATATTTCTTTCCACTGTTACTGTTTTTAACCTTTTTATTGTGAAATATATAACATATATATGCTATTACATCATTATGACCAGCGCCAGGCCAGTTCCTTTTTTTTTTTTTTTTTTTTTTTTTGAGATGGAGTTTCGCTCTTGTTGCCCAGGCTGGAGTGCAATGGCACGATCTCGGCTCACTGCAACCTCCGCCTCCCCGGTTCAAGCAAATTCTCCAGCCTCAGCCTCCCGAGTAGCTGGGATTACAGGCATGCACCACCACGCCTGGCTAATTTTGTATTTTTAGTAGAGACGGGGTTTCTCCATGTTGGTCAGGCTGGTCTCAAACTCCCGACCTCAAGTGATCTGCCCACCTCAGCCTCCCAAAGTGCTGGAATTACAGGCATGAGCCACTGCGCCTGGCCAGTATTTTATTTATAAATACTGTCTGTTTATATCTTTGAAGCACCCTACGTGCCCTCTTCCATTCACCTTCCGACTCTAGAAGCGACCACTTACCCAACGAAACTACAGAAAAGCAAGAAAATTATTACCTATATTTTTAACCCTAAAATATATGGTTTCGTTTGCCTGTATGTATCTTTTTTTTTTAAGACAGGGTCTCTCTCTATTGCCTAGACTGGAGTGCAGTGGCTCAATCATGGTTCACGTAGCCTCAACTTCCCAGATTCAACTGATCATCCCACCTCAGCCCCCGCAGTAGCTGGGACTATAGGCGTGCATGTTTCTTTTGTGATTTTTTTTTTTTTTTCTTTAAGAGACTGGGTCTTAGCATGTTGCCCTGGCTGGAACCGAACTCCCAGGCTCAAGCAATCCCCCCACCTCAGCCTCCCAAGTAGCTGGGATTACAGGTGTGTGCTGATACTCCTGGCTTGTGATTTGCTTTTTCACTCGTTTATATTTGTGAAATTCATCCACACTGATGTGTATAACTGTTATCCATTTCCATTGTTGTATAGCATTCCACCACATGAATATACCACAATATATTTATTAATTCTCTTACTGATTGGCTTTCTCAACTGATTGGTTGTTTCCAGTTTGGAGCTATTAAAAGAATGCTGCCGTAAACTTCTTGTACATATCTCTTGGGACATGCTCCAAAAGTTTCTCTAGGGAATATACCTAGGAGAAGAATTACTAAACAATACTATGCTGTTTTCCAAAATCATCATACCAATTTATACTTTCAACAGCCTGTTGCCTCACGTGCAAGCCAATACTTTGTGATGTTACATTGATTACTATATTTCTTCAATTCTAGATGTATATTTTCCCACATATTAACATGTCTAAAATTGATATGTATTTCACAGTCATCATTGGCTAGGAATAGGAAGTTGTCACAGCCAGGTCATGCATCTCATGACTTAAGAATTTTGACAGTCCAGGCCAGTTGCGCAGTGCCTCAAACCTGTAATCCCAGCACTTTGGAGGCCGAGGCAGACAGATCACTTGAGGTCAGGAGTTCAATACCAGCCTGGTCAATATGATGAAACCCTGTCTCTACTAAAAATACAAAAATTAGCCAAGCATGGTGGTGCACTCCTGTAATCCCAGCCACTCGGGAGGCTAAGGCACGAGAATTGCTTGAACCTGGGAGGCAGAGGTTGCAGTGAGCCGAGATTGCATCACTGCACTCCAGCCTGGGTGACACACAGTGAGACTCCATCTCAAAAAAAAAAAAAAAGAATGACAGTCCAGCAGCTTAGAAAAAAAAATGCAGAAATGCAGCATCACCAATGTTCTTCATAGTAGAAAGGCAGAAGAGACAAAATTGTATGGAAAAAAAAAATCACAGATATTAATTACTCAGAGTGAACTGACAGAAGTTTTACACAAACACACACACACACTGGCCACAATGCCTGGCCAGAGTTTTTTTTAACCTAAATTTAAAATATCAGTACTGATATATTAATCAGGTTTTTTTTTTTTTTTTTTTTTTTTTTTGAGAGAGGGTCTCATTCTGCAGCCTTGACCTCCAGGGCTCAAATGATCCTCCTACCTCAGCCACCAAAGTAGCTGGGACTAAAGGTGTGCACCACCACGCCTAATTTTTTTTTTTTTTTTTTTTAGTAGAGATGAGGTTTCGCCATGTTGCTTAGCCTGGCCTCAAACTTCTGGGCTCGAGTGATTCACCCACCTCTATCTCCCAAAGCGACAGGATTACAGGCATGAGCCGCTGTGCCCTGCCAATCTAGCTTTAAACAGTAATAATTTATTCTGCAAGAGACAGCATATTTTATTCCCTCCTATAAATGAACATCACTTCAAATGGGCACCACTTAGAACTGAAAGTGCAGGAGACTATTTTTATTCCATTGATAAATAAATAGGATGTAGTAGAGACTGAGTTAGTTGAACTGCCCTAAAATTATGGTATGCTGACTTGGTTGAAAGATTCTTTTTATTAGAAAAGACATTTAAATTCATAATTAAAACATTAAAAATTAAGAATGAATGTCTTTGTAGAACAGAGAAAAACACCCAAACAATCTAAGCTTAAACAGAATGACACATTTTAGCCTGGCACATAGTAGGTACCCAGTAAATTTCTGTTTCTAGATATAAGATATCATTGCTATCAGATAAAAATAAAGGGGAAAAAATATTTGCATATACATAAGACTAATCTATTGAAGTAAGTTAGAGTGAAGACTAGTCTGATTCAAAGTACTGTAAAATGTCAAAAATTTAAAACTATGCCTGTAACCCCAGCTACTCAGGAAGCTGAGGTAGGAGGATCACTTAAGCCCAGGAGTTCAAGATGAGCATGGGCAATATAGTGAGATCCTGTCTTTAAAAAAGTTTTTTATTAAATTAAAAACTACATCTCTCTGTTGTTCTTTTTTTTGTTTTGAGATGGAGTCTTGCCCTGTCGCCCAGGCTGGAGTGCAATGGCGCGATCTCGGCTCACTGCAACCTCCGCCTCCCGGGTTCAAGAGATTCTCCTGCCTCAGTCTCCCAAGTAGCTGGGATTACAGGTGCATGCCACCACGCCCGGCTAAATTTTTTGTGTCTTTAGTAGAGACGGGGTTTTACCATGTTGGCCAGGCTGGTCTTGAACTCCTGACCTCGTGATCTGCCTGCCTCAGCCTCCCAAAGTGCTGGGATTACAGGTGTGAGCCACTGCGCCCAGCTTGTTGTTCATTTTTATAGAATATACATTAAGTTTTTATCAAGCAAAGCATGCATGCTCTCAATTAATGGTATATTTTATTTAAAACAAATATACCTAATTTCAAATTAACAGGATCTTAAAATTAGTACTGTCTCATTATATTAACGATTTTTTTTTTTAAGACAGTCTCGCTCTGTTGCCCACGCAGGAGTGCAGTGGTGCCATCATAGCTCACTGTAGCCTTGACTTCCCAGGTTCAAGCAATCCTCCCACTTCAACCTCCCAAGTATCTGGGACTACAGGTGTGTGCCACCATGCCCATCTTAATACTTTTGTAAAGACAGGGTCTCACTACGTTCTCCAAGTTGGTCTTGAACTCCTGGGCTCAAGCAATCCTCCTGCCACGGTCTCCCAAAGTGCTGGGATTACAGGCATGAGCCATCACGCCCAGCCAACAGTATTTTTAAAATCCAGAGGGAGTGGTCAGAGCCAATCCTTGGTCTTACCTTGGCTGCTAACAGAAATAGCACACATACAGAGATGTCCACAGCTTACCTTATTGCGGCATTCCTTCAGCAGGCCCTCTACAAACTTCCAATTGGTCTGGGCAATCACTGATGGAGAGAGGTTGGACAGTTTGGGCTGGCGGATAGTGCTGCCCATAGTCCTGGCTTCCTGGATGTACTTCTATATCAAACAGAAAAATAAAGACCCTTTGTGTCCATGTACATAAACCAAAGGTCAGCAGTACTGGTGGGTGCCTGAAGAGGGCATTATTTTCTCACATTTTCTTTTTTTTTTTCTTTTTTTTTTTTTTGAGACGAATCTTGCTCTGTCGCCAGGCTGGAGTGCAGTGGCACGATCTCAGCTCGCTGCAACCTCCACCTCCCAGGCTCAGGCAATCCTCTTGCCTCAGCCTCCTGAGTGGCTGGGACTACAGGCACGTGCCACCACGCCCGGCTAATTTTTTGTATTTTAGTAGAGACGGGGTTTCACCATGTTAGCCAGGATGGTCTTTATCTCCTGACCTGGTGATCCATCTGCCTCAGTCTCCCAAAGTACTGAGATTATAGGCATGAGCCACCGTGCCCAGCTTATTTTCTCGCACTTTCTTAGCTGCCTCTTTCTAGGCTCAGATAGTTAGGAATAGAAAATTTTTAATTTAATTCTTGTATTAAAGAGAAAAACTGAGATGATGGTTTCTGTTTTAGCTGATGTAAAGCACTCCCCGAATGGTATAATTACCTTTGATTTAAAGATACAAGAGTCAGGCAAGGCGCAGTGGCTCACGCCTATAATCCCAGCACTTTGGGAGGCTGAGGTGGGTGGATCACAAGGTCAGGAGTTCAAGACCAGTCTGGCCAACACAGTGAAACTCCATCTTTACTAAAAATATAAAAACTAGCCAGGTGTGGTGGTGCATGCCTGTAATCCCAGCTACTCAGGAGGCTGACGCAGGAGAATTGCTTGAACCCGGGAGGTGGAGGTTGTGGTGAGCTGTGATCATGCCACTGCACTCTAGCCTGGGCGACAGAGCGAGACTCCATCACAAAAAATAAATAAATAAATAAAAAATTTAAAAATTAAATTAAAAAAAGATACAAGAGTCAAAAAACACATGACTACAGCAAATCTCAAATCTCTGAGTAACACTGAGAAAATAATTTCCCCCACCAAGCTGAGAGGAATTTAACTCCTCTGCCCATATCAAAGATATCTACCCTTTCTATCATAAAGTATAAAATTAAGGCCTGGAAAATAAGATTGCACACTCAAAACAACAACTGCAATTATTTTGTATAATGTGCTGGTGATTCTTCTTCATATGTTGTTTAACACAGAACTCACATCAATGCAGTAAAATGCAATCTGATATCCTCTCAGTAGGTTCATAACCAACATTTTTACCCTAAACTTCTCCCTTCCCCCATATTTATTCCAGTGGCATAACTCTGTCCATTCTATCTTATGGCCCCTTAATCTATCTCTACTACCAACCCCCCAAGGTTAGGGTCCAATTACTATTACTTGGACTGCTGTTACCTGTCTCCTAACTTGTTAGCTATCTCCATACCACCCTCCTCCAAAATATTCTGCCCACAGCCTCCTTTACACATTTACACGCCAAACTTTAGATCCTGCCATGTCCTCTACTTGAAATGCTCTTCTTATAGCTCCAGGGAGATGAAAAATTAAAAAAAAAAGAAAAAGAAAAACAGCCAGGAGCAGTGACTCTGGCCTGTAATCCCAGCACTTTGGGGGGCTGAGGCGAGTGGATCACTTGAGCTCAGAAGTTTGAGACCATCCTGGGCAACATGAAGAAACCCTGTCTCTACCAAAAATACAAAAAAAACCCAAAACAACAACAAACAATTAGCCAGGAATGGTGGCGTGTGCCTGTGGTCCCAGCTACTAGAGAGGCTGAGGTGGGAGGATCACCTGAGCCTTGGAGGCAGAGGTTGCAGTGAGCCAAGATTACACCATTGCACTCCAACCTAGGTGACAGAGTAAGACCCCATTTCAAAATAAAATAAAAGCTCTTCTAACAATCCCATCATTCTCTAAGGCTTAAAGAGATGCTTGCTCCTCTTCCAAATCATCTTGTTTGATGATGACCCCAAGTAGAAGTAACCTCTGCTTTCTCTAATCAGTAATCAAACATTGGTTTGCTCCTCATATGGTCATTTCAAAAGCTTATTCTCTTGAAGTTATCTTTCTATCTGATTTTGCTCCCTTATATCAACTGGTATTCCCTGAGGACAAGACTAACCTCTTTTGTCACCTTTGTATTTCAAAGTGTTAACCTCAGTGATTTTTTTTTTTTTTTTTTTTTTTTTTTTTTTTTTTTTTTTTTTGCTTTAGCAAAGAATTCCTTGATACCTCAGTGATATGGTTTGGCTGTGACCCCATCCAAATCTCATCTTGAATTGTAGCTCCTACAATTCCCACATGTTGTGGGAGGGACCCAGTGGGAGGTAATTGAGTCACGGGGGTAGATCTTTCCTGAGCTGTTCTCATGATAGTGCATAAGTCTCATGAGATCTGATGGTTTTATAAGGGGGAATTTCCCTGCAAAAGCTCTCTCTTTGCCCACTGCCATCCACGTTAAGACGTGACTTGCTCCTCCTTGCTGTCCACCATGATTGTGAAGCCTCCCCAGCCATGTGGAACTGTGAGTCCATTAAATCTTTCTTTTGTAAATTGCCCAGTCTTGTGTATGTCCTTTATCAGCAACATGAAAACAGACTAATACACTCAGTGATTCTGACCAAGAAAATGTGGTCAATAAACACTGCTGAAAATAGTAATGAGGAGGTTAGGTGGAAGACAGACTTTTAAAATAACACAAATAACCAAAATTTCTTATGCTACTCTCACAAAAAAAAAAATCCCAGTGCAACTGTATCCTATAAATCAGCAGTTGAAGATTCATAACCATATCTTACAATTTTAATTTATTCATTAAAAACATAGCAAAGGGAGAATATGTTATTTATTTTCCAATTCACTGAGCTGCCAGACACATGAAAACAGTATGCCTTCTTGGGTTCTCTCTGTGCAAGATGAAAATTACAGGGTCTTTTCTCGAAGATAAGTTACTGAAATAGGTTTCTGAAGTTAACACTCATTTTCACAACTTCTTTGCAACTAAGTAAGGCAGGGTCTACAACCTGAAGTTTATAACTAGAAACTTAAGAAGCAAGTTACAGTAGAGCTGAGAAACTCAGCTTACAAGCAATGAAGATTCAGGAGGTAAATTCAAGAATCTTGGGTTTCCAGGTACCTGATAATAATGTTCCTCTCCTTTAGTCTTTTAAAGAAGAAGAAGAAAAAAAAAAGTCAAGATTATCTGTTTCAATTTAAGGTAAGAAACAGTAGGAAAAAAACTCTAACAAAATTAACTTCTTTCTGGGCTGGGCGCAGTAGCTCACACCCATAATCCCAGCACTTTGGGGGGATGAGGCAGGCGGATTACCTGAGGTCAGGTGTTTGAGACCAGCCTGGCCAACGTGGTGAAACCCCGTCTCTACTAAAAATACAGAAATTATCTGCGCGTG
Organism: Pan troglodytes; assembly: GCF_028858775.2. Classification (NCBI taxonomy): domain Eukaryota; kingdom Metazoa; phylum Chordata; class Mammalia; order Primates; family Hominidae; genus Pan; species Pan troglodytes. Next base: position 13,313,975 of record NC_072407.2, read on the forward strand.
GTGGTGGTGCCTGTAATTCCAGCTACTCAAGAGGCTGAGGCAGGGGAATTGCTTGAACCCAGGAGATGGAGGCTGCAGTGAGCCGAGATCGCTCCACTGCACTCCAGCCTGGGCGATAAAAGCGAGACTCTGTCTCAAACAAAAAAAGAATTTAAAAAAATTAACTTTTTTCCTATATACACACGCACACACACACACACACACAACTCACACCAATTTTTAAAGGATTTCTCCCAAGTTTCAGACTCTTAACTTCTGAGGTTCCTATTGAACTCCCCAGGGAGCATCATGCATGAGAAATTACAACCGGTTAGTAGCTAGCTGGAATTTGCAAAAACATCCCACATTCTGATTTGTGATAACCCAGGCCCAGCATTAGATATCAGGAACTAGACCTATTATTAACCCTTCTTTATGGGGTGAGGTCATTGCTGAGACGTTTGAATCAGACCAGAGAACAGGAAACGAGAAAGAGAAGGAGTGCACAGCATGATAGCAAGGTCATCCTTATCATTCTCAAGGTATCTTACCTCCCTCTGGTCATTATCTAAACGCAGGTGTTCTGTGTGCTGCTTCTGCCGATCTTTCCGCCTCCACTGGGCAGGGGCATTCCTTTTCGTCCACCTAACACAATCAGAACCAAAGCAGGCAATTAATAATGTCTCACTTAAAAAGCAATGTCAACTAACAGGAGAAAACATGAATGACTACAAGTCAATGCTGGACACAGGAAATGACCTAGATGTCACCAGAGACAGCTCAGAGACCTTGAGGAAGAGCAGATTAAAGATGAGTGACTGGACATGAGAGAGACACCTCCTCATGGAACATGTCTCTCTTGAAACATCTACAAACACTTGACATATAGATCTAAAACTATATTCACTTAACTCTATCTGGGCTTTGATACAGTCATCTTCAAAAGTAACTAATGAGTAATTCTGCTAACTTACCTACTTTTCAGTTCAGGTTCTGATTATTTCAACTGCCATTTATTAAATACAATGCTAGCTTGCTGTTGAATGGGATCCAGGCATGAGATGATTTTAACCCATCTGCAGCTTTTTGCAGGTCCTAGACATATGGAGCTATCCCAATCTGCATAGTGGAGGCAGAACTGAAAGATATTCTGTCACATACTTTCTTGTTCAAATAAGCAAACCACCTAGATAGTCTGGGTCTTCTCCATATCTGCTTTAGAAAAGTACAAGGTCTTCTAGGGGTAACAGCCCTAGCCCAGATACTAGATGACCCTATTACAGCTAGGGAGTTGGATTAGTGAATCCCTGGGGTTGACTCACTTGTTGCTGGCTGGCCCAGTGGAAAGTACATCAGACTGCAGCTTAGGGAAGAAGCCCGGCTCATATTTCCCTTGTCCAATCTTCATGTCAAGTAAATGTGGGTGAATTGCAGTATGGTCAATTTTTGCCAGACGCAGCTCAATTGCTTTCTCTGGATGAGAATAAACACACACACACACACACACACACACACACACATAAATACACACACAAATAAATCAAGTCAAACATTCTTTAAGAATCTAGCTACTCTTCCATTTCCAGCCAAGATAGAGTAAAAGGGACTGATTTTCCTGCCTAATAGGAAAAAACCCATGCAAAATAATATAAAATGATAAACTTCAGAATACTGGACATCAGGCAATGAAGGGCAGGACCCTGAGAAACAGGTAACAAATGAGGTAACCCCTAGAACTATCCCAGCTAACTGCTTAGAGAAAGCTTCCAGGCTGTGGCACAGGGAGGGGAGTTCTAGGCAGAGTCTGGTGGACTCCCTGAGTTAAGGAGACCAAGGTGGCTAGAGTTCATATGAACGGTACCAGAGAAGAGAGAGAATCCAGGGGATCTGCAGGGCATTTAGCAGGGTAATGGGTCAGTTCACGCAAGTAAAGAAACTACTCAAGGCTGGAGAAAGAATCACCGGAAAGGATTAGGAGAAACAATACAAAATGTTCACACAGGGCTGGGAATAATGCCTGTCCCCACCTGCCAGACTAGAAAACCTAATCATTCATGGGGCACTGAGTAAAGTACTCAGAGGGTCTTGCCTCAGTAGTAGATAATTAATCACAGCCTAAAGGATGCTCTGGTCCTGCCAGAGGAAAACACAAAGAAATCAAATTATTTCTAAGTAACTTAACTACATCCCAGAACAAAGACTGAGAATATTTATAGGAATATAGAAGTGTCCAGGACTCAAATAGTAAAATTCACAGTGTCTGGCATCTAATCAAAGATTACCAGGGCCTGGTAGCTTACGCCTGTAATCCCAGCACTCTGGGAGGCCAAAGTGAGGGTATCATTTAAGGCCAGGACTTCAAGGCCAGCCTGGGCAACATAGTGAGACCTCATCTCTTCAAAAAATAAAAAAAAAAAAGAGCCAGACATGGTGGCATACACCTTTATTCCTAGCTATTCAGGAGGCCAAGGCCAGAAGATCACTTGAGCCCAGGAGTTTAAGGTTATGGTGAGCTATAATTACACTACCGCACTCCAGCCTGGGCAACAAAGCAGAACCTCTTAAAAACAAACAAACAAACAACATCAACAACAAAAAACTAGAAACATGGAACTCAAACTTCTGAAGATGAAAGCTGTAATATCTGAGATGAAAAATACACGGGCTGGGTTAAAAGCACACTCAACCATGCAGGAGAAAAAATAAGTGAGCTTGAAGCCATAGCAACAGAAATGATCCCAAAGAAGTCACAGAGAGAGAGAAAAAACTGTTGCCATTAAAAGAGTATCAGCGGTTCTGGGATAACTACGCAATCCCAGATATTACATGTATGTGTAACTGCAGTCCCTAAGGTAGGGATGGGGAGAACAGAAAAATTACTAGAAGAAATACTGGCCAGAATTTTTACAAATTTGACGTAAACAAAAAATCCACAGATCTAAAAAGCACAATGAGCTGCAAGCACAAGAATCATGAAGGAAAGTACACCAAGCCACATCATAATCAAATTGCTCAAAATCAGTGATAAAAAGAAAATCTTAAAATCTGGTAGAGAAAGTAGACATTTTGTATATAGAGAAGATCAAAATTAAGGATGACAGCAGATTTCTTATCAGAAAACAATGGAAGTGTAATATGGTTTGGCTCCATGTCCGCACCCAAATCTCAACTTGAACTGTAATAATCCCCATGTGTGGTGGGAGGGACCCAGTGGGAGGTAACTGAATCACAGGGGCGGTTTCCCTCATGCTATTCTCGCGATAGTGAGTGAATTCTCATAGATATGATGGTTTTATAAGCATCTGGCATTTGCCCTCCTGGTACTCATTCTCTCTCCTGCTGTGCTGTGAAGAGGTGCCTTCCACCATGCTTGTAAGTTTCTTGAGGCATTCCCAGCCATGCGGAACTGAGTCAATTAAACCTCTTTCCTTTACAAATTACCCAGTCTTGGGTATTTCTTCATAGCAGCATGAGAATAAACTAATTACAAAGTGAGAAGACAGAGGAGCGACATCTTTTTTTTATTTTTATTTTTTTGAGACAGGGTCTCATTCTGTCGCCCGGGCTAGAGTGCAGTGGTGTGATCTTGGCTCACTACAACCTCCACCTTCCGGGTTCAAGCAATTCTTGTGCCTCAGCCTCCTGAGTAGCTTGGACTACAAGCACGTACTATCATGCCTGGCTAATTTTTTTTTTTTTTTTTTTTTTTTTTATGTTTAGTAGCAACAGGGTTTCACCATGTTGGCCAGGCTGGTCTCAAACTCCTGACCTCAAGTGTTCTGCCCACCTCAGACTCCCAAAGTGCTGGGATTACAGGAGTGAGCCACCGCACCTGGCCTGGAGCAACATCTTTAGAGTACTGAAAGGAAAAAACTATTAACCTATACTCAGGGAAAATACCTTTCAAAGACAAAAGAACTACAAAAGCTGAAAGAATTCATCACCAGCAGATCTACACTACAAGAAATGTTAAAGGAAGTCCTTCTGGCAGTAGGTAAATAATACCAGATGGAAGTATGGATCTACAGAAAAGAAAGAAGAGCACCAGAAATGCTAACTACACAGTTAATGTATTAGATTTTGTACTTATTATTCAAATCCCTTTAAAAGGTAATTGACTGTTTAAACAAAAATGACCATGTAGTGTTAGGTTTATGACATATGTAAAAGTAAAATAGATGACAATAGCACATCGGCTAGGAAGAGAGAAATGGAAATAGAGTTTTGTGAAGTTCTTTTTCGTTGTTGTTTAGAGACAGGGTCTCATGATGTGATCCAAGTTGGACTCAAACTCCTGGGCTCAGGCAACCCTCCCCCTTCAGCCTACCAAACAGCTGGGACTATGGGTGCACATGACTGTGCCTGGCAGTTCTGTACAGTTCTTATACTATGTGGAAAGTGATATTGTATCACCTAAAAGTAGACTGTGATAAGTTAAATGTGTACTATAAATCCTAAAGCAACTGCTAAAATAACACAAGTTATAGCTAGTAAACCAACAAAGTAGATAAAATGAAATCATAAAAAAAATTGAAAGGCCGGGTGCGGTGGCTCACGCCTGTAATCCCAGCACTTTGGGAGGCCGAGGCGGGCGGATCACGAGGTCAGGAGATCAAGACCACGGTGAAACCCCGTCTCTACTAAAAATACAAAAAATTAGCCGGGCGTAGTGGCGGGCGCCTGTAGTCCCAGCTACTCGGGAGGCTGAGGCAGGAGAATGGCGTGAACCCGGAAGGCAGAAGTTGCAGTGAGCCTAGATCCCGCCACTGCACTCCAGCCTGGGCGATAGAGCAAGACTCCACCTCAAAAAAAAAAAAAAGGAAAATATTCAATTAGTACACAAGAGGGCAGAAAAAGAAGAAAAGGGAACAAAGAACAGATGGGACAAATAGAAAACAAACAGCAAAATGACAGGCTTAAACCCAGCAATATCAATAATCATATTAAATGTACATGGTCTGAAGACCTCAGTTAAAAACCGGAAACTGTCAAATTGGATAAAAATGCAAAACCCAATTACATGCTGCCTACAATAAATACCCTTTAAATATAAAGACACAAATAGATTAAAAGTAAAATAATGACAAAGATATGCCCTGTTAGCACTAGTCAAAAGAAAGCTGGAGTAGTTATTAATATCAGACAAAACAGATTTCACAGTAAAGAATATTACTCTGAATAAAGAAGGTTATTTCTTTTTTTTGTTTTAGAAAAAAAAATTAAAAATTAGCCAGGCATGGCGGCACACATCTACTGTCCTAGCTACTCGATAAGCTAAGACAAGAGGATCCCTTCAGCCCACTAGTTCAAAGTTACAGAAAACCATGGCCACACCACTGCACTCTAGCCGCAACAGAGCGAGACCCCATCAACATTAAAACAACAACAAAAAAAATCAATATAATTCACCATATTAACAAACTAAAGCTAAAAACCATATAATTATCTTGATAGATACAGAAAAAGCATTTGACAAAATTCAACATCCACCTCAGATAAAAACTCTGAACAAACTAGTAAGATCCTTAACTGCTAAAGGTTATCTATGAAAAACAAAGGAATAAGATGCCCACTCTCACCACTTCTATTTGACTTCGTACTAGAGGTTCAAGCCAGTGTAATACAGAAAAAAAATAAATAAATAAGAAGAAGAAGAAAAAGAAAAGGAAAAGAAATAAAAGGCATCCAGGGTGGTGGAAAGGAAAAGTAAAACTGTCATTATTCACAGGTAATGTGACTGTCTATGTAGAAAATCTGATGGATGTACAAAAAAGCTATTAAAAGTTAGTTTAGTATGGTTGCAGGACACAATATAAACATACAAAATGCTATTATAGTTCTATATACTAGCAATGAACAATTAGAAATTAAAATTAAGAAAGCAATACAATAGCACCAAATTTATATAACACAAAACAATTTAAAATAACACCAAAAAATATGAACTACTTAGGGAAAAATCTGATAAGACATATAAAACCTGTACATAATGCTGTTGAGAAAAATTAAAGATGACCTAAATAAATGGAAAGATATGCCATGTTAATGGATCAGAAGACTCGGTACTGTTAGGATGTCAAATATCAATCAAAATCTTGAAAGGTTTCTTTGCAGAAGTTGGCAAGTTGACTCTAAATATGTATGGAAATACAAAGAACCCAGAATAGCCAAAACAACTTTGAAAAGATCAAAGTTACAAGATTAACACTACTTGATTTCAAGATTTAATATAAGCTACAGTAATCATTTAATGTAAGCTACAGTAATCAAGACAGTGTGGTATTGGTATAAATGTAGACCAACAGATCAATGAAACAGAACAGAGAATCCAGAAGTAGACGAACACATATACAGACTAATAACATTTTGACAAAAGCAAAAAGGCAATTCATTAGAGAAAGGATGGTCTTTTCAACAGATGAATATCTATATGAAAAAAAAATGGACGCATAACTTATACTACTTACAAAATTAACTTGAAATGGATCAGAGACCTGAACGTAAAACCTAAAACTATAAAACTTCTACAGGGAAATATAGGGTAAAATCTCTATGTGACCTTGGTAGGGCAAAAATGTCTTAGATACAATAAAAGTATAATCCAACTGATAAATTGGGCCTCATCAAAATAAAAGATTTTGTTCTCAAAAAGACAATTAGGCACACACAAATCAAAATCACGTCTCCCTTACATTTTCTAGTCTTCTCTCTTTACCTTTCATTCCTGTTCCAGGACCCTCATTAAGATGACAGTCCTTTTGGCAAAGGCTTGAGGACAAGTTGTCCATGCAATTAGACTACTTTAACTCAGTTAGAACATAGGTTCCTGAACTAGAAAATGTAAGACTTTGAACTAGAAAATGCAAGACTTTGTCTAAACTGTCAGCAGTTATATCTTCAAAGCCTAGAAACAAGCCTGGCATATTCATTCATCTGGCAAATATTTCTTGAAGACTTGCCATACATTTGGCGTCTGGTAGGTAGTTATAAAATGCAGCAAATGAGTGACCAAAATATACAAAAATGCCTTAACAAGGACACTGAACATCCTGCAGGAAGTGAACACACTACTTAATCTAGTACTTCAAGCTGAAACCATTCTCTAGCTAAACTGATGTAGATGAGTCCTCTAAACAAAAGGACATGTTCAATCATTTGTGTAGATTATAACATCCCTACGTGCTGGGTACAATGCCAGAAGAATGGGGGTAAGAAAATGAGTAAATACAATCTCTGTCCTTAAGCTGTTCCCTAATAATGATAGCTAAAAAAGTAGAGATTATTGAGTAAAAGCATGCACAAAGCACCACAGGAACAGAGAGGAAGAATCAACTGACTCAGTCTGGGGGCATCAGAGAAGGCTTCATAGAGAAGGAAACATATCTGCTAGGTTTGTGTGGCAAATACCATCAACTGCTTACTCATAATTCATTCACCCCTTCTTTCTTGCTTATAGACCTTCATACTGTTCAAGGTAACATTATACCCAGTTCAGTGTTCACTTTCACAGCTTCCCATGCACTTGAGGTTGATCATATAATATGATTTTGGCCTATGAGACAATGAAAGTTGTTAGAAATTTCTGGGAAAGCTTTTCCTTTCTGATAAAAGTGGGAAAAATAGGCTGGGCACAGTAGCTAACGCCTATAATCCTAGCACTTTGGAATGCAGAGGTGGGAGGACTGCTTGAGCCCAAGAGTTCGAGGCCAGCCTGGGCAACATGGCGAGACTCTGTCTCTACAAAATATAAAAAATTAGCCGGGTATGGTGGTACGTGCCTGCAGTCCTAGCTACACGGGAGGCTGAGGTGAGAGAATTGCTTGAGCCTAGAAAGTCAAGGCTGTGGTGAGCCATAATCGCACCACTACCCTCCAGCCTAGGCAACTGAGTGAGACCCTGTCTCAAAAAAAAAAAAAAAAAAAGAAAGAAAAAAAAAGGTGGAATGGTGAATATAGCCGGCATCAACCTTCCCCTCTTCTTGCCTTGAATGAGAATATCAAAAGCTTCTGGGGCTGCAGCTGGGTGTGGTGGTTCATGCGCGTAATGCCAACACTTTGGGAGGCCAAGACAGGAGGATCACTTGAACGCAAAAATTCAAGACCAGACGGAGCATAGCAAAACCTTGTCTCTACAAAAAAAAATTTTTTTAATTAGCCAGGCATGGGAGCACATGCCTGTAGTCCTAGTTGCTTGGGAGGCTGAGGCAAGAGAATCACTTGAGCCCAAGAGTTCAAAGCTGCAGTGAGCTATGTTCACACCACTGCATTTTAGACTGGGTGACAGAGAGAGACCCTGTCACACACGCAGAAAAAAGGGCAGAAAAGAAAGAGCTTCTGTAACCATGAGACTTTCATTGACATCATTTAAAAAAAAAAAAAAAATGAGGCAACAGTATGACCATAAAAGTCAACAACAAGGATTCACTGAATAAAAAGACAGAATCTCAGTTCTTGTTTACATTGTTGAGCAGCTGAGCCAACCCCAGCAACCACCAATTGTGTACTTCTTGCTAATATAAGAAAAAGAACCCCCTATTTGTTTAACCCACTGCTGATTAGGGTCTCTACTACATACAATGAGATCCATTCCTAACTAACAGTGTTAAAGGATGAGAAGAAGATAACCAGGCAAAAAAAAAACAAAAAAGAAAACAAGGAAGAAGACTGCAGGCAATGGGAACCACATACACAAAGGCAGAAACAGATAAAGAGGCTGGCATATTTAGGAAAAGGGACATGTTAATGACATAATCCAAGAGGCTAGAATGTACAGTTCCAAGGAGGCCTTACCTGCTTCATCCACAGTGGTACACTTCTGGTACATGGATGTACGGAGAGTAGGTGTCCGAACATTCAACAGCCTGATTTTGTCAACTCGGGAATCAAATACCCGGAGTACAGGGTCTTTATCATCATCATCATGACACATTATTTTGTTGTCAATGAAAGATGCAAACATCTGGGTCTCCAGGAATCTTGAGAGGAAGGGCAGGTAGGGCTCAGGCTGATCTGACAGAAAAGATGCCTGGTGGGACCAAAAAGAAGCAGTAATTGACAGGGAAAACGGTAATGTCAATGTGCCCAAGGGATCCAGTAGGTTAATTATTCTCTGAAGCTGCCTAGGTCTTTAAGAACACCAAGCTGCAAAATCTCTACATTTAAAAAAAAAAACCCACTCATGTAAGTTCAGGTATCTTGAAACTTTGACACTGGAACAAACTCACTTGGGTAACCTACTGAGTCAACCAATCTTCCCAGAATCCTGATGTTCACTCTACATGTCTATCTTTGCCTTAAGAGATCCCTTTGGCTGAAGGTAAATCATCTGATAATAATAATCAGCACATCTATTCATAAGCAACAAGACCTATTTTATCAACATCAAATGGACCATAAACTTGTTTCCAGCGTATGATAATCTTCCATTACTTCTTTGAGTAATTTTCCATTACTTGTTCGAGACATAACTGGCAAGTTCTGATTCCTCACCACCTCCCAAGCAGGATTACACTCACTTTATCAAAGTTTTGCATTTGCTCCCTGTTGGTAAACCAGGATTCCTTATCCTGGCTGGGTTGGATGACAAACACCTCATAATCTGCAAACATCTGAGTGAAACGATTTGCAAAAACTTCCCGGATCTGAATGTTTAGCTGGTAAATCCTGAGTTCTTCCTCATCACACTGAACTTTGAGATCCTTATTGCTGCTGGGGTCTTCACGCACTTCCAACTACAAAAAAAGAAAAAGCAGTTGAGAACACATACACTTTTTCCTTTTAACCCAAGGAATGCAATTCCTGATTTTTTTATCTGATTTTTTTTTACAGTGCTAATTTACTTAGCAGGAAATGATGAGAACAAAAGAGGAAAAACTGGAAAAAATAAATAAATAAAAGGAAAGGGACTCAGACACCGAGGAGAGAAAAGTCAAAGAGTTTCACTTAAAGATATCCAACAACTCAATGAAAGTGGAGATAAGATCTTTATGGGCAGAGAGAGATTCTGCCATGAAAGAAAAGGTGCTAATTATCTCAAAGGTCAGGGAGAAAGGAAGGAATGTGGGAGGTCAATTTAACAAACCAACAAGGTTAAATTCTGGCTCTCTTGATTTTTTATTTTTTCCCTCATATCACTTTCCTTCTTTCTGCAAAAAAACCTTTTTTTTTTTTTTTTTTTTTTGAGACAGAGTTTCGCTCTTGTTGCCCAGGCTGGAGTGCAATGGCGCCATCTCGGCTCACCGCAACCTCCGCCTCCCAGGTTCAAGTGATTCTCCTACCTCACCCTCCCCAGTAGCTGGGATTACAGGCATGCGCCACCATGCCCGGCTAATTTTTTATTTTCAGTAGAGACGGGGTGTCTCCATGTTGGTCAGACTGGTCTCGAACTCCCAACCTCAGGTGATCCTCCCACCTCAGCCTCCCAAAGTGCTGGGATTACAGGCGTGAGCCACCGCATCCAGCCCAAAACACCTTTTTAATCTCACCAAATATTTCTGTTCCTCTTTAACTGCCCATGATTTTTGAAAAATATCTAGTCTACTAAGCAAAAAAAAAATATGCTCCACTAAAGCAGAAAAAATGAAATATTTCACTAAAAAACAGCCCAACAAGATTATTACATTGGCCCATTGGTTTATAAGTAACTTACGAAAGTAATTTAACAGAATTCAAGAGGACTAGATTCTAGGCTCAGCTCAGCTACATATTACGCATTTAATCTTGGGCAAAACATTTAGGCTCTCTAAGCCTTGGTTTCTTTGGCTATAAAACCTGTTCTATCTGCCTTAGGTTGCTGTGAAACTCAAAGGGCAATGGATCTAAAAGAGATCTGGGCCTGGCACGGTGGCTCATACTTATAATCCCACCACTTTGGGAGGCAAGGCTGGAGGACCGCTTGAGCTCAGAAGTTTGAGACTAGCTGAGCAACATAGTGAGACCCTGCCTCTACAAAAAAAAAAAAAAATTAATTGGGTGTGGTGGCATGCACCTGTGGTCCCAGCTACTTGAGAGGCTGAGGCAGAAGGATCACCTGAGCCAAGGAGATTGAGGCTGCAGTGAGCCGTGACCGTGCCACCACACTCCAGCCTGAGTGACAGAGTAAGAACCTCTCTCAAAAAATAAAAGAGGTCTGAACACTAAGATTACTATCATGGTCTCTCCAATCACTGTGCTGTAGTGTTCACATAGAATGATGGCAGACTCTCCCTGATGTTCAAAGCGGAAGCTACTCAGATTTAGATTAAAGTAGCATTTACTAGGATAACATCTGCCAGATGGAATTCAGAGTCCCCCATACAGAACATTCTTTCACTGCTCACAAATATGAGTTGTCCAGAACTGGGTGCTTTCTCATCCCATACCTTACTTCACCAGGACAGCACCCTAGCACAGATCACACGTGTCACAGACTCATATACACATCTTACCTTTTCCAGGCTCACCCCAGTTCTCTTGACCAAGGCTTGCAGCCGGGCAATAGTTTCATTCTCCTTAAGAAGCTCGTAGGAATGCAAAGGGGAGCCAGCAATGTTCCCATTCCTCTTGTCTGAGACAAGCTCAGAGGCCCGCAGCCTCTTCAGCTTGGAGGCACTCTCACTGCAATGAAGATTCCCTTCAGGGGGAATTCCAAATGCCATGAGAATCTCAGAGACTTCCTGGACAAACTCCAATTTGTTGGGAAACTGTGGCAAGTCCTCTGGCAACTCAATGAAGTGGTTGTCAATGTCCACAAAGCAGAGGTTAGCCTGGAAGTCAAAACAGGATGAGGAGTATGAATAACTCCAGAGCATTACAGGAAGAAGTTTTAGAAAGGTTAGTGAACAAGAGGGCAAAAACAAAACACCTGAAATGGCTATATGTGAGATATGGTATAAGGAAGATAAGGCTCAGAAATAAGACAGACTTGAGTTCCAATATTACCCTGCCACATTCTCGTTGTGTGACCTTAGGAAAGTTACTTAACCTTTCTGATTCTATTTCCTTAGCTGTAAAATGGAGATAAAGAGATAAACAATGTATGTTAGAGTGGTGAAGATTTTATAATGTCATAGATGTTTAGCATCAAACACAAAAGTCTCACACATGGTAAACACTCATTAAATGTTTGGTAAAGGCCAGGCGCAGTGGCTCACATGTGCAATGCCAACACTCTGGGAGGCTGAGATGGGCAGATCACTTGAACCCAGACTGTTGCCCAGACTGGTCTGGGCAACATGGAGAAACCCAGTCTCTACAAAAAAATGCAAAAATTAGCCAGGGATGGTGGCATGCACCTACAGTCCCAGCTACTTGAGAGGCTGAGGTAGGAGGGATCACCTGAGCCCAAGAAGCTGAGGCTGCAGTGAGCCATGATCACACCACTGCACTCCAGCCTGGGCAACAGAGTGAGACTCTGTCTCAAAAAATAAAAAATAAATGCCTGGTGAATTTGTGAATTCTATACTCAGTGAAAAGAACCCTAGGAGTGAGTTCAAAAAGTCTAGGTTCCAGATTTGACTCTGTTATGATCTCCCTCTATGACCCTGGATATACCATTCTCTCTTTCTGAGCCTCAGTCTTAATTTGTAAGGTTTAGTGGCTGATCTTTGTTCTTTCTGTGCTTCCTTCTGGATTTAAAATTGCTTCTGAGAGAATGTAAAGAGATAGTGCTCACACACTGCTGATGGGGTAGATAATCTGGATTAACAAACAATTTAGGGGCCAGGAGCAGTGGTTCATGCCTGTAATCCCAGCACTTTGGGAGGCTGAGGCAGATCACCTGAGGTCAGAGGTTTGAGACCAGACTGGCCAACACGGTGAAACCCCATCTCTGCTAAAAGTACAAAAAGTAGCCAGGTGTGGTGATGGGCACCTGTAATCCCAGCTACTCAGGAGGCTGAGGCAGAACAATTGCTTGAACCCAGGAGGCAGAGGTTGCAGTAAGCTGAGATTGTGCCACTGCACTCCAGCCTGGGCAAGAGAGTGAGACTCCCTCTCAAAAAACAAACTAACAAAAAAACCCCACAGTAATGCGGCAGTATCTAGCTATCCCTATTTTACAGACAAAAACTGACACAGAGAGGTTAAGTAACATGCCAAAAGTCACACAGCTATTAACTAGTACAGCTAGGACTTGAACTCAGCTACTCTGACTTCAGTCATATGCTTAAGCTCTTAACCATCTACTCTTCTCCTCTTTAGCGGTCTTGTACATTTAATTTAAATACTTTGTAGTTTAACAATGGTATACTATTCCACCATAAAAATGAATGAAATCCTGTCATTCATGGCAATATGGATGAGCCTGGAGCATATTATGTTAAGTGAAATAAGCTAGGCACAGAAAGATAAATACCACATGTTCTCACTTGTATGTGGGAGCTAAATATGTTGATCTCACTGAAGCAGAGAATAGAAGAGTGGTTACCAGAGACTGGGAAGGGTGGCAAGGAGGAGGAATAGAAAGAGACTGATTATCCAATACAAAATTATGGCTAGATAGGAGGATTGCAGTCTTCTATAGCACTGTAGGGTGACTACACTCAACAAAAATTTGTTGTATTTTTTCAAGTAGCTAGAAAAGAGGATTTTGAATGTTACCAATATAAATAAATAAAAAAGGTTTGAGATGATGGATATGCTAATTACCATTTGATCATTACATACACCCCCATTTGATCATTACATACATGTACTGAAATATACCATACCCTGTAAATATGCATAATTATGTGTCAATAAAAATGTGTGTGTACATATATATTTAAATACTTCGTAGTTCTTGTCCCTGTTGGAATGTTCTTGCAGGTATAAATTACAAAAGCCTTTCATATTTGTATATTTATCTTATACTCATAAATCTGTTCTAGCCAAGACAACATTGCCTTCATTGCAGTACATTATTAAATGCTTAAGGGTGCTTCTGTTCCATTCACGTAACAGAGATAATAATATTACCCATGTCATAGACTTGTTTTGAGGATTATATGACAATAAATGTCAAGGATTTAGCACAGTGCCAGGCACACAGTACATAATAAATGTTAATCAACATTTATTATATATATGTATGTATGCCTTTAAATTTTTACATATTTTTAAATTTCATACAGGTTTTTAACTTTTTTTTTTTTTTTTGAGACAGAGTTTTGCTCTATTGCCCAGTCTGGAGTGCAGTGGCACAGTCATAGCTCACTGCAGCCTTGACTTCCTGGGCTGCCAAGTAGCTTGGACTATAGGCACACAACATCACACCTGGCTAATTGTTGTTGTTGAGACAGAGTGTCGCTGTGTTGCCCAGGCTGGTCTTGAACTCCTGGCCTCAAGCAATCCTCCCACCTCAGCCTCCCAAAATACTGGGTGGGATCAGGTGTGAGCCACCACACCCAGCCAGGTTTTTAAATTTTATACAAGGATTATCATTCCATAAGCAGTCTTTTGGTAGTAACTTCAATCAACATTAGGTTGAGATTCAACCATTTTGTTGTGCGTAGCCATACTTCATTCATTTTCACTCTTCTATAATATTCTACCAATATGAATATAACATAATATATTGATCAGTTTTCCTATTAAAAGACATTTGAGGCCGGGCGCCGTGGCTAACCCCTGTAATCCCAGCTACTAGGGAAGCTGAGGCAGGAGAATCGCTTGAACCTGGGAGGCAGAGGTTGCAGGGAGCCGAGATCACGCCATTGCACTACAGCTTGGGCAACAACAGTGAAACTCCATCTCAAAAAAAAAAGACATTTGGGCCGGGCACAGTGGCTCACGCCTGTAATCCCAGCACTTTGGGAGGCCGAGGCGGGCGCATCACAAGGTCAGGAGATAGAGACCATCCTAGCCAACATGGTGAAACCCTGTCTCTACTAAAAATGCAAAAAAATTAGCCGGGCATGGTGGCGGGCGCCTATAGTCCCAGCTACTTGGAAGGCTGAGGCAGGAGAATGGCGTGAACCTCGGAGGCGGAGCTTGCAGTGAGCCAAGATCGCGCCACTGCACTCCAGCCTGGGCGACAGAGCGAGACTCCGTCTCAAAAGAAAAAAAAAAAAGACATTTCAGTTGTTTTTTGTTTACTGTATTTACACTGATTGTTATTACATGTTTTCCTGGACTCCTGCAAGATTTTATATATGGGTATATCCTAGGAGTAGAACCACAGTGTTGTAAGGTATGCAAATATCCCACTTTAGAAAATGATGCCTAGCTGTATTCCAAAGTGGTTGCAACAATTTACATTTTTAACCAGCAAACTAAAGTGATCCTACTGATCCAAATCCCTCCCAAAACTTGGTATTATCACACTTCTTGAAATTTGCCAACAAAATGAGCATAAAATGGCACTGTATCGTGTATTTGATTTCACTTCCCTGATTAAGAAATTAAGAGAAATTAAGAAATGTGCATTTTTTATGCAATGCCTGTTCATATCTTATGCCATGTTTCTATCGGATTGCTTATCACCTTCTTACCCACTTGCAGTTCTTTATATTCTGTTGATATTAACTCTTTGTAGGTTATATATGTTATGTATTTCTTCAATTTTTATCTTTAAGGTGTCTTTTTCTTCATTTAGAAAATCCAATTTATCAGGCTGGGCACAGTGCCTCACGCCTGTAATCCCAGCACTTTGGGAGGCCAGGTGGGTGGATCACCTGAGGTCAGGAGTTCGAGACCAGCCTGACCAACATGGCGAAACCTCATCTCTACTAAAAATACAAAAATTAGCCAGGCATTGTGGCACACGCCTGTAATCCCAGCTACTTGGGAGGCTGAGGCAGGAGAATCATATGAACCCAGCAGGCGGAGTCTGCAGTGAGTCGAGATTGCACCACTGCACTCCAGCCTGGGCGACAGTGTGAGACTCTGGACCAATTAAAAAAAAAACCCAATTATCAATCTTTTATTTTCTTTGATGGATAGTGCTTTTTATAACTTGTTTGCAAAACTCCTTCCCTAGCCAGAAGTCAGAAAGGTATTTATTAATTTTTTTTCCACAAGATTTAAACTTGTGCTTTTGACATTTAACTTCTTAATCCATCTGAAGTTGATTTTGTTATGGTTTACTTTTTTCCCCTACAGATAAGCAATTTTTCCAGCTCCATTATTAAATAGCTCTTCCTTGAGTGTGTATCCCTATTGTATATCTAAATGTTGTTTCATTGATCTGTTTCTCCCTATGCCAACAAGTCGTATTCTAAAAGAAAACACTGCAGGGGCTAGGGGAGGGATAGCATTAGGAGAAATACCTAATGTAGATAACAGGTTGATGGATGCAGCAAACCACCATGGCACATGTATACCTATGTTACAACCCTGCACGTTCTGCACATGTATCCCAGAACTTAAGATGTATATGTGTCTGTGTGTGCTTGTATATTTGTGTATCTGTGTGTCTCTGTACATGTCTGTGTCTACGTGTGTGTTGTCCCTGTATGTGTGGTCTGCATCTGTGTGTGTGGCTGTGTATGATATCTCTGTGTCTTTGTGCCTGTGTGAGTTGTCTGTAAATTTGTGTGCGTGTTTCTGTGTCTGTGTTGTCTGTGTGTGTGCGTTTTCTGGATGTTTACGTGTCTGTGCATGTGTGTCTATTGTATTTCTGTGTGTTGTCTCTGTGTGTCTGTATTGTCTCTGTGTCTGTGATAATAAAAAATAAAAAAGAAGACACTGAAGGGTAGGCCTAAGTCCAGCTTAATATAACTATTCCATAAACTCTCAATCTATTAAAACTGCATGTTTAACAAGTCCATGTGTGTATCACTCAATAAACATTTGCTGAGTGCATAAATTACTCTGTCTACCAATCTATAACTAAGAGAGCTTTCCCATGTCAAAAATTCAAAGACTGTAAGAATCACTTTAAATTTCACTTTCTAGAGCTCCTCCACTGGATAACAACTTTGAACCCCACCTAGTCAAAAGGCCAATAAATGTTCAACTTAACACCTAAAAACACGCTACATTTTGCTTATTCCTTTAAGATTTTAAAACTATGTCATCAGGCTGCGCCATTAGAAGAGATAAAGACAGAATTAAATCATCTAGTCATGAAGATCACCTGCTTCATAAGCCCTGTCCATACACCTAACAAAACAAGCCACTGTGACCCACGAAAGGCACACAATGCAATCATTTACCTCCTCAGTTACCCTCTCCTCAGAAGAAAAAAGCAGTTTCTCCAATAGGAAACACAGAAACAGCTAGAAATACCTACATCTACTAAACAATGCTTGGTTGGCTTTTCTCCCACTACTGTGAACCAAATATAGAGTCTGTAAAGAATCTTTAAAACTCCAAATGCTGTGTCCACATTTGTAGAAACCTTTGGTCAGAGGTGGGTAGAGAAGAAATATGCCCATGCACATTTCAGAGATGAATTAGATTAAGATAAGATAGGACCCTCTGAGTAGGCACCACTAGCCATTCTTTGCAAAAATTGGTTGAAGTTAATATACCCTAGAGACCGAGTTTTAAAAGAGCCGGGTGCGGTGGCTCACGCCTGTAATCCCAGCACTTTGGGAGGCTGAGGCGGGCGGATCACTTGAAGTCAGGAGTTCAAGAGCAGTCTGGCCAACATGGTGAAACCCCGTCTCTACTAAAAATACAAAAAAAATTAGCCAGGCATTGCGGTGTGTGCCTGTAATCCCAGCTACTCGGGAGACTGGGGCAGGAAAATTGCTTGAACCTGTGAAGCAGAGGTTGCAGTGAGCTGAGATGGCACCACTGCACTCCAGCCTAGGCAACAGAGCAAGACTGCATCTCAAACAAAAAAAAGAGAAGAAAGAATTGAGCTAAAGGAGGGAGTGGTAAAAAAGCAAATTACTACACTCATACAATAGTCAATTACTAGACTCATACAATAGCCTCATGCTGTTTCCTCCCATCATACAGAGGGGCTCTAGCACACAGAAGCACTTACAAAATACTAGGAACTCCTCATATATCCTTCTTCCTCAGCTGACGAGGGGTTACTTCTTACCTAACAGCTTTGGGGAGAGTAGCCTGGAAGAGGTACCGAATGCCAAGTGATCAGTTTTCCTCTGTTAACCTCCTGCCTTGTTGAGAGGGATGATGGGTAGACTTAGCTGCTCTGAGGTAGTGATCACATGGATCCCCCAAATCCCAAGAAGTCTCCCAAATATCTTCCGCTCAAGGTCACAATGATCTTTCCCAATGCTCAATTCCTAATACCAAAAAACAGCCAGCCTGTTTCTCCAGTCTATCCTCATGTTATTCATTGAAAAGGAGTTCAACACACAGATGACTGGGAAAAAGCTATTGAAGGAGTGTCCTGAGAAAATGGGGGAAAAGTAGGAAAAAGGGGTCCAAGATAGAAAAAAATGGTACCCCTTTCTTTACTCTAATATCCTTTGCTTAATTCTGTAATATAGCTGTGGATGAAATGCCTCCTTCCTGAACTCAGACAACGAAGCTCCAAAGAGAAGCATAAGACAAAGGATGCCTCACAAAGGCAGCTCAGCACTTTCACTTGCTCAGGGCCAGCTGAGCTCATGTGTTGGTGCAAAAAGGAACAAAAAGCTTTTTACAGACTTCTGATGCCCAAAGACGGCAGTAACTGATGAATTCTGATTTGGTGGGCTAGGAAATGTACACTCTCTGTCCCTCTGGAGAAAGTCCTTTTTATAAACCAAGCTTGCCCCACCTCACTACCCTGATGATGCCCCCTTATACAGTCCCAGGTAAATTTCCCCAGCCCTGCCGGATATGGTTTGGCTGTGTCCCCACCCAAATCTCATCTTAAATTCTCACGTGTTGTGGGAGGGACCCAGTGGGGGATAGTTGAATCATGGGGGCAGGTCTTTCCCATACTATTCTTGTGACAGTGAATAAGTCTCAAGAGATCTGATGGTTTTATAAGGGGGAGTTTCCCTGCAGAAGCTCTCTCTTTGCCTGCTGCCATCCATGTAAACATGATTTGCTCCTCCTTGCCTTCCACCATGATTGTGAGGCTTCCCCAGCCACAAGGAACTGTTAAGTCCATTAAACCTCTTTTTCTTCCCACTCTGTATGTCTTTATCAGCAACATGAGAAAAGACTAACACAGTTAATTGGTACCAGTAGAGTGGGGCACTGCTTAAAAGATACCCAAAAATGTGGAAGCAACTTTGAAACTGGGTGTCAGGCAGAGGTTGGAACAGTTTGGAGGGATCAGGAGAAGACAGGAAAATGTGGGAAAGTTTGGAACTCCCTAGAGACTTGTTGAATGGCTGTGACCAAAATGCTAACAATGATATGGACAATGAAATCCAGGCTGAGGTGGTTTCAGATGGAGATAAGGAACTTGCTGGGAACTGGAGCAAAGGTGACTCTTGTGTTTTACTGAAGAGACTGGTGGCATTCTGCCCCTACCCTAGAGATTTGTGTGACTTTGAACTTAAGAGAGATGATCTAGGGTATCTGGCAGAAGAAATTTCTAAGCAGCAAAGCATTCAAGAGGTCTCTTGGGTGCTGTTAAAGACATTCAGTTTTAAAAGGGAAACAGAGCAGAAAAGTTTGGCAAATTTGCAGCCTGACAATGCGATAGAAAAGAAAATCCCATTTTCTGAGGAGAAAAGTCAAGCTGGCTACAGAAATTTACATAAGTAACAAGAAGCCAAATGTTAATCCCCAAGACAATGGGGGTAAATGTCTCCAGAGCATATCAGAGGTCTTCACGGCAGCCCCTCCCTTTACAGGCCTGGGGGCCTAGGAGGAAAAAGTGGTTTCGTGGGCCAGACACAGGGTCCCCATGCTGTGTGCAGCCTAGGGACTTGGTGCCCTGCATCCCAGCTGCTCCAGCTGTGGCTGAAAGGGGCTATCACAGAGCTCAGGCTGTGGCTTCAGAGGGTGCAAGTCCCAAGCCTTGGCAGCTTCCATGTGGTATTGAGCCTGCAAGTACATGAAGTCAAGAATTGGGGTTTGGGAACCTCTGCCTAGATTTTTGCAGAGGTACGGAAATACCTGGATGCCCAGAGAGAAGTTTGCTGCAGGGACAGGGCCCTCATGGAGAACTTCTGCTAGAGTAGTGCGGAAGGGAAATGTAGGGTCAGAGCCCCCACACAGAGTCCCTACTGAGACACTGCCTAGTGGAGCTGTGAGAAGAAAGCCACCATCCTTCAGACCCCAGAATGGTAGATCCACTGACAGCTTGCACTGTGTGCCTGGAAAAGCCACAGACACTCAATGCCAGCCCATAAAAGCAGCCAGGAGGGAGGCTGTACCCTGCAAAGCCACAGGGGTGGAGCAGCCCAAGACTATGGGAACCCACCTCTTTTTTTGTTGCTGTTGTTTGGTTTTTTTTTTTTGGTTTTTTTGTTTGTTTGTTTGTTTGTTTTGAGATGGAGTTTCGCTATTGTTACCCAGGCTAGAGTGCAATGGCACAATCTCAGCTCACTGCAACCTCCACCTCCCAGATTCAAGCAATTCTCCTGCCTCAGCCTCTCGAGTAGGTGGGATAACAGGCTTGTGCCACCATGCCCAGCCAATTTTGTGTTTTAAGTAGAGATGGCGTATCTCCATGTTGGTCAAGCTGGTCTTGAACTCCCGACCTCAGGTGATCCACTTGCCTCGGCCTCCCAAAGTGCTGGGATTACAGGCGTGAGCCACTGTGCCCGGCCAGGGAATCCACCTCTTGCATCAGTGTGACCTGGACATGAGACACGGAGTCAAAGGAGATCATTTTGGAACTTTAAGATTTGACTGCCCCGCTGGATTTCAGACTTGCATGGGGCCTGCAGCTCTTTGTTTTTGGCCAATTTCTCTCATTTGGAATGGCAATATTTATCTAATGCCTGTACCCTCATTGTATCTAGGAAGTAACTAACTTGCTTTTGATTTTACAGGCTTATAAGGAAAGGACTTGTCTTGTCTCAGATGAGACTTTGGACTATGGACTTTTGAGTTAATGCTGAAATAAGATTTTGGGGGACTGTTGGGAGGCATGATTGGTTATAAAATGTGAGGGCATAAGATTTGGAAGGGGCCAGGGCAGAGTGATATGGTTTGGCTGTGTCCCCACCCAAATCTCATCTTAAATTCCCATGTGTTGTGTGAGGTACCCAGGAGGGGGTAGTTGAATCATGGGGGCAGGTCTTTCCCACGCTGTTCTCGTGATAGTGAATAAGTCTCACAAGATCTGATGGTTTTATAAGGGGGAGTTTCCCTGCACAAGCTCTCTCTTTGCCTGCTGCCATCCATGTAAGACGTGACTTGCTCCTCCTTGCCTTCCACCATGATTGTGAGGCTTTCCCAGCCACATGGAACTCTAAGTCCATTAAACCTCTTTCTTTTGTAAACTGCCTGGTCTCAGGTATGTCTTTCTCAGCAGTGTAAAAATGGACTAATACACTGCCCCAAAGCTTCCTTCTAAGACTGTAGTTAAAAGATACCACATACTTTAAAGATGTGCATCAAAATATCAAAAGTACTTATCTCTGGGTGGTAAAATTTGAGGTAATTTTAATTTTATTGTTTATGCTTTTGTGCACTGTTAGCATTTTTTACTATGAACATGTCATTTCTGAGACACCCCAAAGTCGTCTTTCAAAGCCAGCTCTCTTCCCCCAGTCTAAGGTTTTCCACGGGAACTACATAGGCTCAGATACCCCAGAGCTTATCTGCTAAAAATCAAGGTAGAAAATATCCAGCTATATAACTGCTCCCACAAATGTGTGACCTTCAGAAGACAGGTGTGGATGAACTAGGACTCTGAAACCCAAGAACCACTTATGAAGCACACACAGTTAATTCTACTGTTCCACTGTCACCACTCCTTCCCAAGCAGACTACAGGGGAGCCAGAAGCTCAGATGCAAAGTTTATAGCAGGGATGGGGAATACAGCAACATGGAGGCTCCAATAGCCCAGAACAGAGGGAACTTTTGGGTTTCTTTTCTGTTTTTTTTTTGAGGTGGAGTCTCACACTGTCACCCAGGCTGGAGTGCAGTGGCGCGATCCACCCAGGTTGGAGTGCAGTGGCGCGATCTCGGCTCACTGCAACCTCTGGCTCCGGGCTTCAACAATTCTCCTGCCTCAGCCTCCCACGTAGCTGGGACTACAGGCGTGCACCACCATGCCCAGCTAATTTTTTTGTATTTTTAGTAGAGATGGAGTTTCACCATGTTGACCAGACTGGTCTCGAACTCCTGACCTCAGGTGATCTGCCCGCCTCGGCCTCCCAAAGTGATGGGATTATAGGCGTGAGCCACCACACCCGGCCAACTTTTGGGTTTCTTAAACAACCCACGGTTTCTTAAACAGTCCCATTAAGAAATCTGTTGATCCCTCAGAGGTCCCTTTGTATAGCCGTATACATGAAGCACATAGGGAACAACGCTGAAAAATCCTAGAGGGATCAGAATTTGCCCCAAGTATAAAGAAAGCTGATGCCAAAGAGGAAAATAAAACTGAGAAATCTGGCTTCTTGCTTAGTGGCCTATGTATTAAAGTATGCACATAGCTTGCCTCTTTGGCCTTCCACCTTCAACAATTTTTTTGTTATTGTTCTTTTTGTGACTTTACAGAATCGTAATTAGGTTGACTAAGTTGTGTCAATATTAAATAGACATTTGTTTAAAGCAAACAACAAAAAGCTCTTCTTTCTCCAGTCGACTCTTCAGGTTTACGTATGGTACAGTAAGCAAGTACACAAAAAACCCCAATATTATCTCAACTCAATGATTTTATCCATCATTTAGATTTTTTTTCCTTAATTAATCTTGTTCCACCCCAAAGAGCACAACGCTCTATAAAGTCAAAGAAGAAAAAAGGGCAGAAATGGAAGAAGCTACAAGGAAGACAAGGAAGACATTTTGATTCTAAAACTAAAGAAGAGAGAAAAGAGCAGAGATGCATTTGACTATAATTTAAATATCACAGACATGGTCTAATTATCAGGGTATTCATCAAAGATGCTGCCCAGTCATGACCAATGACACAGTGCTGCCCAGATCCAGTTCCATGAGAATGCTCTCTTCTTGGGGCCCCTCACTTATATTCCTCACTTATATACAAAAATCTCTACCCCCGGCCGGGCGTGGTGGCTCACGCCTATAATCCCAGCACTTTGGGAGTCCGAGGCGGGTGGATCATGAGGTCAGGCGTTCGAGACCAGCCTGGCCAACAGAGTGAAACCCCGTCTCTACTAAAAATACAAAAAATTAGCCGGGTGTGGTGGTGGGCGCCTGTAATCCCAGCTACTTGGGAGACTGAAGCAGGAGAATCACTTGAACCTGGAAGGCAGAGGTTGCAGTCAGCCAAGATTGTGTCACTGCACTCCAGCCTGGGTGACAGTGCGAGACTTCGTCTCAAAAAAAAAAAAAAAAAAACTCTACCCCCAAAAAAATGGTGGTGGAAGGAGGAAACGAAGAGTCATGGTGACACCAGTGTATGTATACTCCAAAGTCTTCTTCCCAGGCCTTTCTAACGACTAAGAAATTCAAAGTAGGAAAGCACTTCCCTGCAGGTAGTTTCACAACAGCCACAAAGTAACATACCAGTTCTGCTGGTAATTCTAAAAAAATTAAAAATAAAAAATCTTATTTCTAATCATGCTTTAAATCTACTTTAGAATGGAATAGGAAATACATTATTTTAAATCAATTCTTTTATTAGCCAGGCACAGTGGCTCATGCCTATAATCCCAACACTTTGGGAAGCCAAGGCAGGAGGATTACTTGAGCCCAGGAGTTCGAGACCAGCCTGGGCAACATGGTGAGACCCTGCATCTACAAGACATAAAAAAACAATTAGCTGGGCATCGTGGCACACTCCTTTAGTCCCAACTACTCAGGAGGCTGAGTCAGGAGGCTCACTTGAGCCCAGGAGTTCAAGGCTACAGTAAGCTACGATCATGCTACTGCACCCAGCCTGGGTAACACAGCAAGACCTTGTCTCTTAAAAAGCAAAACAAAACAAAAACAATAGCATAAATACAGAAATTACAATGTACATATGTCAGTTGATAAAGATAATAAGTGTCTCTGGGATGACATAAATTGAACTAAATATTCATTGTTTTTACTTTTTTCCTGAAAAGTTATTCATAATCACCAAAATAAAAGAAAATAAACTTGGTAACATCATGCATGCTGGGTTCATCCCAAAGCCCTTCTCTCCCCAATCCTGGATTGGGGCCAGAGGCACCAACACTCAAGATCTCACCTCTTGAGGCAGCTCCAGCTTTGACCGGTCATCCAGGCCATTGGAATGCAAACCCATCAGGTATGGAACAGGAGCATCTAAGAAATGCAGGAGAGAAGCTGGGAGAATAGGGACATAGACATGCTGCCACTGGAAAGGAAACATGAGAGCTGTAATCGTCTCCGCCACAGTCATCAGTCTCTGGTAATCTGGGTCAACAACAACAAAAAAAGCACACACACAAATCAGTCAAAAACAAGGCACTTGCTTTCCAAACAGTAAGTTAAAACTTTCAGTACAATTTCTTATTTAGAAACGATCACGATAAACTTCAGCTAGGGTATGCTCAATGTGATTCCCTTGAGGGTGTCCAAGAGACAACCAAGAGACCCTTGTGGACCACAAATTGAAATAAACCTACACACACAGGTCCTTGCTCATAATAAAATCTAATATGGAAATACAACAAAAATAATTAATGACATCTTGCTCCAAATACTACCACAGAATGTTAAGTAGATCCTCTTAAGAAAGAGGGTAGGAGAACTGAACAAAAAGAAAGACAGTGGTTCTGGGTCTCCATTCAGCATGGAAGCAAAAACATGCTCAGTTCTCACTAAGATACATCTGCAGAACATCCTATAAGGAGCTTATGTGAGCTTTGCCTGCGAAGTCAAGCACAAAGAACCACCAAGCATGCAGAAGCTGGTTTTCCACACTAGCCAAGTCTGCTCTACACCTGGCAACCTTTCCTGAATAAGAACAGCATAAAAATGTTATTTTAACGTTTCAATAAAAAGCTTCCCTAGAGGCTGGGCATGGTGGCTCACGCCTGTAATGCCAGCACTTTGGGAGGCCGAGGCAGGTGAATCACTTGAGGTCAGGAGTTCGAGACCAGACTGGCCAACCAACATGGTGAAACCCCGTCTCTACTAAAAATACAAAAATTAGCCGGGCGTGGTGGCATGCACCTGTAATCCCAGCTACTTGGGAGGCTGAGACGTGAGAATTGCTTGAACCTGGGAGGCAGAGGTTGCAGTGAGCCAAGACTGCACAGCTGCACACGCCAGCCAGTGACAGAGCTAGACTCCTTCTTAAAAAAAAAAAAAAGGCTTCCCTAGAACTTGAAAGACTCAGAGGATTGACTTTAGCGACTCAAAACTCTTGTTATAGGTCAGAGATCATAGCCTAAAGGGAAGGCTCATGGGCTCGTGATCATATTTGGCTTATCTTCAGAATGTAATTTCTAGGCCTTTTTTTTTTTTGGGACGGAGTCTTGCTCTGTTGCCCAGGCTAGAGTACAGTGGCGCCATCTCAGCTCACTGCAACCTCCACCTCCCGGGTTCAAGTGATTCTCCTGCCTCAGCCTCCCGAGTAGCTGGGATTACAGGTGCCCACGACCACGCCTGGCTAATTTTGTATTTTTGGTAGAGACAGGGTTTCACCATCTCGGCCAGGCTGGTCTCGAACTCCTGACCTTGTGATCCACCCGCCTCGGCCTCCCAAAGTGCTGGGATTACAGGTGTGAGCCACTGCGCCCAGCCAGCCTTTTTTTTTTTTAATGACTAATAAATATATTGGTACAGCCAATAAAATTGACTAGTTAAAACTTTTTTTTTTTTTTTTTTGACGGAGTTTTGCTGTTGTTGCCCAGGCTGGAGTGCAATGGCACGATCTCGGCTCCACAACCTCCGCCTCCCGGGTTTAAGCGATTCTCCTGCCTCAGCCTCCTGAGTAGCTGGGATTACAGGCATGCGCCACCACCCAAGCTAATTTTGTATTTTTTAGTAGAGACAAGGTTTCTCCATGTCAGGCTGGTCACGAACTCCCAACCTCAGGTGATCCGCCTGCCTTGGCCTCCCAAAGTGCTGGGATTACAGGCATGAGCCACTGCGCTTGGCTTAAAACTTAAATTTTACAAATTACTATTCACAAATGATATGATGGTTTCAGGCATTTAAGGACAAAGCAGAAATATACATTTTTAAATCATATGAGTAAAATCCTTCTGGAATGGCTGGTTTCAAATGAGCTGTCATAGGAATTAAAATGATGTTATGCACTAAAAACCCACTCCACCATTTAAATCACAGCTTGGTTCATAAAGTAGTTGTAAGTAACAAAAAACTTTCTAGGAAATGAGGAAGTCTCAGTACAAAGGGAACAGAAGCTGAAAAGTATTAAGGTAGTTTAGCAAAACATCCTACATTTGCTCACTAATAAAGCTTTGAAAGTTGCCTATCACCTTGCTCCTAGCTAATCAAAGAGTATAACCTGTAGATGACTTTACTAGTGTGATAAATATGTATCTATTTGGTCTTTTCCCCGGTTCCTGAAACACACAGCTCCTAAAACCCTTGGAAGCTACTGGGCAGTAAGAATATCTTTTAAGCGAGATTGTCTCAAAAAACAAAAAAAAGGGATGTCTTTTAAACAGGGTGTAATGGCTCAAACCTGTAATCCCAGCACTTTTTTTGTTTTTGGAGACAAAGTCTCGCTCTGTCACCCAGGTTGGAGTGCAGTGGCGCAATCTCGGCTCACTGCAACCTATGCTTCCCAGGTTCAAGCGATTCTCTTGCCTCAGCCTCCCCAGTAGCTGGGATTATAGGCACGAGCCACCATGCCTGGCTAATTTTTGTATTTTTAGTAGAGAAAGAGTTTCATCACGTTGGCAAGGGTGGTCTCGAACTCCTCACCTCAAATGATCCACCCACCTCGGCCTCCCAAACTGCTGGGATTACAGGTGTGAGCCACCGTGCCCGGCCCATGTTTATGACTTGTATGTGCAGATAAAGACATCAGACTTGGAATCACTCTATAAATAAGCCCCCTCTAAACAAACTACAGGGCAGCTCCTACGTATTTATGAACAATTATAAACTATCCTGGGAGGTTGCAAAACAATGATTAGTATGCTCCCATTTGTGTTCTTTTTGAAAAGTATATATATAGTATATACACGGCTATATCTACAAGTAAGCAGAAAACAGTGGTAACCTCCCTGAAAGAGAACCAGGGTGCAGAGGTAGAAGTTACACACTTCGCTGTACACTCTTCTAATGCTGTAAATTTCTACCCTTCATTTTACACTCCTGAAATGCCTTTTTTCAAATTTTATTTAATTTATTTATTATTTTATTGGAGACAGGGTCTTGCTCTGCCGCCCAGGCTGGAGTGCAGTGGTGTGATCTCTGCTCACTGCAACCTCTGCCTCCTGGGTTCAAGTGATTCTCGTGCCTCAGCCTCTGGAGTAGCTGGGATTACAAGTGTGTACAACCACACCCAGCTAATTTTTGTATTTTTAGTAGAGATGAGGTTTTATCATGTTGGTCAGGTTGGTCTTAAGCTTCTGATCTCAAGTGATCTGTCCTCCTTGGCCTCTCAAAGTGCTGGGATTACAGGCGTGAGCCACCGCACCTGGCTTCAAGTTTTATTTTAATATACCATACAGATTTCATAGTGTATATGTATAACTTAAAGAATATTAAAATTAATACACATATATTCAACACCTAACATAAAAAATAGTACATTAGGCCAGGTGTGGTGGCTCATGCCTGTAATCCCAGCACCTTGGCAGGGCAAGGTAGGCGGATCGCTTGAAGTCAGGAGTTTAAGACCAACCTGGCGAGAATAGCAAAACCCCGTCTCTACTAAAAACACAAAAATTAGCTGGGTGTGGTGGCACGTGCCTGTAATCCCAGCTACTAGGGAGGCTGAGGCAGAAGAATCGTTTGAACCCGGGAGGCAGAGGTTGCAGCGAGCCAAGATCGCGCCACTGCACTCCAACCTGGGCAACAGAGTGAAACTCCATCTCAAAAAATATATATATATAGTGTATTATTAAAAATACTGGAAAAGAGGGAATTTTTAAAAATTAAGAGATTACTTCTCAGGGATAGGATACTAGATCAAAGAAAAAGGGGCTGAGTGCAGTGGCTCACGCCTGTAATCCCAACACTTTGGGAGGCCAAGGTGGCCAGTTCACTTGAGGTCAGGAGTTTGAGACGAGGCTGGCCAACATGGCAAATCCCATCTCTGCTAAAAATACAAAAATTAGCCAGGTGTGGTGGCACGTACCTGTAGTCCCAGCTACTCGGGAGGCTGAGGCACAAGAACTGCTTGAACCCGGGAGGTGGAGGCTATAGGGGGCTGAGATCGCGCCACTGCACTCCAGCCTGGGTGACAGAGCAAGACCCCGTCTTAAAAAAAAGGGAGTTGGGCAGAACTTTCAACTTTATCTGCATTATTTGTGCACATATTATTTATTTGTTTTTCAAAACTATTATTTTCATTAAGGATACACAAAAAATTGGATATCCAGCTACTATATGAAGAAAAGAGAGGAAAATATTTGATTCCCTTTGGAATTGTTTTAATTATATGCCTTAAGCAATCATTATTTTTACAGTAAAAGACTACTTTAGATAGTAAAATATCATTGGAGATTTCTTACCAACCTCCACTTAGCCAACTCACTTTACCGATTGATTTTCCCCACTCTGAGTAAAGCATACATTGCTCCCACTCATTTGTTCCCAAACCTGTGCTAGCTGAACTTACTACTGGATTATATAACGTAACCAAATATTGTGTAAATAAATGGTAAAATCTGAGGGCAAAAAGAAAGAATGTCTGTTTCTCTGGAAACAAAATTAAATGCTTTTAAAAGACTCAGTAATACAAAGTCACTAAAAAACACTGTAATTGAATTAGGCATACCATGAAGCAATTAAGAATAAAAAACTAGGGAACACTACAAAAATCTAGAATTAGTCTCTGCTCATGTTCTTTTGCAAGGTTCTTTATCACTCCACTTTAAAAAAAAAAAAAAGTAACCAGGGCTGGGCGCAGTGGCTCACACCTGTAATCCCAGCACTTTTGAGGCCGAGGTGGGTGGATCACGAGGTCAAGAAATCGAGACCATCCCGGCCAACATGGTGAAACTGCATCTCTACCAAAAATACAAAAATTAGGTGGGCATGGTGGTGCACACCTGTAGTCCCAGCTACTCAGGAGGCTGAGGCAGAAGAATTGCTTGAACTCAGGAGACAGAGGTTGCAGTGAGCCGAGATTGCGCCACTGCACTCCAGCCTGGCAACAGAGCAAGACTCCACCTCAAAAAAAAAAAAAAGAAAAAAGAAAAGTAAAGTAACTAGGAAATCTAGTCAATGTATTATGGGTGTGGTTTATGCAAGAAGTGCAGATATCTCATTTGTGAAGTCATAATCATGAGAAATGCCTGGACCCTTCGTCAAAGATTAGTGACTATAAAGTTATATGTTTTAAGTTAAATTATTTAGGCCAGGTGCGGTGGCTCACGCCTGTAATCCCAGCACTTTGGGAGGCTGAGGCTGGTGGATCACCTGAGATCAGGAGTTCGAGACCAGCCCGGCCAACATGGTGAAACCTCATCTCTACTAAAAACACAAAAATTAGCCAGGCGTGGTGTCCTAGCTACTCAGGAGGCTGAGGCAGGAGAATCACTTGATCCCAGGAGGCGGAGGTTGCAATGAGCCGAGATCATGCCACTGCATTCCAGCTTAGGCGACGAGAGCCAACTCCGTCTCAAAAATAATAATAAATAATAAATAGTTTAACTATAAAATTAATTGTACATATCATTTTTAGGATTCTGTGACTTAACTGACTTTTTTGGTTTCCAGTCAACTACTCTACCAGGCCACTTCAGATAAAGAGCTTCTGTTCTGCATATAATTTTTAAATAAGGCCGGGTGCAGTGGCTCATGCCTGTAATCCCAGCACTTTGGGAGGCCAAGGAAGGTGGATTGCTTAAGCCCAGAGTTCAAGATCAGCCTGGGCAACATGGCAAAACCTCATCTCTACAAAAAATACAGAAACTAGCCAGACTCGGCAGTACATGCCTGTAGTCCCAGCTACCCAGGAGGCTGAGGTGGGAGGATCATCTGAGTCTGGGGAGGTCAAGGCTGCAGTGAGTCATGATTGTGCCACTGCACTCTAGCATAGGTGACAGAATGAGACCCTGTCTCAAAAAAAGTAATAATAATTTTTTAACAACCAATTAAAAATTATGCTATTAAAAAGCACTAATTCTATATGGACTAAAGAATAAATATTATCTAAAAGTAAATAAAATGACCTATACCAAAAAGAAAACACTGCTTAAAACTGCCAATTCAGCGTTCCAAAGGGTTACACTTTCAGAATCTTACAATTCAGCCTGCATTCCTTTTCCCTGTGTAACACCTCTTTTCTATTCAGAGGGCAGGACATGCAGCAGGCAAAATCAACTGCAGTGGTGATAGCTTGTTTTTGGCCAGAGTGATTTTTATCCATACAAGGAAGATGTCTTTGGATCATTAATATAACTACTTCAAGAAAACCAACCTAAATTGTTTAAAGCACTCTATTAACAACAAAAAGCATAATTTACATCCAATGAAAAGTAATCCACTCCACTGTGGTCTCAGCCAGGCTCAGCAATATCCAGGAATTTCTGAAAAAAGCTTTCTCTTGTCCATGCTGAGCCTGACTTTAGGTCCTAAGTTAAATTCAATTCTACATACTAACCATCTCAATTACATTCAAACCTCCTAAAATTCTTATTATGGATACAGTAACCCATATTCTAGGAAATACAAAAGAAACTCAGATGGAAGAATGTTATTTTTCCATTGTGTTCATCATATTTGTTTCAATCATCCTTTCCTTGCCTCTAAACACCCCCAATGCCTAAAAGCCTACTGTATCTTCTAACACTCTTTATAGTTTGGTTTCCTCCTCTCTGTTCTGTTCTAAACCAGAGAAGTTCCTCCCTATTCAACTAATTCTCCATTTCAAAGTATTTTTATGAAGCTCCAGCCAAGAAATAGCTAGGAAAGCAATATGATTTGTCCAAGTCTATATTTCACCCAGAGACAGGAGGTTGTAACTTCGTATCTTAAACTAGAAGTTGCAAAGCGAAGCCTCAGGAACTACATTCAGCCAGCAGATGCTTTTTGTTTGGCCTGCAGTGTTTAAAAAGAACATTATTGCCAATATTTAAAAATCAGAGATTTCATGTAAAAAATCTGGGTCCTCATGAATTATTGGAATATTTAGTAACATCAGGCCAGTATACCCACAAGGAATTAACTGGAGCTAATTAGCGGCTATCCACTTTATATGAGGTATGCACTCTTCAGTTCAACATAGTTTCCATTACTTCACCTTCAAACTATATCCAGAACCCAACCATTCCACAGCGCTTCACTGTTATCTCCTTAGTTCTCACTGACATCACCTCTCACCTGGATTATTACAAATTACCTCTTAACGGAACTCTTTGCTTTCTTCCATTCTCCCTTTGGGGATATACTCTTAATATAATGGCCAGAGTGATCCTGTTAAAAGCCTAAGTTATTCATTTATTTAACAACATTTATTGAGCACCCTTATATACCAGCCACAGTTTTAGTGCTTGGAATCCATCAATGAGCAAAAAGCAAAAGCCCTGCCATTGTGGAGGTCCATTCCTTTGCCCATGGACCAAATCTGGGAAATTTGAGCATCAAAATAAATAATTATAGTGAATTATAACCTGAGTAAAATAAAAATCTATGAATCCATACAATAATAAACAAAGGAGAAAGAAACACTCTTCATTATGGTATAATGCCAATTAATAAATACAGATAGTTTGAAAACCACTATTCTGCCAGCCTGGGCAATAAAGCAAGACCCTAGCTCTACAAAAAAAAAAAAAAAAATTTCTTTTAATTAGCCAGGCATGGTGATGGGCACCTGTAGTCCCAGCTACTTGGGTGGCTGTGATGGGAAGATCACTTGAGTCCAGGATATCAAGACTGCAGTGAGCCATTATTGTGCCACTACACTCTAGCCTGGGTGATAGAATAAGACTCTATTTCTTTAAAAAAAAAAAAAATTTAAGGCTGGGCACAGTGGCGCCTGTAATCCCAGCACTTTGGGAAACCAGGCAGGAGGTTCAGCCCAGGAGTTTGAGACCAGCCTGGGCAATGTAGCAAGACCCCATGTCTACAAAAAATAAAAAATTAGCCAGGCATGGTGATGCATGCCTGTAGTTCCAGCTACACGGGAAGCTGAGGTGGGAGGATCACTTGAGCATGGGAGGACGAGGCTGCAGTGAGCCATGAAGGCACCACTTAACTCCAACCTGGGCAGCAGAGTGAGATCCTGTCTCAAAAGGAAAAAGAAAAGAAAAAGAAAATCACCTTTTTGCTACTATCCTTGAAATAACTGATTCAGAATAGAATCATCAATAGATGCTAAACTATTAGGCATCCATAAACTGAAATATAATTCAAAAAATAAAAACTAAAAAAAAAAAATGGTTAGGCAAAACTTTAAAGAAGAACAGAATAATTAGTTTCAAAGTATCTCCCCACGACTTACATGTTAATTACCAAGGGAAAAATTATAACTTTCCAGTTAAGAAACCACAGACACCATCTTAACCAAGTGAGCAGATTAGTATCACCAAAAATGAGACAAAATGACATCATATGCCTGCCTCCTGTAATCATGAAAACTGACAATATGTGCCTCCTAATATAATGCACTGAGAGAAGCACAACATCACTTCTATGGTATTTTAGGCAAAAATTTATAATCTGAATCTAATCATGAAAACATCAGACAAAACCAAATTAAGGGACAGTCTATAAAATAACTTGCTTGTACTCTTCAAAAATGTCTATGTCATGAAAGACAAAAGCTGAGAAACTCACAACTAAAAGCAATGCATGATATGGCACTAGATCCTGAATAAGGAATTTTTTAAAATTATCATAACAGACATTATCGGTTACCAGAGAAACTTTAATATAGTATTGTCTCAATGTTAGGTTTTCTGAATTTGATCAATGATAGTTATTTAAGAGAATGTTTTTATTCTTAGGAAATAAACACATGAGAATTTAGGAGTCACAATAACTCTCAATGGTTCAGTTATGTTCACACACAGAGAGAGATCATAATAAAGCAAATGTGGCAAAATGTTAACAATTGGTGAATTTGGGATAGGTTATACAAGAGTCCTTTGAACACTCCTCGCAAATCTTCCGTAAGCTAGAAATTATTTTAAAATAAAAAGTAAAAAAAAATTGAAAACTCTGATGGCTATCTAGGAGCCATTTAAGAGTAAAAGCCAAAGTCCTTACAATGGCCTACAAGATTCTATACCATCTGGCCTCCAGTTAAGTCTCTAACACCATCTCCTACTATACTCCTGCTCATTCACTCCATTCCATCCACCCAGCTTCTGATTCTTGAATACACGAAGCACATTCTTGTCTTAGACCGTTTATCCTTCCTGTGCCCTTTGCCTGGAATACTTTTCCTACAGATATTAACAGGTCACTCAGGGATGCCTACCTAACCACCCTATTATAAACTGGAACTTCTCTTCCCCAAATACTATCCCTTTCCCTGTTTTATTTTTCTTTTTAACCCTTATTAAGTACCTTACAAACTACATATTTTATATATTTATTTAATCACCTCTCTTCTCCCACTAAAATTTAAGTTCCACTATAGCAACAATTTTTCTGTCTTGTCCACCACTACCCTTGAAACAATGCCTGACACATAGTGCACTCTCAGTAAATATGTACTGAATGAATGAATTTCATGTTACTAGCCTGGCTCATTAAGTAAGCATCTGTTTCTTTCTAATCTACTTTACTATTTTGTCCAAATATGCTGCTTACACTCAACCTCCCATTTATAAAAACAATTCAGTTAAGCAAACAACAAAAAGATGCAACACATCCACATTTTCTCAATATATAAAGGATTATCCTTTGTGAATCCTCAATTTTACTAGGCTGAGGAAGAGGCAGAAATAACTCTGCAGAATGACAGAACAGAACTGATGGAAAGTCAGCTTCCCGTGACCATCACCTCCTACCCACCCCTCTTTTCACTTCAATCAGAAGGGACATAGGAAGCAATGTTCCCCTCCAAGACTGGAATGCCCAGCAAAAGGCCATGAAGATAGTTAATCAGAAATACTGGCCCTCTCATGTCTATCAATTTGCCACCCACCACCTACCTGCAAAAGATCTGGGTTTTGCTCAAACTGTAATAGTTCTTAACCTTTACAGTCAGCCTCACTGTATCTGAACATGGAAAGCAAGGAAGCCTGAGGCAGGCAGAAGGCTCTAGTAAGCACTGACTTACGCTGTGAGTAGAGCAGTATTTGAAACTCCAGAAGGGCACAAGTAAAAAGCTGAAACACATTCTCCACCCCGAGCAGTTCAAAAACCTCTTTGACAGGAAAGTCAAATAGGGGAAGCTCATTGGTACTTGGTCTCTGGCAGATTACTGGCCCATAGACCCCAGAAAACTTCAAGGACCGGCCAGGAGGTGGGAGTGGCACCTCGTAGAGTACGTTGTATATGTAGCTCTCAAGGGGCAGTGGAGGGGGCTGAGGTGAAGTGACTGCCTGGTGGAGTTGCTCCAGCACGCTCCGACATGCCTTCATGAAAGACATGGGTGTGATGAGGCAGATGCACTTAGAGACGTAGAGAGTGTCCCGGCTAATGTCATAGGAGTTGAAGCGCTGCAGTTTGGTCACAGGAGTGTCTTCACCATCCTCCATGCTGCTCTGGTCTCTGTCATCAGCAGGGGGAGCATGTAGGACATCATACTCAGCATTGTGCATGTGGTAGAGGGTCTGCATTGCACTGCAGATCTGCTTGCTAGTCACCTCTTCATAAAATGTGAGGGCAAACCCAAATGTCCGAGAGCCATCCTCCCTTGTGATAATAAAGGCATGGAATTGGGGCTCTCTGGGATCAGCCTGGGTCTTGAATGCCAGCCCTTTGGGCATACATAGCTGCAAAAGACAACAAGGCAACAAGCAGTGAGAACACTCACTGGCGATCCTCTTTCAGAACACCATCACTATTTATTTATTTATAGAGCACCTACTAAGCTGAGCGTGTATCTGGCTTAAAGCCCTCTCTTTCTAATGCAAGACATGCAAGTAAATAAAAATCATAACGCAGTCATCAGGGATATACAAAAGTATATGCAAAGTACTACAGGAACACAGAACAGACAACTCAGCCTGGGAATATCAGAAAAAGCTACAAAAATGGGCCAGGTGCAGTGGCTCACACCTGTAATCCCAGCATTTTGGGAGGCCAAGGCAGGTGGATCGCTTGAGGCCAGCAGTTCAAGACCAGCCTGGGCAACATGGCAAAACCCTGTCTCTACTAAAAATACAAAAATTAACCAGGTGTGCTGGTGCACGCCTATAATCCCAGCCACTGGGGAGGCCGAGGCATAAGAATCACTTGACTCAGGAGACGGAGGTTGCAGTGAGCCAAGATCATGCACTGCACTCCAGCCTGAGCGACAGAGCAAGTCTGTCACCAAAAAAAGGTAATGTTAGAGTTCATCAAGTACACAAGGGATAGAAGGGTATTTTGGGGACAAGAAGAAAATGCACAAAGACATGGAGATAAAAGAAAACTTGGAAAATTTAGGAAATGGTAGGTGGTTAAGCATGACAGCATGACAGAGAGTAAGATATGTATATTAGGAGATGATGCTAGAAATATATCTAAAAACCAGATACATGCAACTTTATACCTAAAAATAAAACAAACTTGTAAATAGTATTGGACTATCACCTCACAAAATTCTGTCATTAGTAAAACTTCTTTTCACATCAAAAAGTATGCTCATTTCATATAAACCAAGGAGATGACATAATCAGGATAAAGATGTACTGTTTTCACTCTAATTCAGATGGGTTATATAAAGAAACTTGGATAGTTAAACGAACTGACCTGAATCAATCAGTTCCCATTTTCCAGTTTTACATGAACCTGGCTATACAAATAAAATATGATATCCTGGGTTAACAAATACAAGGACCTATATTATATTATATCTATTAGCCTTAAACTTGACTTCCCAAAGGCTAGGTATTTCTAGAACATAGCATGTTAAAATGAAATAAACGCTAGACTAGGAGTGAAAAAACTTCAGGCTCTCAAAGACAGTTTCTTCATCTGTGAAATAATAATATAGTTTCCTCTCCCTACTTCACAGGGTTTTTGTATGCATCAAACAAGACCATCCTCTAAAAACTACAGAATGCTATTAAAAATGTAATAGAAGGCAGGTGCAGTGGCTCACGCCTATAGTCGCAGCACTTTGGGAGGTCAAGGTAGGCGGACTGTTTGAGCCCAGGAATTTGAGAACAGCCTGGACAATACAGCAAAACCCTGTTTCTATAAAAAAAAATACAAAAAAGTAGCCAGGCATAGTGTCGTGCACCAGTAGTCCCAGCTACTCAGGTGGCTGAGGTGGGAGGATCACTTGAGCTCAGGAGGATGAGGCTGCAATGAGGCAAGATCACACCACTGCTCTCCAACAGCCTGGGCGACAGAATGAGACCCTGTCTCAAAATCAAATGTAATAGAGGCAGTACAAAGATAAGGTTAAGAGCAGAGGTCTGGAACCAGACTACAGTGCTCAAACTCCAACTCAACTACTTATTGGCCATGCGAGCTTGAATACATTACCTAACCTCTTTGGATCTTAATTTCTTCATCTGTAAAATATGTACGTGTGTATGTGTTTATTTAATACTACCCATGTCAAGAGTACTGTGAGGATTAAATAAGTTAATTCATATAAAACGCTTATTAGAGTGCCTAGCACAAGGTGAATATTCAATAAAGGTTAGCTTACTCATAGTGGTATATTCTTCCACATGAGATTTTTAAATGCTGTCCTATCTAAAATTATGATGAAACAAAAAAATGAAAATAAAATTATGATGAAACAAAAATACCCACTTCTGTCATATTACTCAGATATATACAGTGCAGAATGAAAGAAAACAATTTTAAACTAGTGAAGTTTAAAATTAACTCATCATATAATCTCAATGCAATAAATAATCAACAGATCAGGACCACAAAATAAGTTCACTGACACAATACTATGTATTTCTCTGACACAACGGAAACACATTATAACTTTTAGCATATTTAATATATTCTGAATATTTGGTATTTTGACCAAAATGCAGAATAATAAACAATATGCATTATAATCCTTTCTTCAAAAGTTATTGGTATTTGGTGGCACCACTGCTACCACAGCCTGAACTCACAATCCTATTATAAATTACTCTGTAAATTATCTCATACTTGTGGCTAACAAATACCAACCATTCCTACTGCATCTTGGTCAAAGGGATTCCATTCTACGTTCTCAGGATATCGTGCAAGGACCTTAGATTTGAATGTTCTTCTCAATGGTGTCTGCTCAAAATTTTCTCCTGTAAGAAAAAGAATGAAGCAAATCATTTCTACAAAATCCCTTTAAGTCACAGGGTTATAAATGTCTGAGCTTGGTAGTCCAGCAAGGTACAGAAATGAAGGCAAGGGGGTTAGTATGCCAACCATCTAAGAATAAAAATAGGAAAGGCACTGAAGTTATGAGGTCAGTAAAGAAGCTGAAAAAGTATAGCATGGTTAATGTCAGACATCACTAGCTGTCAGTTCTTCTTCAAAATGAAATTATTACTACAAACCCAATGGTTAATTTTCTTGGGAGAGAGTGAGAAAGCACAAGGAATGACAAGGATTGTATCTATCTTTTTTTTTTCCTGAAAGCCACATTTAATTTGCTTAAAGTCAACTAAAAACATCACAGAAGCATATTTTACCTAAAATTCAGAATAAACTATGCATTTCAATGATCTCTGGGAAAAATACAAAGAAATGAAAGATATAAGAACATTAACGAAGCAGATTTCAGGGTAAATCTAATGAGATATTCTGTCAATTCAGAATTACTTGAAATTTCTGGAATTGTCCTTTGTTTTCCCATTCCCCCTCCTAAAAACACTAAAGTATATTGAAATAACAACATTAAAGTGAAGAGAGAAAGAACCAAAGAACCCACCACCTAGAGGGATACAAATCTGAAAAATCTAGTGGTCAAAAAAGGCACAAGAAAGTTAGAAGGTCAAAGGTTACAAAATGCCACTGGAGAGATATATGTAAGAACCATTAGAAAGCTTTGGGTGTTCTCAATTTTGTTTTGTTTTTACCTTCAGTCGTACTTGAAATGAAAGGGCTGGCACCATCCCTGGCTTTAGAAGCCTGTATGTACTGGCATAATGCTATATGATAAATGAAATAACAGAGTATTACAATAAAGCAGTGTTATTCAAACTTTTTTGACCATTATTCCAGTACAAATTACATTTTACATTATGAAGCAACAAACACATACATGTATGTGCATACATAAATTTACCTAAAGCAAAAATTTCACAAAACAATACTTACCTTTACTATACATATAATGTCCTCTCATATTTCCTACTCTATATCATTAAAACAAAAAATGCTGACTGCAGACCTACTAATTATCATAATTCAGTTTGAAAAACATAATACGGTATAGTAGAACGAAGAGCTCAACTGATACCAAATTACTATAAAGTCACTAGTGCTTTATCTAAAAGTATACTGTCCCAAATATTGCTTTTCCTAAGGAATTAGGGAGTGTGGGACAAATTAAATGCATATAAACAGTTCAAACAAATAAATTTCAGGTGTCGGGGGAACATAATCAAGGACAATTCAAGTGAAATCTATACCTGTTTACTGAGTAATCAAGGGACTTAGATATTGCGAGGAATAGAGATGAACCAGACAAAGCACATACCCTCAATGATCTCAGTGTCAAATATACAGGAAAAAGAACATACATATACAAATAACCATTTCACAGGAAGGCTATTATCTGGGAGGCTCCAGATCTTTCACCTACGTGGCCTAACCATTCAGAGTACACTTGCACAGGGTCCTGTTTGCGTGTGCTAGTTGATAGAATAAATTCTATTACAAATGTAGTTTTTCTAAGTTGGTCTGGAACCTAAAGAGACTTGTGATTATTAAGGAAAATGCATTCCTCACCATCACAGGATGAGATGCACCTAAGTCAGAAAATCCTTTACCCTAAATCAATCCCAAAGGCACCTCAAAAGTTTCTAAAAGAGAAAAGTTTATAATAACTCTAAGGCACCTGTTCCAGAAACTAATAATAATTCCAGTCAGAAAGTTACTGCTTTTATAACTACAATCTCTCCTCTATTTTCTCTGAGGTTTTGTCCATCATCAGAAGCAGCAGCTCATTTATTCACAATTTTCAAATTCTGATAGGACCCAACCTTCTTTCTGTTATTAAAAGCAAGTGCCACAATTTCATTCCTCTTATTTCCTGATCCTTCTTCCAAACGAATTCTTCTGAAACTTTCTTTTTGAGCAAATTTCGTCCCTCAAAATACATTTGGTAATCTTCACTAAAGAAGACTGGCAAAAATCAGCAGGCAGCTGGTAACAGCTGCAGCAACAAGGCCTACAGCTTATGTAGAGCTAGGCTCAGAGCTTTCTGTAACACCTGCAGAGCCCACCCATGGTAAGCCTGCACTTACTGTACAAAGTAATTAAGCGGCAAGCAGCTGACATAATGATCTCGTCTACAGTCTGAAATTCTTGGGATGTATTTTTAAACTGCGTTCATGTCTGAAAGAAGATAACTGTTTCTTCCTCCTAAGCTTCTTCACTTTCAGTTATCAGTTTGTTCATTTCTTCCTAACTAGCCAGAACATCCCCTCAGTAAAAACCACGAAATATCACCACAGAGAGAGGAATCAGGACAACTATCACCGTCCTCTGTAAAGGAAAGACGCCTTCCTAAAATGGCTCCAGGCGTCTATGGCCATAACCACCCTAAATGCACCTGATCTCATCTAAAATGGCTGTAAGGAGCTCCCTAAGACATGACATGCATGTGTGAGAAGATAGGAAAGCTGAGTGATTAAGGAGAGAACTTTTTAAAAGTGAGATGAAGAATGGAGCCAAAGGTGAGCATGACCAGCTGATCTGAAGTGTGGTCAAAAGGGAGAGAAAGGCTATGAATCACTGGAGAAGTGATTGTTAGAGCCTCTGTCCCCACCACCACCTCTCCACATTTGCCCCTTCTTTAAATTAGCTAAGGGAAGAAGTCTTGTTAAAGAGTCCGGTTCTAAATAAAGGACTATACGGGGTGCCAAAGTTAGACAAATGTCCTTCTGTGAATTAGACTGGACCAGTAGCAAGAGCAAAGTATTTTCTCCATAAGGGGAAAGGAGATGTATAAAGAAGTATGAGGGCCCTGAAAACAAATCATATTCTCATTTCAGCCGCT
The DNA here is from genome assembly GCF_028858775.2 of Pan troglodytes. NCBI lineage: Eukaryota > Metazoa > Chordata > Mammalia > Primates > Hominidae > Pan > Pan troglodytes. The sequence continues at coordinate 13,354,299 of NC_072407.2, forward strand.
CTACAAAGAGTGCCAGCCAGAAAAGGTAAGAGAAGGGGATTCACAAACCTAAGATTTTTTTTACTGAAATGATTCACTCATCATTTACTTAGGGCTGAGTTTTAAGAATAAACAGTAAGGGGCTGGGCACGGTGGCTCATACCTGTAATCCCAGCACTTTGGGAGGCTAAGGTGGGCGGATCACTTGAGGTCAGGAGTTACAAACCAGCCTGGCCAACATGGTGAAACCCCATCTCTACTAAAAAATACAAAAATTAGCCGGGCGTAGTGGCGGACACCTGTAATCCCAGCTAACTGGGAGGCTGAGGCAGGAGAATCACTTGAACCCGGGGGATGGACGTTGCAGTGAGCTGAGATCACACCATTATACTCCAGCTTGGGTGACACAGCAAGACTCCATCTCAAAATAAAAAGAGAACAGTAGGAAAACTTAATCCTCAGAAACACCTACATAGGCCCACCTCCTGAAACCTGTGTATCACAGGTACCTTAAATTCTCAATTATTTAGACCCTTGGAAATTCAAACAATATTAGGAATATGACATCACCAACACGACTGTCCTATTGTCCTAGAAACAACAACTAATTATTTGTTCAACACATATAGATTATGCAAACATCAGCAGATCTGGATCTAAGATCTAAAGCCCATTTCCAAGAACAATTTCAAAATTAGTCAACTATGTGTGAGTCTATCTTTGTGAATCTGCTTCCAAGGAAGTACAGTTCAAATCAATCATAACAGACTTTTTTTTAAAGCATACATGCCTTACAAGAACTTCTAATAGGTTTTTTATCTGTTCTGTTTTGACCAAGCCTGAAATAAACCGACATTTGTTGTTGTTGTTTTGAGATAAGGTCACACTCTGTTGCCCAGGCTGGGGTGCAGTGGCACAATCTCGGCTCACTGCAGCCTCAACCTCCTGAGCTCAGGCTATCCTCCCACCTCAGCCTCCAGAGTAGCTAGGACCACCACGCCCAGCTAATTGTTTAAATTTTTTTGTAGAGTCAGGGTCTAGCTAGGTTGCCCAGGTTGCTCTCAAATTCCTGGGCTTACGCAATCCTCTGACTTCAGCCTCCCTTACAGGCATGCTCCACCACACCCAGTTTAAAGACATTTTTATATCTGGCCTCTTGAAGGTGATAGGGAGGATAATATAAAGATCTGTGAAACTACAATGGGAAAAAATTGATTTTATCAACAGAATATTTTATGTCTAGTTCATACAGATTCTGCTTCCAGTCATGGCAGAGTAGCTCCCTTCAGACCAACTTTCCTGCAGACAAGTATGAGCTTGTCTGGAAAATTAAAAAGCAAGAAGATTCTCAGGTAGGGAAGAAGGTCAGCACTTCAAAGAAGGTAATGATCCTGGGTGAGTTTCCCTTTTTTATGGCTTCCAGTCAGGCAAGTACCTGTCTGTCATAAGAGGTGGGTAAAACTCAAAAACTCATAATCTTACTAGCTTAAGAAACCAGAGGGCAAATTTTAAGGCAAACCACAGCAGCTGGGAAGTGAAAGAGGGAGATTCCAGAGAGAACCACAGAAGGGAAGACCCAAAAATCTGTGTACAAACTCTGCCTACAAACCCGGCTGATCCCTGAAACACGCATGCATGGAGAAGACCCCAAGCAGCCAAGTTAAGGGTAAAAGAACTGAACTGAAATTTAAGTTGCCACCCACTACAGGGAAACAGTTAACTTAAAAATAATAACAATAATAATAATAAAATAAAAAAAGAATGCTCTCTGGAGGGAGGTAACAGAATCTAGTTCTTTACAATCCAGAATTGCTCAGCATATAAAGAAACAGGAAAATATGACCCATTCTCAGGAGAAGAGTCAATCAACAGAAAACAACCCTGAGTTTACTCAAATACTGGAATTAGCAAACAGGAATTTTAAAGCAGCTATGATCATAATGAATGAAAAAATAGATCTCAGGCCAGACATGGTGGCTCACTCCTGTAATCCCAGGACTTTGGGAGGCCGAGGCGGGAAGATCACGAGGTCAGGAGTTCGAGACAAGCCTGGCCAATATGGTGAAACCCCGTCTCTACTAAAAATATAAAAATCAGGCGGGTGTGGTGACGTGCGCCTGTAGTCCCAGTTACTGGGGAGGCTGAGGCAGAAGAATCTCTTGAGGTTGAGGTGGAGATTTCAGTAAGCCAAGATCGTGCCACTGCACTCCACCCTGGGCAACAGAGCAAGACTCCATCTAAAAAAAAAAAAAAAAAACAGATCTCAACAGAGAACAGACATTACAATGCAGTGGGCTGGCTTAAAAGCAGATTGGAAATGACAGAAGAGATACTGACCTTGAAAAATGAACAACAAAAATTATCCAATCAGAAATACAGACAGAAAAAAGGATTAGGAAAAGAAAGAGCTGGCTGGGCGTGGTAGCTCACACTTATAACCTCAGCACTTTGGGAGGCCAAGGTTGAGAGGACTGCTTGAGGCCAGGAGTTCAAGACCAGCCTAGGTAACACAGCAAGACCCCATCTCTACACAATAAAATGTATAAATTAAAAAAGAAAAGGGCAGCAGGAGAGAGGACCTCAGAGATGTGTGGGGCAACAAGTCTAACATAATATAATTGGAGTTCCAGAAGGAAAATAGAAAGAATGAGGCAGAAAACAATATTTGAAGAAGTAATAATCAAAATTTTCCCAAATTTGGTAAAAGACAAAAATTTACAGATTCAAAAAGCTCAATGGACTCCAAGCAGCATAAATGCCAATAAAATAATACACAAGTACACCACAGACAAACTTCTGGAAACCAATGATAAGAGAGAACCTTGAAAAGAGCTAGAAAGAAAGGATACACATTATATTCAAGGGGAAGAAACTGAAATTACTACTGCCTTCTCATCAGAAACAATGAAGGCTAGAAAACATGGAACAACACAAGTACTGAAAAAAAAAAACACAAATAAATAAAAATCTGTCAAACCCAGAATTTTATGAACAGAAAAAATATCCTTCAAAAATGAGGGCAAATTAAAAACATTTTCAGGCAAAACAGAGAGAATTCATCACCAGTAGACCTGTACAGGAATGAGAAAAGCCAATCACAACAGGTTACATATTGTATGATTCCATTTATATAATATTCTTGAAACAATAAAATTAGGGAAACAAAGAATGGTGGGGAAGGGGGAGAGTTGGGTGGTTGTGGGGAGAGGAAGGTAGATGGGTGTGGCTATAAAAGGGCAACCCCAAGAATTCTTATGGTGATGGAACTCTTTGATACCTTGACTATATCAATGTCAAGTTCCTGGTTCTGATTTTTTTTTTTTTTTTTTTTGAGACAGAGTTTTACTCTTGTTGCCCAGGCTGGAGTGCAATGGTACAATCTTGACTCACTGCAATATCCACCTCCCAGGTTCAAGCGATTCTCCTTCCTCAGCCTCCCGAGTAGCTGGGATTACAGGTGCCTGCCACCACATCCAGCTAATTTTTTTGTATTTTTAATAGTGACGGGGTTTCACCATGTTGGCCAGGCTGGTCTCGAACTCCTGACCGCAGGCAATCCACCCGCCTCAGCCTCCCAAAGTGCTGGGATTACAGGCGTGAGTTTCTGATAATATCTATATAGTTCTGCAAGATGTCACCAATAAGGGAAGCTGGGTAGAGTGCACAGGGGATCTCTCTGTATTATTTCTTACAATTGCAAATAAATCTATAATTACCTCAAATTTAAAGTTTAACTTAAAAAAAAACACCTTTTTTTAATGGTTCTAACAACCTCTCAGGGTTTTTAAAACAGAGGCTGCAGGCAATATATTTCAAGCATTCAAAACTATACTGTGGGCAGGGTACGGTGGCTCACACCTGTAATCCCAGCATTTTTGGGAGGCCGAGGCAGGTGCATCAACTGAGGTCAGGAGTTCAAGACCAGCTGGGCCAACATGGTGAAACCCCATCTCTACTAAAACACAAAAATTAGCCAGGCATGGTGGCAGGTGCTTGTAATCACAGCTACCTGGGAGGCTGAGATGGCACGATCGCTTGAACCCTGGAGATGGTGGTTGCAGTGAGCCGAGACTGCACCACTGCACTCCAGCCTGGGTGGCTGAGCGAGACTCCGTCTCCCCCCAAAAAAAAAAAAAAAGAAGAAGAAGAAGAAGCAGCGAGCCAGGGAGGGGACAAGGGAACCTCTCCTGTTTCAGTATCACATAGACTGCCTCAACTTACCATATCAACAGCAATCCTATAAGGTCTATTTCATATTACCTGTAGAACATCTGCAGCAAGAGTGATGAAATTCTTTCCTCTGCGAATGCATACGTCTAAGTTAATATGATATCCTTTGCATATTGGCATTCTGGGATATACTAAAATTGATACTACTGGTGACCAACCACGGTCATCAACTGAGTGTCATCCATGCTATAATCAGTTTATTTCCCACACTAAAAGATGGCACTGTATCTTTCCTGTTATAAACACTTGTGAAATAGACTGCCCAATAGCATAGTACTGCTACCAACTCACACTTCTATTTTTTGTGCATGTTGAGAGCCAGGTTGTTTTGTCTTCAACTCTCTGGCTGCTCCAGCATTTCAATTCTCCCTATCTTCCACATAATTTCTGAACCCCTATACAAATCAGAGGGCATCACCTGTCTGATGGTAGGGCACAATGTAGGAAGGGAAGAGATTACACATTTCTAATTAAATGAGAATTAACCTTATCATTACTTTTATTAATAGATGACTTTCATTACTATCAGCACTTTTTAAATAGAGACACCTTAAATACAGGCACACATACACAATAAGGACTGCAGAGCTTTGGAAGCTATCACTCTTCCTTATCTCTTCTTCACATGAAATTTATTTTACAACTCCTACACCGTAAAGAAAAGAAGGTAACTCTTCCTTGAAGAGACAGGCTGTAACTTGGCCCACATCACCAGCTGACTGTGATGCTCAGGAGTCAGACATTCACAAGTAAGTACCCAGAATACAAGCAGTGAACTGTCCACTGCCCCCCAACCCCCACCCACAAGACTTTTTTGTTTTGTTTTGTTTTGTTTTTTTGAGACGGAGTCTCGCTCTGTCACCCAGGCTGGAGTGCAGTGGCACAATCTTGGCTCACTGCAACCTCTGCCTCCCAGGTTCAACTGACGCTCCTGCCTCGGCCTCCCAACTAGCTGGGATTACAGGCGCCTGCCATCACCCTCAGCTAATCTTTCTATTTTTAGTAGGGATGGGGTTTTACCACATTAGCCAGACTGGTCTCGAACTCCTGACCTTAAGTGGTCCGTTGTCCACCTTGGCCTCCCAAAGTGCTGGGATTACAGGCATGAGTCACTGCACCGGCCCCACAGGCCACTTCTAAGTCCTCTTCCAAGGCACTAACCCAGGAAAGCTGCTTACCAGGCTTTTCAATGTAAATTTAAGAGAAACCCTGTTACTCCTATTTTCTCAAGGCAGATTTGTTCACTCTCTTTCTCAATACATTTACTTTGTCAGATAGTTTTAGGTTTGTATACACAGCCATTATTTTTATTGATGTTTTGCCTCCTGCTTAACATCTTCCAGGCACCACACGTGATCCAACTCACGTACCTAGTATTTCTAAAATGGCTGAACTTCTTATGTGACCAGTTTTAGAGAGACTAGGTTGGAGAGCCTATCCAGTCAGGACTGTTCCAAACTGCATCTAGGACAAACTGAAAGCACTTTTGTTCACATTGCCTTCCTTTTAGCCCAGCCGAATGCCCTGCAGAGCATACATCTGTCAGGTAACACCTGGAACTCACATATTTCCTGTTTAGTGGGTGATGCAACCAGCTGTCCAATTCATGGTCTTTTATACCAGTCTAAGAAACCCAATCCTGTGTTCTTTTTTTTTTTTTTTTTTTGAGATGGAGTCTCGCTCTGTCGCCCAGGCTATAGTACAGTGGCACGAACTCAGCTCACTGCAACCTCCACCTCCCAGGTTCAGGCAATTCTCCTGTCTCAGCCTCCCTATTAGCTGGGATTACAGGCACACACCACCATGCCCAGCTAATTGTTTTTGTGTTTTTAGTAAAGATAGGGTTTCGCCGTGTTGGCCAGGCTGATCTCGAACCCCTGACCTCAGAAGATCCGCCCGCCTCAGCCTCCCAAAGTGCTGGGATTACAAGCGTGAGCCACCGCACCCGGCCGTTCTTTTATATAATTAATAAGTTAGTTAGATGTACATGCACACTCTTCCAAATATAGTGAGCTCCCAGAGGCTACACAGGTAGGTACACATGCACCTTTCTCTAAAAGCTAGCCCCTCCAGAAAATTGGGCTTAAGCAAACCCATTTCTGTAACTAAAAAGTGGCAGAGGCCAAATGTGAACAAGGGTCCCCATGCTCTCCTCAATACCAAATTTTAATGTAATCAGCCTAAATTAAGTCTGAGCAACTAGTCAAGAAGGCAGGAGAGAGGATTAAGGACCTAACTTGGCTACTTACTAATTGTATGACATTAAACAATTTACTGAGTCTTGTGAGTCTCATTTTCTTCACCTGAAAGATGAAGTATATGACTAGCTGCTCATCTCTAAAGGTTTTTCCAGCTTGGTCATTCCATGACTATCGGGCCTAGAGCCTGATACAGCATGGGAATCCCACCTTTTAAACTTTCAGTGAAAGACTGAGGGCTGAAGGTATGCATTAGCTCTTCCTCAGCTACCTGTCTCTTTCCAAAACCTTGCTAAAACAATGGGGGATGGGGAGTGGCATAAACCCACAAAATCAGAGTGAAGGTAATAGTAACAACATTTTAGAAGCTGAAAAGCTGATGGATGAATGGTTACCAACAGTAGGCTTGAGAAAGGCTGAGATACAACATAACCTCCAAAAAGCTCAGGAACTTATAGCATTAGGCACCTTTCAAAGTGGGGATAAAGATGGAGCTAAAAACAGGAGGACTAACCGAAAGCCTATTTAAGAACCAGCAGGGCAGGGGACTGTGGCTCGTGCCTGTAATCCCAGATAATCAGGAGGATGGCTTGGGGCCAGGAGCTCGGAACCAACCTGGACAATGTAACGAGATCCTGTCTCTACAAAAAATTTAATAATTACTAGTCTGGAGGCTGAGGTGGAGGGATTGCTTGAGCCTGGGAGATTGAGCTGCAGTGAGCTGTGATGGTGCTACTGCACTCCAGCCTGGGTGACAGAACAAGAGCCTATCTCAAAATAATAATAATAATAAGCCAGGCATGGTGGTATGCATCTGTAGTACCAGCTATTCAGGAGGCTGTGGTGGGAGGATCACTTAAGCCCAGGAGTTTGAGGCTGCAGTGAGCTATGATCACACTACTGCACTATAGTCTGGGCAACAGAGCAAGATCCCATCTCAAAAAAATAAATACGAAAGAATCAGCAGGCATCAGCTGATGAACAGATGAATGAAATGTATAATAATACAATGGAACATTATTCAGCCATAAAAAAGAATGGTGTACTGTTACATGCTACAACACAGATGAATCTTGAAAACATGCCAAGTGGCTTAAGATCACATACTGTATCATTCCATTTATATAAAATGTCCTGGCCAGGCACGATGACTCACGCCTGTAATCCCAGCACTTTGAGAGGCTGAGGCGGGAGATCACCTGAGGTCAGGAGTTTGAGACCAGCCTGGCCAACATGGTGAAACCCCATCTCTACTAAAAATGCAAAAATTAGCCAGGCGTGGTGGGGCACACCTGGAGTTCCAGCTACTCGAGAAGCTGAGGCAGGAGAATAGCTAGAACCCAGGAGGCAGAGGGTGCAGTGAGCCGAGATCTCACCATTGCACTCCAGCCTGGGCAATAAGAGCAAAAATTCCGTCTCTAATTAATTAATTAATTGCCCAGAAAAGGCCTACGTATGGAGACAGAAAGTAGATTAGTGTTTAACTGGGATGAGGGGATACAGAGTGACTGCTAATTAGTACAAAGTTTCTTTTTAAAGTGATTAAAATATTCTAAAATTAAATTATGGTAACGATTGCACAACTCTGCAAATACATTAAAAAACAGAAATTGTACACTGTTAGCAGGTAAACTAGGCTATGTAAAGTATATCTTCATAAAGTGATTTAAAAAATAAAAGGACAAACAACAAAAGATATTTGGCATGCTAGTAAAATACAGTCTCCTACTGTCAAAGCATGTGTCATTTCCAACAAAGTATCTTTTCCCACACACAAAAATTATTATCACAGATAAAAGATATGCAGAGATAAAAGATAACATTGTATACATAAAAGAATAGACTGTTGTTTTAAAAGAATATTCAGAAAATAAAACAAGGCTGGGCAGTGGCTCATGCCTGTAATCTCAGCACCAAGGTGGGTAGAGTTTGTTTGAGTCCAGGAGTTCAAGATCAACCTGGGCAACATGGCAAGACCCCATCTCTACAAAATAATAATTAAAAGATTAGCCAGGCATGGTGGTGCCCACCAGTAGTCTCAGCTACTCGGGAGGCTGAGGCAGGAGGACTGCATGAGCTCAGGAGGCAGAGGCTGCAGTGAGCTGAGATAGCACCGCTGCACTCCAGGCTGGGTGACAGAGCAAGACCCTGTCTCAAAAAAATAAACAAAAAAAAAAAAACAAGCTTGTGGAAATTAAAATGGTGTCAGAAAAATTTAAAACTCAACAGAAGAGTTAGCAAATCGATTTGAGGAAATATCCTCAGAAGTAGGACAAAATAAATAAAATTAGAGAAAAAATAGTAATAAAATTAGGCTGGGTACAGTGGCTCATGCTTAGGCTCAGCTCATGCTTAGGCGGGATGCAGTGGCTCCCAGCTCTTTGGGAGGCCGAGGGGAGTGGATCACTTAAGCCCAGGAGTTTCAGACCAGTCTGTGCAACATGGCGAAATCCTGTCTACTAAAAATACAAAAATTAGCTGGGTGTGGTGGAGTGTGCCTGTAGTAGGCTGAGGTGGGAAGATCGCTAGAGCCCGGGAGATGAAGGTTAGAGTGAGCTGTGATCGTGTCACTGCACTCCAGCTGGGTGACAGTGAAACTTTGTCTCAAAAATAAATGTATTGGGCCGGCGTGGTGGCTCACGCCTGTAATCCCAGCACTTCAGGAGACTGAGACAGGTGGATCACCTGAGGTCAGGAGTGCAAGACCAACCTAGCCAACATGGTGAAACCCCACCTCTACTAAAAAAATAAAAATTAGCCAGGCGTAGTGGCACATGCCTGTAATCCCAGCTACTTGGGAGGCTGAGGCAGGAGAATCGCTTGAACCCGGGAGGCGGAGGTTGCAGTAAGCCAAGATCGCGCCACTGCACTCCAGCCTGGGCAACAAGAATGAAACTCCATCTCAAAAAAAAAATAAACAAATAAATAAAATAAATTTATTTATTTATTTAAGAAATAATAAAATTAGAGTCCATCCAAGAGGTCTAAAACCCAAATAAAAGTATACCATAAATAGCGAAGAGAAAAAATAAAGGGGAGGAAATTATCAACAAAATAATAAAGTTTCCCAGAAATGACAGGCATGAACTTCCAAACTGAAATTGCTCTTCAAGGATCTAGCACAATGGATGAAAACAGACCCACACCAAGACACGTCATGATGTAATTTCAGAATGCCAGGGACAATGAGAAAATTCTAGATGTTTCCAGGAAGAAACAAATTTACCAAGGAAAGATATCTGAATAGCACTGGATTTCTCAATAGCAACACTGGAATCTAGCAGACAATGAGGCAATGTCCTCAAAATTCTGTGGGAAAATTATTTCCAGTTAGAATTATATACTCAGCCAAATAATAAGAGAGTAAAATAAAGAAATTTCAAACATGTAATCTCAAAAAAAATGTATTTTCTATGAATCCTTTCTCAGGAAGCATATGCTCTGCCAAAACGAGAATTAACCAAAAAAAAAAAACGACTTACATAATATGGATGGAGGAAACTGGAGCCATCACAAGAGAGTGACAGAGGATAACTCCAAGATAAGGTGAGGGGACATCCCAAGATTTTAGTGCAATAGGCCTGGCAGGCCAACACCTCAAATAATCCAGATCGATGGGGCTCAGGCAAGAATCCACAGCTTGCATCATATTTTCCAAGGGATCTGTGAGCCAAAAAATACTTTAAGCCACTGCTTTAAGGTGTCCATTACAGGTCTTGCACAAGGGACAAACCACAACAGACTTCTATAACAAAAAGAAATTTTTCAGATGTTGCAAATCTCAGAGACAAAGAATGTGGAGTAATGCAGTAGATTAACACATTTTTTCTGATTGGATATCATCATTTAGAAAGAAAGGAAAGGGGCTCAGTTAAAGCACTCTAGAAGCCCAGGGAATCTGATTCAAATGAAGCTTAATACCTTACTCCTCAAAACATTCTGAAGAGAGATTGGTTTTGTTTTGTTTTTTCAATTTGTGATTTATGTCCCACCTATGTCAAAAAACAAGGTGGTATATAAGAAAAATCATACTAAAAAATTAAAGCAGGACAAAGAACACTAAAAGCAAAAAAAATAGATGTGCTTAAACGCCTGTGGCATAACTTTCTTATAAATTGCAAAAAATGATAGTTTGCTTGCAATGTATGATATTTAAAAATAATTCGGGCCAGGCACAGTGGCTCACGCCTGTAATCCCAACACTTTGGGAGGCCGACGCAGGCAGATCACCTGAGGTCAGGAGTTCAAGACCAGTCTGACCAACATGGAGAAACCCCGTCTCTACTAAAAATACAAAATTAGCCGGGTGTGGTGGCATATGCCTGTAATCCCAGCTACTTGGGAAGCTGAGGCAGGAGAATCACTTGAACCCAGGAGGTGGAAGTTGCAGTGAGCCAAGATCATGCCATTGCACTCCAGTATGGGCAACAAGAGCGAAACTCTGTCTCAAAAATAATAATAATAATAATAATAATAATAATAATAATTCAACATGGAAAAAAATATGAATGAAAATACCAGCTGGGCACAGGTGGCTCACGCCTATAATCCCAGCACTTTGGGAGGCTGAGGGGGTTAGATTACCCGAGGTCAGGAGTTCCAGACCAGCCTGGCTAACATGGCAAAACCCAGTCTCTTCTAAAAATAAAAAAATTAGCCAGGCATGGTGGTGGGTACCTGTAATCCCAGCTACTGGGGAGGCTGAGGTACGAGAATTGCTTGAACCTGGGAGGCAGAGGTTGCAGTGAGCTGAGATCGCACCACTGCACTCCAGCCTGGGCGACAGAGCGAGACTCTGTCTCAAAAAAATATATATGTGTGTGTGTGTGTGTGTGTGTGTGTGTATACACACACATAAATTAGCCAGGCATGGTGGCAGGTGCCTGTAGACTCAGCTACTTGGGAGGCTGAGGTGGGAGGACTGCTTGAGCCCAGGAGGCAGAGGTTGCCGTGAGCTGAGATGGCGCCATTGAGCTCCAACCTGGATGAGAGAGCAAGACACTGTCTAAAAAAAGAATACACCCAAATGTCCAACAATGATAGACTGGATTAAGAAAATGTGGCACATATACACCATGGAATACTATGCAGCCATAAAAAATGATGAGTTCATGTCCTTTGTAGGGACATGGATGAAATTGGAAATCATCATTCTCAGTAAACTATCGAAAGAACAAAAAACCAAACACCGCATATTCTCACTCATAGGTGGGAATTGAACAATGAGATCACATGGACACAGGAAGGGGAATCTCACACTCTGGGGACTGTTGTGGGGTGGGGGGAGGGGGGAGGGATAGCATTGGGAGATATACCTAATGCTAGATGACGAGTTAGTGGGTGCAGCGCACCAGCATGGCACATGTATACATATGTAACTAACCTGCACAATGTGCACATGTACCCTAAAACTTAAAGTATAATAAAAAATAAAAATAAAAATAAAAATAAAAAATAAAAAACAGAAAAAAAATATTTCTAAAATATAAAGGTAAAAAAAAAAAAAGAGTACAAACCCAAAAAACAAAAAACTTTGGTATCAGAATCAGAGATTAAAACATTCAATCGGCTGGACATGGTGGCTCACGCCTGTAATCCTAGCACTTTGGGAGGCCAAGGCAGGTGGATCACCTGAAGTCAGGAGTTCAAGACCAGCCTGGCCAACATGGTGAAACCCTGTCTCTACTAAAAATACAAAAATTAGCCGGGCATGGTGGCGAGTGCCTGTAGTCTCAGCCACTCAGGAGGCTGAGGCAGAAGAATCTCTTGAACCTGGGGGGCAGAAGTTGTAGTGAGCCGAGATAGCGCCACCTCACTCCAGCCTCGATGACAGAGCGAGACTCCATCTCAAACAAACAAACAAACAACAGCAACAAAAAAAACACCGAATAGGTCCCAACCCATTCAGTGCTGGCATTACAGGCTTGAGCAACTGTGCCTGGCCTGGCTAATTTTTGTATTTTTAGTAGAGATGGGGTTTCACCATGTTAGCCAGGTTGGTCTCGAACTCCTGACCTCAGGCAATCGGTCTGCCTCGGCCTCCCAAACTGCTGGGATTACAGGCGTGAGCCACCGCGCCCAGCCAACCCCATGTATATTTCTAATTATTACAAGGAAATCAGAAGTCATAATTGCCAATAATGTCTTCAACTAATTGAGAATTTTGTTGTTGTTGTTGTTGTTGTTTTCTTTTTTTTAAGATGGAGTCTTGCTCTGTCGCCCAGGCTGGAGTACAGTGGTGCGATCTTGCCTCACTGCAACCTCTGCCTCCCAGGTTCAAGCAATTCTCCTGACTCAGCCTCCCAAATAGCTGGAACTACAGGTGCATGCCACCACGCCCGGCTAATTTTTTATATTTTTAGTAGAGATGGGGTTTCACAGTGTTAGCCAGGATGGTCTTGATCTCCTGACCTCATGATCCGCCCACCTTGGCCTCCCAAAGTGCTGGGATTACAGGCGTGAGCCACTGCGCTTGGCAAGAATTTTTAATATCCAATTATAATTTTACAAATGCAGGGGTCTTTTAAGAGGACATGAGCTTTTTCTAACATTTTATCATAAAAAGTACAATGAACTGCCATGTATCTATCACCTAGCTTTAGCAATTATCAATGCATGGCTAATCTTGCTTTACTTGTATATCCTCATGCCAGATTATTTTAAAGCAAGTCCAAACATATCATTTTATTTATAACATTTCAGCATGTCTCTCTAAAAAACAGTATCTCTTTTTTAACATAACCTCAATACTATTATTATACCTAGAAAAATTTGACCAAAAAAATCCTAATGCCAAAAATCTAGTCAGTGTCCAAATTTCTTTAGTTTATTCATAAATGTTTGAAACCTTTTAGATCACTAAGTAGACTTAAAATACTGTATAATGGCCTGTAATAGTAAAAGAAAAATTTAATGTTTCCAGGAACTTTTTTATATGAAGTTGCTTAAGAGCATTAGAAGAAAAAAAGGCAATTTTTCCCTATAAATACACCACAGAAAAGTTAGAGGAACTTCAGGTCTGACATAAGATCAGAGAATAGGGATGAATAGAGCCAGACATAAGATCAGAGAATGCAGATGAATAGAACCAGATACGATTTTCAAAATATTTAACAATCTGGGCAGTGTGAGCACCAACCAATCAGAACAAACACTAGCCATACACATATGGCATATAGGCTAGATATCAACCCTGGATACAGCCTTGACTGAGGAAAAGCAAAGAGGCCTCAAGAACGTGCTTTCCATGCTGAAATTCAACCCTGCCTGCAGTGGAGCAATAAGCTGCAACTACATCAGTTAGAAGCAAAGTTGCCACAAGCTCTTGATATAGCCTACCTTCTACCAGACATAGCTATTAACTGCTAAATCACTATAGCTGTAACTGATCATCCCTGCATCTATCATTTGAACTAGTCAAAGAAAGAATCCTTTTTGAAGCAATTAGCATGGTAAAGTAGAAAGAGTTCTTGATTGTAGAATGATCTAGAATACAAGCTGCTTGTCTCTGAAAGTTAAAACTGTAATAGCCGGCTGGGCGCAGTGGCTTATGCCTGTAATCCCAGCACTTTGGGAGCTGAGACAAGAAGGTCGCTTGAGCTGAGGAGTTCAAGACCAGCCGAAGCAACATAGCAAGACATCATCTTTACCAAAAGAAAAAAAAAAAATTAAGGCTGGGTGCGGGGTCTCACGCCTGTAATCCCAGCACTTTGGGAGGCTGAGGTGGGCAGAATAGGCCAAGGCAGGCGGAGGTCAGGAGTTTAAGACCAGCCTGGCCAACATGGTGAAAACCCCATCTCTACTAAAAATACAAAAATTAGCCAGGCATGATGGCGGGTGCCTGTAATCCCAGCTACTTGGGAGGCTGAGGCAAGAGAAACACTTGAACCTGGGAGGTGGAGGTTGCAGTGAGCCAAGATCTCACCATTGCACTCCAGCCTGGGCAACAGAGCGAGACTCCATCTCAAAAAAATTAATTAATTTAAAAAATTAAATTAGCAGGGTGTGATGGCACCACACCTGAGGTCCCAGCTACTTGGGAGGCTGAGGTGGGAGGATTGCTCGAGCCGGGGAGATTGAGGCTGCGGTGAGCTATGATCACACCACTGCACTCCAGTCTGGGCAACAGAGCAAGCAAGAGAGAAAAAAAGCGTAACATCTGACAGTGGTACCTGGGAATGTTAATATCCTTCAACCTATTGCCTGTAGGTTACAGCTTTTCCAATAAATTATTTAGCTTGCTAAAGAATATAAAAGATAGTCCTCTGTGATTGTTATTTAGAATCCTTTCATAAACAGAGGGCATGCCCTGACCATTTAAAAATAAACCTAAAACGGTCAGGTGTGGTGGCTCATGCCTATAATCCCAGCACTTTGGGAGGCCGCAGTGGGCGGATCACCTGAGGTCAGGAGTTCAAGACCAGCCTGGCCAACATGGCAAAACCCTGTCTCTACTAAAAAAATACAAAAATTAGCCAGGTGTGGTGGCGCATGCCTGTAATCCCAACTACTAGGGAGGCTGAGGCAGGAGAATCGCTTGAACCTGGGAGGCAGAGGTTGCAGTGAGCCGAGATCACGCCATTCACTCCAGCCTGGGCGACAGAGCAAGACTCCATCTCAAAAAATAAAGTAAAATAAAACATAAGCCTAAAACAACATGCCTAAAGGAAGGGAAGAAGGAGAGAACTCTTGAAGGGAAGTGAGAAAGCTTGGGGGTCTAGCATGATTCAACATATCTCAAGCCTTATGCAAATCACTTTATCTTCCTGGGCTCCAGTTTCTCCACCTGCATATAAGGCACCTGCCAACATTCCTAGTCTCACCTCCCAACACCTGCTTTCTCCCTCTAATACACTGATTCACTTGAGTTCCCCAAACAGGGCATGCTTTTTCGTGCTTTCATTCTTTGTTAGACGTTATTCTCCGATTAGAATAACCTTTATACCCTTCTTTGCCTGATTAGCCAATCTACTTTTATTCAAGTGAGTGCTATGAAAATCCATGGTGCCCAGTGCGGTGGCTCACACCTATAATCCCAGCACTTTGGGAGGCTGAGGCGGGCAGATCACGAGGTCAGGAGTTCGAGACCAGCCTGACTGACATGGTGAAAACCCGTCTTTACTAAAAATACAAAAACAGCCGGGCATGGTGGCGCGCGCCTGTAATCCCAGCCACTCAGGAGGCTGAGGCCAGAGAATCGCTTGAACCTGGGAGGCAGAGGTTGCAGTGAGCCAAGATCGCGCCTCTGCACTCCAGCCTGGGCAACAGAGCAAGACTCCATCCAAAAAAAAAAAAAAATCCACAGTATCCCAACATTTTCATTTTCCCATCCCCAAGTTCTTCTGGAAATTTTCTGTGAGAGCTAGGGTCAGAGCCATTTACTGGTTATAAAACAAATCTGCTCCTTTGAATGTAGTTCATATGACATGGTTTTCAGTTCCCTCACAATCCTAGTCCCTAGAACTGACGTCTAACTCTATGTGTAATCTAACTACTTAATAACACAATTTAAAACAGGACTATCCACTCCCTCTTTTTTGAAAATGTATCTCTAGAATTGCAACTAAAAATCACAATTTTTGGCAACTATATCACGCTTTTGCCATAAATCAAACTCGCAGCCAACTAAAAGTCTTACATTTTTAAAAAAGTGTTGATATTAGGTCACATCTTCTTCCTATAACCTCTACTTCTGCATCACTTATTTCATCATATAGCTTAAATTTCTCTCTTATTCCCAAGTATATCCTAGTCATTCCTGTGAAACATTCTTGAATCCAAAAATGGTAGCTCACAGTATTCCCCATTCTATCCATGTACTCACCTGAATGAACACATGGTTAGTCTAACCTAACATATTCTTAGTGGGCAGATGTTGGCTCTTAATAATAATAGTTTTGGGGCGGGCATGGTGGCTCACGCCTGTAATCCCAATGCTTGGGAGGCTGAAGCAGGCCGATCACTTGTGGTCAGGATTTCGAGAACAGCCTAGCCAACGTGGTAAAACCCTGTCTCTACTAAAAATACAAAAAAAAATCAGCCGGGCATGGTAGCACATACCTATAATCTGGCTACTCGGGTGGCTGAGGCAGGGGAATCACTTGAACCTGGGAGGTGGAAGTTACAGTGAACCAAGATCACGCCACTCTACTCCAGCCTGGGCAACAGAGCAAGACTCTGTCTCAAAAAATATGTATAATTAATAATAATAACAATAATAGTTTTGGCCAGGTGCCGTGGTTCATGCCTGTAATCCCAGCACTTTGGGAGGCTAAGGTGAGTGGATCGCTTGAGCCCAGGAGGTCAAGACCAGCCTGGACAACATAGCAAGACCCTATCTCTACAACAAATAAATTAGCTGGGTATGTTGGCATGTGCCTAGGCCCCAGCTACCTGGAAGGCTGAGGTGGGAGGACTGATTGAGCCAGGGAGGTCAAGGCTGCAATGAGCTGTGCTCATACCACTGCACTCCAGCCTGGGCAACAGAGTGAGACCCTGTCTCAAAAATCATCATCATCATCATCATCATCATCATCATCATCATCATCATCATCACCATCATCATCAATCAGGTCTTTTTCTAAACCCTCAGATTATATCCTTAATAAGCTATTCTAGATTTTGACTGGAACATGTCATGCTGTTACCTTCTTCCCAGTTTTGAGATTATGTCTTCTTGTGGTAATTCTATGATTCCTCAAAGGTTATTGACATCTACTGAATGATCTCATCCCAAAATTATCTAGAACCCTATGGTATAATTTGTCTGGGTCAGGAGACTTTCATTCAGAGCAATTAAATGATCCTGTATAAATGAGTAATGATCTCAATTTCAGTCTCCTCTTAATCGATTTGGTTCTATCTTTTCTAATCTATATATAATTTACCTTGACAATGGGAAAAAAAAGTTTCTGGGGCTATTTCAATCTTCAAGGTTTTTTGTTTTTGTTTTTGTTTTTCAAATGTGGTTATTTGGGATTTCACATTTAGAGTATCACCCAACATAAAATACTCTTCTTGAAGAAGTATTTAACACAATAAAGTTTTCCTTTTTTTAAAATTCATAAAACTGTAAGAGGAAGCAGAGATGCTAATTATAACAGAGCTCTTCTTACCACAGTGGCAAAAACCAAACTGACCAATCTAAAGTAAGCTAAACAAGAGTTGTGAAAATTAACATACTTCCTTAAGGTGAAAATTTCCCCATAATCCATCACCATGTCCTACAAATATTACTGAATGTGCGAGACTCAAAACAATTCACCCAAAACCTCACATCATACTCACACCCTGTCAATAAATCCAAGCTATGAAAATAAGCACAAGGACGAGAGTGGTGACTCACACCTGTAATCCCAGCACTTTGGGAGGCCAAGGCGGGCGGATCACCTGAGGTCAGGAGTTCGAGACCAGCCTGACCAACATGGAGAAACCCTGTCTCTACTAAAAATACAAAATTAGCCAGGCATGGTAGCGCATGCCTGTAATCCCAGATACTCCAGAGGCTGAGGCAGGAGAATCGCTTGAACCCGGGAGGCGGAGGTTACAGTAAGGTGAGATCATGCCATTGCACTCCAGCCTGGGCAACAAGAGTGAAACTCCATCTCAAAAAATAAATAAATAAATAAATAAATAAATAAATAAGCAAGCACAGAGTGATATTTTCTCCACTCAATCACCATGGGACTTATAAAGACCTTATCTACCCCACATTGAGCCGTTTTGCTACATTATTACATTACTATCACTCAAACAACTAATCCATCACTTTTCTATTGATTTCCGACTATCTACACAACTCTATGTTAAGTGCTATGGAAACATACAAATTTATAATTAAAAACCAGTAACTCCTGGAACGCATGAGCACATTTTAGTAAATGTGTACCTCCTTCTCTAGGCAAAGGAGTCCCCTCAAATCTGAAAGGGCATCTCATCCAGATGAAGCTGGGAAGGTACTGCAGTATATTCTGTGTTACATACACTATAGTGGAAGGCACAGGACTTTAAAGACAGGAAAATTTAGAACTCAAATATTAGTTCCATGTTTTGTTTAATTTCTTCTAGGTAACTTGTCCAAGGTCTCTGTGAAAAATGCATATCTGGGCCAGGTGCAGTAGCTCATGCCTGTAATCTAACACTATGGGAGGCCAAGATGGGAGGATCACCTGAGGCCAGGAGTTCAAGACCAGCCTGGGCAACATAGCAAGATACCATCTCTACAAAAATAAAAAATTTAAATTAAAAAAAAAATGTGGCCGGGCACTGTGGCTCACGCTTGTAAATCCCAGCACTTTGGGAGGCCGTGGGGGCGGGGGGGGAGGGGGGTGGCAAATCACAAGGTCAGGGGTTCGAGACCAACCTGGCCAACATGGTGAAACCCTGTTTCTACTAAAAATACAAAAAATTAGCCGGGCATGGTGGTGCATGCCTGTAATCCCAGCTACTTGGGAGCCTGAAGCAGGAGAATCACTTGAACCCAGGAGGCGGAGGTTGCAGTGAGTGGAGATCATACCATTGCACTCCAGCCTGGGCGATAGCAAGACTCCATCTCAAAAATAAAATAAAATAAAAAAAACGTACATTTGGTCTTAGTCCATGGTTACTGGCATGCAGCTCCTAAAACCTCTGGAATCTCCCAGATGAGCAGAGCGTTTGTATGCTAATGACATGACTGGTGACCAGGGCCACTAATTTAGTGGCTTAATACCTACTAAATAGCTTAAGCTAATAGCTTAAGGATGGTGGCTGGTCACCAGAAAGACCAAGGATGATTACAGGATTGAAACTTTCAGCTCCCCACCACCACCTGCAGAGAGGAGAGAGACGCTGAAGTGAGTTAATCACCAGTGAGCAATTATTTCAAAATCGCGCCAACACAGTAATGAAAACTCCACTTTGAAAACCCATAAGGCCAGGTGCGGTGGCTCATGCTTGCGATCCTGGCACTTTGGGAGGCCAACGCAGGTAGATCACCTGAGGTCAGGAGTTCGAGACCAGCCTGAACAACATAGTGAAACCCCATTTCTATTAAAAATACAAAAATTAGCCGGGCGTGGTGGCATGCGGCAGAAGAATCACTTGAACCCGGGAGGCAGAGGTTGCAGTGAGCCGAGATCGCACCACTGCACTCCAGCCTGGGCAGCAGAGTGAGACACCGTCTCAAAAAAAAAAAACATAAACAACAGGGTTCAGGGACCTTCTGGGTTGATGAACACACTTAAGTATTGCCGAATGGTGCACTCAGAGTGAGCATGAAGGCTCCACACACACATCTTGCCGCAAACTTGCCCTATCCATCTCTTCCACTTGGCTGTTCCTGAGTTATATCCTTTATAATAAATGGGTAATAGTAAGTAAAGTACTTTCCAGAGTTCTATGAGCCATTCTGGCAAATTATGCAAACTTAGGAAGGGGTCATGGGAACCCCTGACTTATAGCAGGTTGGTCAAAGTATAGACGGGCGGCAATCTGGGACTTTACTGGCATCTGAAGTGGGGACAGTCTTGTGAGACTAAGCACTTAACCTGTGGAGTGTGCACTAAGCCTAGGCAGTTAGTGTCAGAATTGAACTGAATTGGAAAAAAATAATAATAACAATTGAATTGAATTGCAGGACACCCAGCTGGTAACCAGAGAGTTACAGAATTGGTTAGCATAGTGTTAGATTACAGGCATGAGCCACTGCGCCTGGCCCAAATATGCATTTATCACAGAGACCTTGGCCAAGTTACAAATGTGGGGAAAAAACCACACATTTGGTGTCAGAGGTGTAATGCATGGTATTGAGGCTCAAAAAATGATACCCCTAAGTAAGACACCTTGACATGCTGAGTATTATGAACTAAAGGAGACTGGAAGACCTCAGAAATAGCCTCAGAAGCAAAGTCTCTCCTTGCCCTCCTGTCTCACTCCTCTTACTCCCCCAAAGCAAGTCATAGAAACCAGAATCCCCCTTTCCCCAAGGCGGGTCACAGATAATAGAAAAGCAAGCCATAATACCTAAAAAGTATTACCTCCTACTCAAAACATATACCTCTCCCCCAAAGTAAGCCATAATACCTAAAAATGTCACTCTCTCCCCTCTTCCTTGAAGACCCTCAGCTCCAGCGGGGTCCTGCCCTATACCCAGGAAGAAGGAATGCTGCACAGAGTCCAAGAAGAATCTGAACAGACAGGCCTTGCTGGGTCCCCCTGCCCCACCCAGTCTATTACCATTAGATAATACCCTTTGTCTACTAACATTTCTACAGGTCTCTCCCTTTCTTCATTCTTCATTGAGCTTAAGCATAAAAACAGTTTTCCCTAGGTCTTTGGGTCTTCATTTCTGAAAGCTCCCATTTCTTTTTTTTTTTTTTTTTTTTTTTTTGAGACAGAGTCTTGCTCTGTCACCCAGGCTAGAGTGCAGTGGCGTGATCTCAGCTCCTTGCAAGTTCCACCTCCCGGGTTCACGCCATTCTCCTGCCTCAGCCTCCCGAGTAGCTGGGTGGGACTACAGGCGCCTGCCACCACGTCCAGCTAATTTTTTTGTATTTTTAGTAGAGACGGGGTTTCACAGTGTTAGCCAGGATGGTCTCGATCTCCTGACCTCGTGATCCACCCGTGTCAGCCTCCCAAAGTGCTGGGATTACAGGCATGAGCCACCGCGCCCGGCCCCATTTCATGTAAAACTTTAATTAAATAAATTTCTTATGCTTTTTTTTTTTTTTTTTGAGACAAGTCTCACTTTTTCACCCAGGCCAAAGTGCAGTGGTGCAAACAGAGCTCACTGCAATCTCAACCTTCTGAGCTCAAGCGATCCACCCACCTTAGCCTCCCAAGTAGCTGGGACTATAGGCATGCTCCACCACGCCAGGCTAATTTTTAAAAATTTTTTGCAGACAGGTTCTCACCGTTTTTCCCAGGCTGGTCTCAAACTCCAGGGCTTAAGCAATCCTCCCAGCACAGCCTCCCAAAGAGCTGGGATTACAGCTGTGAGCCACACCCAGCCTCTTATGCTTTCTTCTTGTTAATTTGTCTTTTGTTGCAGAAGTGTCAGCCATTGAACCTTAAGATGGGTGAGGAAAGGTATCACATCTTTCTGCCCTTACTGTAGAAACACTAAGGGTATCTTTTCCATAAATCTCAATTTCCTCATCTATAACATGAGGAGAACAATACCTAAGCCAGGCACAGTGGCTCACATCTGTAATCCCAGAATTTTGGGAGGCCAAGGCGGGTAGATCACCTGAGCCTAGGAGTTCAAGACTAGCCCAGACAACACAGGGAGACCGGTCTCTACAAAGAAATAGAAAAATTAGGCATGGTGGCACACATTTGTAGTCCCAGCTGCTAGGGAGGCTGAGATGGGAAGATCACTTAAGCCTGGAGGTCTAGACTGCAGTGAGCAGTTAGCGTGCACTCTAGCCTGGGTGACAGAGCAAGACCCTCTGTCAAAAAAAAAAACCAAAAAACTACCTACCTCATCAGCCTATTGAGAGGAATGAATGAGTTAACATATGTAAAGCATATGGGACATATTTGTATTAAACATAAGAGGTATTCAACAAATATTAGCTCCTTTCTTTCCAAAAGGTCTGTCATACATGCAAGAGTCATCTCAAAATCTTTAGCCATGAAAACAGGACACATAAATGTGCTAGAAGTTACCAAATGTTTCCTAATATGCAAACCTCTACTGCACTAAAGTGGCAACACATATCTGTTTCACAGAATGTATACCACGGCAGAGCCCACAGCAGCAAACGTGGCTATACTAAGAACACTGACAAGTCCGCAAATTCAGATTTCAAACCACAACTTATAAGGGACCACCCAGCAGCCTCTTCTTCCCCATAGCACATAAGCAGATTTAAGACTCTAGGAGCCAGGCTGGGCGCGGTGGCTCACGCCTGTAATCCCAGCACTTTGGGAGGCAAAGGCAGGCGGATCACCTGAGGTCGGGAGTTCGAGACCAGCCTGACCAACATAGAGAAACTCCATCTCTACTAAAAATACAAAAGTTGCAGGGAGTGGTGGCGCATGCCTGTAATCCTAGCTACTCAGGAGACTGAGGCAAGAGAATCACTTGAACCCGGGAGGCAGAGGTTGCAGTGAGCCGAGATTGCGCCATTGCATTCCAGCCTGGGCAACAAGAGCGAAACTCCGTCTCAAAAAAAAAAAAAAAAGACTCTGGGAGCTTCCTGTTAGTTTACCCTCAGTAACATAAGAGAAAGTTTCCTTTACTTTTAAGAACTTTTATAGTAATAAATTCTCTCTTTTTTTTTTTTTTAACAGAGTTTCCTAACCACTAAAATTTTACCAACTGGTACTATATCAAAGCACAAAGACTAGCATTTGTTTTATCAAATCTGCATTAAAAGCACTGTATTGGTCATATCAAAGCCTTGTTGTACTTCAGGCCCAGCTGTGACAGCAATGGTAATGTTTCTCTTTCACTTGCAGAATGCTGAAAAACCGCCAAGAAAAAAAAATGGGGAAGCTTTTTTTCAGGCAGTACAGAGTGATGTTAACAGCAGAGTGTTTAAGAAAATTAATTAGCCCTAGGACTGTAGATCTAAATATGAAAGGTAAAAAAATAAAGCCTTTAGAAGAAAACACAGAACATCTTCATGATCCTGCAATAACAAAGATATAAAATGCACTAAACATTAAGAGAGAAAAACGTATAAATTGTACATTACAATTTAAAACTTTTGTTCCTTGAAAGTCATCATTAAAAGAATGAAAACGCACAGATTACAAGAATATATTTGCACCATATATATATGAAATGAACAAAAAAGACATATCTAGAACATATAAAGAACTGCATTAAATCAATAAAGAAAAAAAGATCAAAGAAAAACAGCAAAAGCTCTGAATAGATACTTCAAAAAAGACATATAAATGCCTAATAAACTTTTGAGAGGTGCTCAACTTCATAAGTCATCCAGAAAATTCAAATTTAAACAATACAATACTATTATATAACCACCAGAATAGCTAAAATGAAAAGAAAATGCCAAGAGTTGGTAAGGATAGGGAGTAACCTACACTGTCGTGCACTGCAAGTGGGAATGTAAACTGGTACAATCACTATGGAAAACTGTCTGGCAGCACCTACTAAAGCTGAACATGCGTATACCTATGACCCAGCAATTCCACTCCTGAGCATATACCCAACAGACCAAAAGCCATGTTCACGAAAAGGCACATACAGGAATGTTCATAACATGTCACTATTGTAATACTCAAAAACTACAAACTACCCATGTGCCTATCAACTGCAGAATTAACAGATAAGGTGTGGCAAAGTCACACAATGGCAAACTCTACAGCAGTGAGAACAACCAACCTAAAACTATACACAATATGAATGAATCTCTCAAATATATTGTACAAAAGAATCCAAACACAAGAGTTCACCATATATAATTACATTTATATAAAGTACAAAGACATGAAAAACTATGCTGCTAGAAGTCAAAATACTGGTTACCTGTGGTGAGTGGGAAGGCAAATAGTGACTGAAGTAGACTACTTCTTGCACACATCCTAAGAAATTCAAGACAGCCAGTCGCAGGGGCTCACGCCTATAATCCCAACACTTTGGGAAGCCGAGGCAGGCGGATCACGAGGTCAGGAGTTCGAGACCAGCCTGGCCAGCATCGTGAAACCTCGTCTCTATTAAAAATACAAAAATTAACTGGACATGGTCGTGGGTGCCTGTAATCCCAGCTACTCAGGAGGCTGAGGCAGGAAAATTGTTTGAACCCAGGAGGCAGAGGTTGGAGTGAGCTGAGATCGCGCCATTGCACTCTAGCCTGGGCGACAGAGCGAGACTCTGTCTCAAAAAAAAAAAAAAAAAAGAAATTCAAGACCCACCCTTTAGACCCTCTGGAGTGGGTTGAATGGTGGCCCCAAAAAAGGTATGTCCACATCCTAATCTCCAGAAGCTATGAATGTTATCTTACTTGGAAAAAGGATCTTACAGATGTAGTCAAAAATATTGAGATGAGATCATCCTGGAGTAGTTGAGTGTACCCAAAATACCATGATAGGTATCCCTAAAATAATAGACACAGAGGAAAAGATACACACGAAGGTGAAGGCAATGAG
Source organism: Pan troglodytes (assembly GCF_028858775.2). Classification (NCBI taxonomy): domain Eukaryota; kingdom Metazoa; phylum Chordata; class Mammalia; order Primates; family Hominidae; genus Pan; species Pan troglodytes. The sequence continues at coordinate 13,378,805 of NC_072407.2, forward strand.
AAGACAGAAGCAGCGATTAGGGTGGTGTAGTCAGAAACCAAAGCATAATGCCAACAGTCACCAGAAGCTCAAGGAATTATTCTCCCCAAGAGCCTCTGAGGGGGTGTGCCCTGCTGACATCTTGATTTTGGATTTCTGTCCTCCAAAACTGTGAGAAAATAAATTATTGTTGTTTTAAGCCACGCAGTTTGTGGTAATTTGTTGCCACAGCCACAGTAAACTAATATAGGCTGGGTGCAGTGGCTCAGGCCTGTAATCCCAGCACTTTGGGAGGCCGAGGTGGGTGGATCACTTGAGGTCAGGAGTTCGAGACCAGCCTGGCCAACATGGTGAAACCCCGTCTCTACTAAAAATACAAAAATTAGCCGGGCATGGTAGCACATGCCTGTAGTCCCAGCTACTCGGGAGGCTGAGGCAGGAGAATGGCTTGAATCCAGGAGGCGGAGGCTGCACTGAGCCATGATCGTGCCACTGCACCCCTAGCCTGGGCAACAGAGCAAAACTCCGTCTCAAAAAAAAAAAAAAGGCAACTAATATACCCTCCAAACCACATTCCTTTACTCACCCCAATTCTGTAGCAAACTCACCAGCTTTCCTAAGAAAGAGAGATTCAAAAGTGCCCAAACCTCAATCTTTCCCACCGATCCCCCCCAAAAAAATGAGCAAAAAGAGAAATTATAACCAGTATACAGACAATTCACAATACCAATACAAAGAATGAGTAATTTTTTTTCAATCTACTTGAGTAGTAGTCAACGAAATACAGATTAAAACACGATGACAGCAAAAAATGAAAAACAAGTATTAATGAGGATATGGAGAAAGTGGAAACCTTGTTGGGAACAGGCCCCCCAAAATCTGGCCATAAACTGGCCCCAAAACTGGCCATAAACAAAATCTCTGCAGCACCGTGACATGTTCGATGGCCCTGACGCCCATGCTAAAGGTTATGGGTTTACCAGAATGAGGGCAAGGAACACCTGGCCCACCCAGGGCAGAAAACTGCTTAAAGGCATTCTTAAACCACAAACAATAGCATGAGCGATCTGTGCCTTAAGGACATGCTCCTGCTGTAGATAACTAGCCGAACCCATCCCTTTATTTCGGCCCATCCCTTTATTTCCCATAAGGAATACTGCTAGTTAATCTATAATCTACAGAAACAATGCTTATCACTGGCTCGCTGTTAATAAAGGAGTGGGTAAATCTCTGTTCAAGGCTCTCAGCTCTGAAAGCTGTGAGACTCCCAATTTCCCACTCCATCCCTCTATATTTCTGTGTGTGTGTCTTTTACTCCTCTAGCGCCGCTGGGTTAGGGTCTCCCTGACCGAGCTGGCATCCGCAAACCTGAAACATTGCTAGTGAGAATGTAAAATGATGCACTGCTGTGACGACATTTTGGCAGTTTCTTAAAGTTACTATAAAGTTCAGAGTTACTATATGACCCATCAATTCCATTCGTGGATATATACATAAACAGGTGTTCAGACAGAAACTTGTACATGAATGTTCATAGCAGCACTATTCACAACAGGCAAAAAGTGGAAACAACCCCAGTGTCCATCAACAGATGAAGGAACAAAATATTCATACCATATGAATATGGTACGTATTATTCATACCATATGAATATCCCAATAATACAATATTATTCAGCCATAAAAAGGAATAAGGTACTGACACATGCTACAACATGGATGAACCTTAAAAACATCCTGCTACGCTGGGCGGGGTGGCTCACGCCTGTAATCCCAGCACTTTGGAAGGCCAAGATGGGCAGATCACCGGAGGTCAGAAGTTGGGGACCAGCTGGCCAATGTGGTAAAACCCTGTCTCTACTAAAAATACAAAAATTAGCTGGGCACGATGGCGGGCACCTGTAATCCCAGCTACTCAGGAGGCTAAGATAGGAGAATTGCTTGAACCCAGGAGATAGAGGTTGCAGTGAGCCGAGATCGCGCCACTGCACTCCAGCCTGGGCGACCGAGCAAGACTCCGTCTCAAAAAAAAAAAAAAAAATCACGCTACCTGAAAGGAGCCAGACACAAAAGCCAAACACAAAAGGCCACATGTTGCATGATTCCACTTACATGAAACATCCAGAATAGGTAAATCCAGAGACAGAAAGCAGACTACTAGTTGCCACAGGCTTGGGAAACAAGGAAATGAGAAGTAACTGTTTAATGAGTGCAGCATTTTCTTTTGAGGAGATGAAAATGTTCTGAAACTACATGATGCTGATGGCTACACAAAACCATAAATATACTAAACACCACTGAATTACACATTTTTAAATGGGCTAGATGCAGTGGCTCATACCTGTATTCTCAGCACTTTGGGAGGACAAGACAGGAGGACCGCTTGAGACCAGGTCAAGACCAGCCTAAGCAACAAGGTGAGAATCCATCTCTACAAAAAATTTAAAAATTAGCCCGGTAGTCCCAGCTACTCAGGAGGCTGAGGCAAGAGGATCACATGAGCCCAGGAGGTCGAGGCTGCAGTGAGCCATGTTTGCACCACTGCACTCCAGCCTGGGCAACAGAGGGAGATCCTGTCTCAAAAAAAAAAAACAAATAAAGTTCGCTGGGCGCAGTGGCTCATGCCTATAATCCCAGCACTTTGGGAGGCCGAGGCAGGCGTATCACCTGAGGTCAGGAGTTCGAGATCAGCCTGGCCAATATGGCGAAACCCTGTCTCTACTAAAAATGCAACAATTAGCTGGGCATGGTGACGGGCACCTGTAATCCCAGCTACTCAGGAAGCTGAGGCAGGAGAATTGCTCAAACCCAGGAGGCAGAGGTTGTGGTGAGCCAAAATTGCACCACTGCACTCCAGCCTGGGCGACAAGAGCAAAACACCACCTCAAAAAAAGAAAGAAAAAAAAAGAGAAATATTTAGCATTTTTAAATACTAAATTAAAAATGGAAGACACAAGCTAGGCATTGGGCACACCCCTGTAAACTCAGCTACTCGGGAGGCTAAGGCAAGAAGACTGCTTGAGCCCAGGAGTTTGAGACCAGCCTGGGCAACAAAGCAAGACCTCTGCCTCGAAAGAAAGAAAAAGAAAAAGATGAAAAAGAAAGAGAGAGTGAGAGCAAAAAGGAAGGAAGGAAGGAAGACAGGCAGGCAGGCAAAGGATACAAAATTGTATTTCTCTGATGATCCCAATTTTATAAATATATATTATGTGTATGTATATATTATTTCATTGTGACTATGTTTGAAGTTTTGATATATTTCCTGACAACCTGTTTTTAATGCACAGAAATATATTTAGAACACATACAACAAAATATTCGTAACAGAAAAAGAGTTTCCACAAATCAATCAGAAAAAAAGATAAACACCACAATAGAAATATGGACAAAAGGCCTGAACAGACAATTCATAGAATAAACAAATGTATATGAACTATATGAAAAGATGTTCAGCCTAATAATTAAATTCAGATTAAAACAAGATATGTTTGGGCCGGCACGGTGGCTCACGCCTGTAATCCCAACACTTTGGGAGGAAGAGATGGGCAGATCACCTGAGGTCAGGAGTACAAGACCAGCCTGACCAACATGGTAAAACCCCGTCTCTACTAAAAATACAAAAAATTAGCCAGGGGTGTGGTGGCACACGCCTGTAATCCCAGCTACTTGGGAGGCTGAGGCAGGAGAACAGCTCTTGAACCCAGGAGGCAGAGGTTGCAGTGAGGCAAGATTGTACCACTGCACTCCAGCCTGGGCAATAAGAGTGAAACTCTGTCTCCAGAAAAAAAGATATGTTCTTCCTAGCAGATTGGAAATGTTTCAGAAAAGCGGTAACATTTTATTACAGGTATAAAGAAACTGGAATGTTAAACATTACTAGTAGAGGTCTAAATTGGCACAATTTTTAAGGAAAGTAATTTAGCAATATCTATTAAAATTTAAAATGCACATTTCTTGGGCCAGGTGCAGTGTGGCACATGCCTGTAATCCCAGCACTTTGGGAGGCCGAGGCAGACAGATCACCTGAGATCAGGAGTTCGAGACCAGCCTGACCAACTTGAAACCCCGTCTCTACTCAAAATACAAAAATTAGCCAGGCGTGGTGGCAAGCACCTGTAGCCCCAGCTACTAGGGAGGCTTAGGCAGAAGAATCGCTTGAACCCAGGAAGCAGAGGTTGCAGTGAGCCGAGATTACACCACTGCATTTCAGCCTGGGCGACACAGCAAGGCTCCATTTCAAAAAAAAAGTACATTTCTTGGATTCAACAAAGTCCAGTTTTAGCAATTAATGCTCCAGAAAAACCCCTACAAGTGTGTAAAAATAAGTGTACATGGATATTTGAAAAAAGAAAAATTTTAAATACTCCACGGGTCCACCAGAAAGATCTTTGTTTTGATGTGGGATCATCTTTTAAGATGTTGTCTGTTATCTCATCTACAACATGTTAATTTGATATGAATTCAACTTGAGTGGGTTTTTCGAGTGGGTCTCTGCTCCTTATAATTAACTCTTAACTAAGATCGATGGAATTTCAGGAGCATACTCATGATACAGTATCAAGAAATATTCATGATAGAACATCAAGTGAAAAAAGTCAAAACAAAATTTTACATTACACATTATCACTCTGTTAAAATATATACACATACACCTACACATAGTAAAATCTGGAAAGAACTGATCTGGGTGATGATTAAATGCATGTGTGTGTGTATATATATATATATTAAGCTATATACTTATATACTTAGAATTTGTGCACTTTACTGTCTTTAAATTACTTTTTTTTTTTTTTGAGATGGAGTCTCGCTCTGTCACCCAGGCTGCAGTGGCGCCATCTTGGCTCACTGCAACCTCTGCTTCCCGGGTTCACGCCATTCTCCTGCATCAGCTTCCCGAGTAGCTGGGACCACAGGCGCTCGCCACCAAGCCCGGCTAATTTTTTATATTTTTAGTAGATGGGGTTTCACCATGTTAGCCAGGATGGTCTCGATCTCCTGACCTTGTGATCCGCCCGCCTCGGCCTCCCAAAGTGCTGAGATTACAGGTGTGAGCCACTGTGCCCAGCCCAAAAATATTTTTTAACTGAAAGGAACTATCTAAAGGCATCAACATGCTTATAAAGCTTAATTCCAGATAAAGGGATAATGAGTGAATTATTTCCACATCCTTCTATAATTTCTTTTTCTTTTTTTTTTTTTTTGGACACCTAATTTTCACTCTTGTTGCCCAGGATGGAGTGCAGTGGCTTGATCTCGGCTCATTGCAATTTCCGCCTCCTGGGTTCAGACGATCCTCCTGCCTCAGCCTCCTGAGTAGCTAGGATTACAGGTGCACGCCACCACACCCGGCTAATTTTTGTATTTTTAGTAGAGACCAGGTTTCACCATGTTGGCCAGGCTGGTCTTGCACTCCTGACCTCAGGTGATCTGCCCACCTCAGCCTTCCAAAATGCTGGGATTACAGGTGTGAGCCACTGCGCCCGGCCTACATCCTTCTACAATTTCTAAGTTTTGTATTAGAAACTGTATTTTAAAACTCAACATTTTATTTTTTTATTTATTTATTTAAGAGACAGGAGCCTCACAACATTGCCCACGCTGGACTCAAATTCACGGGCTCAAGTAATCTTCCTGCCTCAGCCTCCCAAGTAGCTGGGACTACAAGTGCACACCACCACACCTGGCTAAACTTTTTTTTTTTTTTTTTTTTTTTTTTTTTTGAGACAGGGTCTTGTTCAGTTGCCCAGGCTGGAGTACAGTGGTGTCATCATGACTCACGGCAGCCTCAACCCCTCAAACTCAAGCAATCCTCCTGCCTCAGCCTCCCAAGTAGCTGAGACTACAGACATGCACCACTACAGTCAGCTTTTTATTTTTTGTAGAGACGAGGTCTTGCTATGTTGCCCAGGCTGGTCTCAAAATCCTGGGCTCAAGCCATCCTCCTGCCTCTGCCTCCCAAGTAGCTGAGACTACAGGCATGCACCACTACACTCAGCTTTTTATTTTTTGTAGAGACGAGGTCTTGCTATGTTGCCCAGGCTGGTCTCGAAATCCTGGGCTCAAGCCATCCTCCTGCCTCTGCCTCCCAAGTAGCTGAGACTACAGGCATGCACCACTACACTCAGCTTTTTATTTTTTGTAGAGACGAGGTCTTGCTATGTTGCCCAGGCTGGTCTCGAAATCCTGGGCTCAAGCCATCCTCCTGCCTCTGCCTCCCAAAGTGCTGGGATTACAGGCATGTGCTACCATGCCTGGCCAACGTTTTATTTTTAAAGAGAGAAAAATGCCATTCCTTATATGGATGACCTTCATGTTTCTTTCCTATCCCAAGAGTTCAAATCATGGTTCCCTCACTTTCTAGTTGTGTCCCTCTCTTTCAACCCTCAGATTCTATAATTTATGTATAGTCCCTCGGGTATTTTTCCACATATTAAGTGATTATTATATTAATCAATGAATAAATCATAGAGATTATGTTTTTGTTCAGGGTCACACCCAGAGCTACGCCCTCTATAGTAAATTTTCCAAGACATAAACTGCAAAGCTAGATAATAGTACTCTTTCCCTCTCTTGAACCCCAACAACACACCATCATCTGTTCCTTTTAAAGAACTGATCCTAGGCCGGGCGTGGTGGCTCACACCTGTAATCCCAGCATTTTGGGAGGCCAAGGCTAGTCAGGAGTTTGAGACCAGCCTGGCCAACATGGTGAAACCCCATCTCTACTAAAAATACAAAAATTAACCGGGCGTTGTGGTGAGCACCTGTAATCCCAGCTACTCGTGAGGCTGAGGCTGGAGAATCGCTTGAACCCGGGAGGTGGAGGTTGCAGTGAGCCAAGGTTGCACCATTGCACTCCAGCCTGGGCGACAAGAGTGAAAACTCCGTCTCAAAAACAAACAAACAAACAAAAACTGATCCTGACTGGGCGCAGGGGCACTCGCCTGTAATCCCAACACTTTGGGAGGCCAAAGCAGGCAAATAACTTGAGTCCAGGAGTTAGAGACCAGCCTGGGCAACGTGGCGAAAACCCCTCTCTAGAAAAAAGACAAAAATTATCCAGGTTTGGTGGCACCTGCCTGTAGTCGCAGCTACTCAGGACGATGAGGTGGGAGGATCACTTGAGCCCTGGAGGCAGAGTTTGCAGTGAGCTGAGATGGTGCCACCGTACTCCAACCTGGGCAAGAGAGTGAGACCCTGTCTCAAAAAAAAAAAAAAAAAAAAAGAACTGAAGAACTGATCCTTTCCTGCCTTGTTTCAGTGTGCCTGCCCTTCTCTTCTCTAGCACTCAACATAGACCCTGATAGGTGTTATAGGTGTTGATTTTATTCCTGACAGGCAACTACCCATGACAGGATCACAAAACCTCAAGTAGAAACAAAAAATGTGGCTGATAGATGTGGTATGAGATATGTTAACAACCAGCTAATAATTCAACTTCTAAACTTAAGCAGTCCAAAATTTGGAAGTTCTTTCATGTGAATAGTTGTCTTGACAGAGACTCATCTTCCCTAGTAACTCTGTCTGTGTATGTGCATGTGTGTGTGTGATGTTTGTGTATTTTTCCCCTCATGTAATCCTCACAAGCTGATCCAAGTCCCCACAACTAGAAAGTGAGGAAGCCATAATTTGAAACCAGAACTGAAAGACTCTAAAGCCAAAGCTCTACAGTTATTCGGGTACTGAACTTAAACCTACATCAGTCCTAAGAATTTGCAGTCATGTAGGTGCGTAACATTAAAACTCTTAGAGTAGCCAAAACTGTGGTTCTCAAACCTTAGTATGCATCAGTACAGTGGCTTGTTAAAATACAGGTTTCTAGGCCCCATCCCCAGAGTTTATGATTCAGCGGGTAAAGGGTGGGGTTAAAATGTACATTTCTAAGAAGTTCTCAGGTGATGCTGATACTACTGGTCCAGAGACCAGACAATGAGAACCACTGGCCTATAAAGCCCTACATCTTTCCCCCACACTCCCTCTCCCTTCCTCTCTAATCTCATCTTCCCACCACTTGTCCCCTCACTTACTACCTCCAACCTCAGTAACATTGTAAACAATTCTAATACATCAAGTATACTCCTAGCTTAAGGCCCTTGCACAGGCTCTTCTCTCTGCCTGAAATACGTTTATCCACATATACAAATGGCTCACTCCTTTGACTCCTTAGAATTCTTCCTGAAATTGTCATCCTCTCAGTGAGGTATACCCTGACCATCCTACTAAAAGTACAACATCAGCTGGGCGCGGTGGCTCACGCCTGTAATCCCAGCACTTTGGGAGGCGCGTGGATCACCTGAGGTCGGAAGTCCAATACCAGCCTGATAAATGTGGAGAAATCCCATCTCTACTAAAATTACAAAATTAGCCGGGCGTGGTGGCGCATGCCTGTAATCCTAGCTATTCGGGAGGCTGAGGCAGGAGAATCGCTTGAATCTGGGAGGTGGAGGTTGTGGTGAGCAGAGATTGCACCATCGCACTCCAGCCTGGGCAACATGAGCGAAACTCCATCTCAAAAAAAAAAAAAAAAAAGTACAACATCTGTCTCCACCCTGCCCTAATATTCCTGATCCCATTAACCCTGTTTACTGTTTCCACAGCACTTTTCACTTCCTAACATACTATGTAAATTACTGATTCATTATGTTTATTTTTCAATGTCTCCTTCCACTAAAACCAAAGCTTCACAAAGGCAGTTTCACTCATTGATGTGTCTTAAGAACCTAAAATAGTGACTAGTAAATAACGGGAACTCAGTAAATAAGAGCTGAAGGAGGGAATAAAAAACAGAGAAAACTAACTTTGAGATCTTCTAGACAATCACTGATTGCAAGACACTCACTCTCAATTATAAACATACCTTCGTTATATCATTTATCACCGTGCATTGTCATTAGTGGCTTACACGCCTAACCCCTCAGAAGACTATGAGCCCCTTAAGGACAGTGACTGTCTCACTTACACATCTTTGCAAACAAGTGCCCCATCACTAAGTTGGTCTTTCAATAACACAAAAGTAGAAGACTTTAGAGACAGGGAGAACAGGCTTCCAATTCTTGCTTTATGGTCTCGGGCATGTTATTCAAACTCTCTGCACTTTAGTTTCCTAATCTCCAACATGGGGATAATGCCATCTAATACCTGGCATTGAAATGTATTCAATAAAAAAAAACCATTAACTTAAATATCATCTATGAATAATAGGGATGGAATGTTACCAGCCTCATGTTTTTGGCTCCCTATGACCCACAATGTACTAGTGAGCAGGATGGTCAGCTGAGGCTAGCATAAAAAGGGGTCGAGGCCGGGCGTGGTGGCTCACACCTGTAATCCCAGCACTTTCGGAGGCCGAGGCAGGTGGATAATGAGGAGCTCGAGACCAGCCTGGCCAACATAGTGAAACTCTGTCTCTACTAAAAATACAAAAATTAGCCAGGCGTGGTGGCACTCACCTGTAATCCCAGCTACTCGGGAGGTTGAGGCAGGAAGATCACTTGAGCCCAGGAGGCAGAAGTTGCAGTGAGCTGAGATTGCACCACTGCACTCCAGCCTGGGCGACACAGCGAGACTCTGTCTCAAAAAAAAAAAAAAAAAAAAAAAAACTGAGGCGAATAAGGCTAACTGGAATAACTGCTCTTCTGGAGACTAACTCAATGACTTTGGCCTCATTAAATGCACCACACTCATAACTAACTGAGCTAAGCAGTCAACAGAGCTAGATGGGCAGACTGACAATCCTCCACAAAACACTAAACATTCTTCTAGTAGATAAAATTCAAAAAGTACTACTTTTAATACGCAGGGGAAAGAATGTACTTCACACAGATGTTGTGAGAAAATGGGGTGGGGGATATTAGATTAAATATTTAACAAAGAAAGGGATTACACACTACGGTTGACCCTTGAACAACATGGGTTTCAACTGTGTGGGTCCACTTATACATAGGTTTTCTTCCACCTCTGCCACTCCAAGACAGTAAGACCAACTCCTCCTCTTCCTCTTCAGCCTACTCAGTGTGAAGATGATGATCATAAAGACCTTTTAAATGATCCACTTCCACTTCCTGAAGGATAAATATATTTTATTTCCCGGCCAGGCACGGTGGCTCACACCTGCAATCCCAGCACGTTGGGAGGCCAAGGTAGGCGGATTACAAGGTCAGGAGTTGGACAACAGCCTGGCCAATATGGTGAAACCCTGTCTCTACTAAAAATACAAAAATTAGCCGGGTGTGGTGGTGGGCGCCTGTAGTCCCAGCTACTTGGGAGGCTGAGGCAGGAGAATCACTTGAACCCGGGAGGGAGAGGTTGCAGTGAGCCAAGATCACACCACTGCACTCCAGCCTGGGTGACAGAACGAGACTCCATCTCACACACACACAAAAAATAATATTTTATTTCCCTTATGATTATGTTTTCTCTAGCTTACTTTATTGTGAGACTACAGTATATAATACATTTAACATACAAAATATGTGTTAATTAACTATTTATGTTATTGGTAAGGTTTCCAGTCAGCAGTAGGCTGTTAGTAAAGTTTTCAGGGAGTCAAAAGTTATTTGTGGATTTTCTGCTACACAGAGAATTAGTGCCCCTAACCCCCAACTTGTTCAAGAGTCAAGTGTATTTGGACATACAGAACCTCAGAGTTCAGCAAAACCGGATGTTGGTTTAGCAGATGATACTCCTAAATTTCTACTGTATTTCTGCTGTGGTTTAAATGTGTCCTTTCCAAAATTCAGGTGTTGCCAATGTGATAGTATGAAGAGGTGAGGCCTTTAATGGTGATTAGGCCATGAGAGCTGCTCCCTTGTTAATGGGATTAAGGCCTTTATTTATTTATTTATTTATTTTATTTTTATTTATTTTTTTGAGACAGAGTTTCACTCTTGTTGCCCAGGCTGGAGTGCAATGGTGTGATCTCAGCTCACTGCAACCTCCGCCTCCCAGGTTCAAGTGATTCTCCTGCCTCAGTCTCCCAAGTAGCTGGGATTACAGGCATGTGCCACCACGCCCAGCTAATTTTGTATTTTTAGTAGAGACGGGGTTTCTCCCTGTCAGTCAGGCTGGTCTTGAACTCCTGACCTCGGGTGATCCGCCCGATTCGGCCTCCCAAAGTGCTGGGATTATAGGCATTAGCCACCACGCTCAGCCTATTTTATTTATTTATTTATTTATTTATTTTTATTTATTTATTTTTGGAGATAGGGTCTCGCTCTGTCACTCAGGCTAGAGTGCAGTGTCACTATCTCGGCTCACTGCAACCCCACTTCCTGGGCTCAAGCAATCCTCCCACCTCAGTCTCCTGAGGATCTAGGACTACAGGCACACGCAACCCAGAAAGCTAATTTTTGTATCTTTATTCATAGAGACAGGGTTTCGCCATGTTGCCGGGGCTGGTCTCGAACTCCTGGGCTCAAGCGATCCACCCTCCTTGGCCTCTGAAAGTGCTGGGATTACAGGGGTGAGCCACCGTGCTTGGCTCCAAGGCCCTTTTAAAAGAGGCTTCAGGCCAGGTGCGGTGGCTCATGCCTGTAATCCCAGCACGTTGGGAGGCCAAGGCGAGTGAATCACGAGGTCAGGAGACCAAGACCATCTTGGCCAACATGCTAAAACCCCGTTTCTACTAAAAATACAAAAAAATTAGCTGGGCATGGTGGCACGTGCCTATAGTCCCAGCTACTCAGGAGGCTGAGGCAGGAGAATCGCTTGAACCCAGGAGGTGGAGGCTGCAGTGAGTTGAGATAGTGCCACTGCACCTGAGCCTGGCGACAGAGCAAGACTGTCACCAAAAAAAAAAAAAATGCAGTGGCTCATACCTGTAATCCCAGCACTTTGGGAGGTCAAGGCAGGAGGATTACCTGAGGTCAGCAGTCCGAGACCAGACTGGCCAACATGGTGAAACCCCGTCTCTACTAAAAATACAAAAATTAGCCAGGCATGGTAGCACGGGCCTATAATCTCAGCTACTCAGGAGGCTGAGGCAGAAGAATCGCTTGAACCCGGGAGGCGGAGGTTGCAGTGGGCTGAGATCGCGCCATTGCACTCCTGCCTGGGTGACAGAGCAAGACTCCAACTCAAAATAATAATAATAATAATAATAATAATAATAAAAGAGGCTTCGCTTTGCATTGGGATAGCTTGTCCTTCTTCCTTCTCCCATATGAAAACACAGCAAAAAGGCCCTCACTACAGCAAATGCCAGCGCCTTGATCTTGGACATCCCAGCTCCCAGAATTGTGAGAAACAAATTTCTTTTTTTTTTTTTTGAGACGGAGTTTCACTCTTGTTGCCCAGGCTGGAGGGCAATGGTGCGATCTCAGCTCACCGCAACCTCCGCCTCCCAGGTTCATGCAATTCTCCTGCCTCAGCCTCCCAAGTAGCTAGGATTACAGGCATCTGTCACCATGTCCAGCCAATTTTGTATTTTTAGCAGAGACAGGGTTTCTCCACATTGGTCAGGCTGGTCTTGAACTCCCTACCTCAGGTGATCCGCCCACCTCGGCCTCCCAAAGTGCTGAGATTACAGCCGTGAGCCACTGCGCTACTCGACTTTTTTTTTTTTTTTTTTGAGACAGAGTCTTGCTCTATCGCCCAGGCTGGAGTGCAATGGTGCGATATCAGCTCACAGCAATTTCCACCTCCCAGGTTCAAGAAATTCTCCTGCCTCTGCCTCCTGAGTAGCTGAGATTACAGGAGTGCACCCCCACACCCATCTAATTTTTGTATTTTTAGTGGTGACAGGGTTTCACCCTGTTAGCAAGGCTGGCCTTGAACTGGTTACCTCAGGCGATCCGCCTGCCTGGGCCTCCCAAAGTGTTGGGATTACAGACGTGAGCCACCGCGCCTGGCAGGAAATAAATTTCTGTTCTTTTTAAATTACCCACTCTGTGGTATTCTGTTATGGCAGCACTAACTAAGATAACTTCCAAAGGACATTTTTCCCAACAAGAGATTGTGATCCTGAGCCAACAAAACTGGTTGAATAAATTAAAACTAAATTCATTTTTAAATATACAGAATAGCCAGGCGCGGTGGCTCACCCCTGTAATCCCAGCACTTTGTGAGGGTGAGGCAGGCAAATCACTTTAGGTCAGGAATCCAAGACCAGCCTGACCAACATGATCAAACCCTGTCTCTACTAAAAATACAAAATTAGCCAGGAGTGGTAGCGCATGCCTGTAATCCCAGCTACTTGGGAGGCTGAGGCAAGAGAATCGCTTGAAGCCAGGAGGCAGAGGTTGCAGTGAGCTGAGATCAAGCCATTGCACTCCAGCCAGGGCAACAAGAGCAAAACTCTTGTCTCAAAAAATAATAATAATAATAATAAATAAAAATACAGGTTAATCTGCACTATTACAAAATTTAATATGTAAATCATAAAATGAGTACAATACAAAATGCTTCTCCCACTACCTTTTTTTTTTTTTTTTTTTTTTTTTGAGATAGAATCTGTTGCCCAGGCTGGAGTGCAGTGGCACAATCTCAGCTCACTGCAACCTCTGCCTTCCGACTGGGCGACAGAGCAAGACTCCATCTCAAAAAAAGAAAAAAAAAATGGTTACATAGAATTATTTTAAAATCTGAATAGGCAGGCTAGTCACCATGGCTCACACCTGTAATCCCAGCACTTTGGGATGCCGAGGCAGGTGGATCACGAGGTCAGGAGTTCAAGACCAGCCTGACCAACATGGTGAAACCCCATCTCTACTAAAAATACAAAAATTAGCTGGGCATGGTGGTGCATACCAGTAATCCCAGCTACTCGAGAGGCTGAGGCAGGAGAATTGCTTGAATCCGGAAGGCGGAAGTTGCAGTGAGCTGAGATCGCAACACTGCACTCCACCCTGGGCAACAGAGCAAGACTCCATCTCGGGGGAAAAAAATCCGAATAGGCAGCCTCTATTTTTAATTTAATTTTATTTATTCACTGTTGAGAGGGAGTCTCACTCTGTCCCCTAGGCTGGAGTGCAGTGGCACAATCTTGGCTCACTGCAACCTCCGCCTCCCAAATTCAAGTGATTCTCCTGCCTCAGCCTCCCAAGTAGCTGGGACTACAGGCGTACACCACCACGCTCAGCTAATTTTTGTATTCTTAGTAGAGACGGGGTTTTACCATGTTGGCCAGGCAGGTCTCAAACTCCTGACCTCAGGTGATCCACCTGCCTCAGCCTCACAAAGTGCTGGGATTATAGGCGTGAGCCACCATGCCCAACCTATCTCTTCATAATTAATACAACAAATATTCATTAAGCACCTACTACATAAAGTACGTTGTTCTACCAAAGTTAAGAAATTTGCCTACCTGACTCTGAGATGGAGCAGGGACCCATTTTTTAGGGCCTGCAGACCCCAAGCATGGAAATAAAGGAAAATATGAGTTCCTTCAAGGAAAATTCCAGCGCCCTAGCTAGCCCTAGAAGTGACTGAGCAACCTGTTAAACAAGACAGTAGCCTAAAACAATAGCCAAGGAAGTCAGTTACAGAGATGTTTGCTTTCCCCACACAAACTAAGGAGAACATCTTAAAATGTGTCCCTGAGTTGTCTTTCAGAAATTCAGACACCCACTGAGGTTCCACACCGGACACATAGACCTTAGATAAAAGGATGTAGGGCCAGGTAGGGTGGCTCATGCCTGTAATCCCAGCACTTTGGGAGGCCCAGGCGGGAGGATCATGAGGTCAGGAGATTGAGACCATCCTGGCTAACACGGTGAAATCCCATCTCTACTAAAAATACAAAAAATCAGCCGGGCGTGGTGGCACGCTCCTGTAGTCCCAGCTACTCGCTGAGGCAGGAGAATCACTTGAACCTAGGGGGTGAAGGTTACAGTAAGCAGAGATTGCACCACTGTACTCCAGCCTACGCCACAGAGCGAAACTCCGTCTCAAAAAAAAAAAAAAAAAGGAAGTAAACACTGAAAGTTAACCATCATAACTTTCTAAGGTTCTAAGGTTTGTTCCTGAGGGGCTTAAAGAAAGTCACTCCCCCTAACTAGTTATCATTTTGCTACTGACCCCAAATTTTTATACAAAGCTTTTCTTCCTTAACCAACTGCAAATCAGAAAATCTTTGCATCTACCTACAACCCGTAAACCCCACTTCAAGATAGCACTTCCTTTTAGGCTTAAATCAATGTGTAACCTCCAAGTATTGATTCACAATTTTGCCTGCAGCTCCTGCTTTCCTGAAATTTACCCATACCTTTAAAAACCCTTGCCTTGGCCGGGCGCGGTGGCTCACACCTGTAATCCCAGCACTCTGGGAGGCCAAGGTGGGCAGATCACGAGGTCAGGAGATCGAGACCATCCTGGCTAACACGGTGAAACCCCGTCTCTACTAAAAAATAGAAAAAATTAGCTGGGCGTGGTGGCAGGCACCTGTAGTCCCAGCTACTTGGGAGGCTGAAGCAGGAGAATGGCGTGAACCCGGGAGGCAGAGCTTGCAGTGAGCCGAGATCGTGCCACTGCACTCCAGCCTGGGCAACAGAGCGAGACTCCATCTAAAAAAAAAAAAAAAAAAAAACCCTTGCCTGCAAGCCACTGGGGAGGCCAGGATTTGAACAGTCAGCTGCCTGGTCCTCCTTGCTTGGCACCCTGCAGTAAAAGCCTTTCTTTCAATGACTGCAAATATCAGTGTAGATAACTGGTTCTACTGCACTAGGCAAGCAGACTCCAGTTTAGTTCTACAACAACTCTGAGACAAAGGAGTTTATAATACAGCTCTATAATGTTTCCATTTTCATACTGACCTATGGCTTTTAAAATCAAGAAAAAAATAAAAAATGTTTTTATCAAATAAAAACTCTAAGAAAAACAAGGAGAGAGATGCCTAGTGAAGAAAAAAAAAAAAAAACAAGCTCTAAAATATTTAAAGAGATTTATTTTGAATCAATATGAACGACCATGGCCCAGGGAACAGTCTCAACACGTTCCGAGAAAATGTGCCTGAGATGCTCATGTTACAGGTTGGTTTTGGTTTACACATTTTGGATGAAGCCTCCAGGTAACCAAGAGTATAGATGGTAAATATCTCTTTTCAGACCTTAAAAGGTATCCAACTCTTAGATAATCTCCTAGATCTGGGAAAGCCCTGTCTGTACTAATGGAGATTCTCTACAGACGCAAATTTCCCCCACAAAAGACAGCTTTGCAGGGCCATTTTAAAACATCTCAAAGAAATACATTTTGGGGTAAAATATTTTTATTTCCTTCAGGGTCTGCTATGTGTCATATGATGCTAGAAAGAGTCAGGTTGGAATTTGGTATCTTTGGGTTGTTTTGTTTTGTTTTTGAGACAGGATCTTGCTCTGTTGCCCAGGCTAGAGTGCAGTGGCTTGATCTCACTGCAACCTATGCCTCCCAGGCTCAAGCAATCCTCCACATCAGGCCTCTCGAGTACCTGCTTCTACAGGTGGGTGACACCTCGCTTGGCTAATTTTTGTCTTTTTTGTAAAGACGGGGTTTCACCATGTTGCCCAGGCTGCTCTGGAACTCCTGGGTTCAAGTGATCCACCTTCCTCAGTCTCCCAAAATGCTGGGATTTCAGGCATGAGCCACAGCGCCCAGCTGGAATTTCGTATCTTATTGTCAGAGTCTCTTTTGTCAGTCTTATGATCTCCATTTTAACATTAACGGTGGTCATGACTTAAAGGGAGGTTGGCCATGCCTCATTATACCCCTCTCCAAAAGAGAGAGAGAAGCTGAGGTAGGAGGATCCCTTGAGCCCAGGAGTTCAAGACCAGCCTGGGCAACATAGTGACACACTCACTATCTCTACAAAAAATTTAAAAATGAGACAGGTGTGGTGGCATGTGTCTGTGGTCGCAGCTACTCCAGAGGCTGAGTAGGAGGATGGCTTGAACCTGGGAGGTCTAGGCTGAACTGAGCTGTGATTGAGCCCCTGCATTCCAGCCTGGGCAAAAGAGAGGGGTAGAATGAAGGATGGCCAACCTCCCTTTGAGTCATGACCTGGAATTTAGTTTTTCAGGTTTCTCTAGGGTCCCCTTGGGTGGGCATTCAATTGGCTGAGGGGCTTAGGATTTTATTTTTGGTTTACACACCTAACTTACCCAAAATAAAATATTTAGTTTTCTTCAACAATATAACAATATATCCCAAAATTAGTAGCTATCTTCATAACTAGGCTAAAACATTGTTAGAGGGCCATTGTTCTAAAACTACAAAAAGAAAGAATGAAAAAGGCATCAGAGATGATACACCTGAAAAAATAACCAAGTCCTGGCTGGGCGCGGTGGCTCACACCTGTAATCCCAGCACTTAGGTGGGCGGATCATGAGGTCAGGAGATCGAGACCATCCTGGCTAATGTGGTGAAACCCCGTCTCTACTAAAAATACAAAAAAATTAGCCGGGCGTGGTGGTGGGCGCCTGTAGTCCCAGCTACTCAGAAGGCTGAGGCAGGAGAATGGCGTGAACCCGGGAGGTGGAGCTTGCAGTGAGCTGAGATAGTGACACTGCACTCCAGCCTGGGAGACACAGCGAGACTCCGACTCAAAAAAAAAAAAAAAGAAAGAAAAAGAACCAAGTCCTCTGACATTCCTGGAAAGTAATTCTAACATGTTGTAACAAAAAAGCATGTAATTTGTTATAAATCAGGTTTATTCATTTACTGTCTTATAACTGTGGCCTGTGATTATTTCTTTTTTTGTTTCTTTTTGAGACAGGGTCTAGCTATGCTGCCCAGGCTGGAATGCAGTGGCTCAATCACAGCTCATTGCAGCCTGGACCTCCCAGGCTCAAACGATCCTCCCAACTCATCCCCTGGAGCTGAGGCACATGCCATCACACTGGGCTCATTTTTATATTTTTTTATTTTATTTTATTTTATTGTATTTTTTTGAGACAGAGTTTCACTCTTGTTGCCCAAACTGGAGTGCAATGGCGCAATCTGAGCTCACTGCAACCTCTGCCTCCAGGTTCGAGCAATTCTCCTGCCTCAGCCTCCCAAGTAGCTGGGATTACAGGCGCCCACCACCATGCCTGGCTAATTTTTGTGTATTTTTAGTAGAAATGGGGTTTCACCATGTTAGCCAGGCTGTTCTCGAACTCCTGACCTCAGGTGATCCACCCACCTCGGCTTCCCAAAGTGCTGGGATTACAGGCATGAGCCACCGTGCCCGGCCTCATTTTTTAATTTTTTTGTAGAGACAGTGTTGCACTACGTTGCCCGGGCTAGCCTCAAACTCCTGAGTTCCAGGGATCCTCCTACCTCAGCTTCCCAAAGTGGTGAGATTACAGGATTGAGCCATCGCACCTGGCCCAATTATTCTTTCTAAACCATTTCCTCTTCTGTGTTCATGCCTTTAAAAATAAAATTTAAAAAAAAAAAAATCCTTAAAATTTCTCAGGTGTTTTCCATATCATTTTATTATCAAGAATATGGCTAATCAGAAGTCACAGCCAGCCCCCAAACTACAACTACAAAACATGCATATTATAGGCTACACTGAGGGATTTCTGAGGTTAGCAGATGCAAATCTTTTTTTTCCTTCAAAGAAGACAGACCCAGGCAAAAAGCATAAAACATCCTGAAACTGTCACCAAAAAAAAAAAAGTTTCTTAGAAGCAAACCCCTAGTAACTACCTAGTCTAAGAAAAACATTTCCAGAACTGATAAAGAGTGGGGAAAGAGGAAAGAACAATGGTTGTTGTTAACCACAATTCTGAAAACAAGCAACCTGTCTCCTCTCCTGACACAGCTCCTCTACTGCAATGTGGGCTGGAGACTGAACCACAAAGAGGTCGCACTACAGCTCTGCATTTCAACGATTATGCCACTGCTTCAGTTTTCCCACATCTATAATTTTAAAAAAACAAACAAACCTCAGTAATAGTAAGACAGCAAACAGAAGACCTGGATTCTAACAGATCTTTCTAACTTGGTGGGTAACAATGGACAAAACAATTTTATTTCAAGCGGGGCTAAAAAAATTAAAAATCATTTAAAAGTACAGTGTAAAACTACAAAGTCATTTATAAATACTAATCATTACCATCTGTCAAAAGTGATAGCTGAACTATCTCTGATTTCTAGCTCTGACACTTTTTGATTCTGTGACCAATATAAACCAATGCACATACATTGTTTGGCCAAATGGAATAGTTGAGAAATCAAGGACTTCCGGCCGGGTGCGGTGGCTCACGCCTGTAATCCCAGCACTTTGGCAGGCTGAGGCGGGTGGGTCACCTAAGGTCAGGAGTTCGAGGCCAGCCCTGACCAACATGGTGAAACCCCTTCTCTACTAAAAATACAAAAATTAGCTGCACATGGTGGCAGGCACCTGTAATTCCAGCTACTTGGGAGGCTGACGCAGGAGAATCGCTTGAACCCAGGAGGCAGAGGTTACAGTGCGCTGAGATCAAGCCACTGCACTCCAGCCTGGGCAAGAGAGTGACACTCCATCTCAAACAAAAAAAAAAAAAAAAGAAAGAAAGATATCAAGGAATCCCACATTCATAGAGGAATGAAACTCAATGTGAGAAACCTCTACAGACTTTTCACTGCTCAGACCTCTCAGCATTCCAGGAAAGCATTTTAGGCTAACCCAGCTAGTTCAGTACATAAAGTAGACCACAGATGGCCAAGCAAAATTTTAACCTGACTTACCCATCACATAATGAACAATAAAAAATAAAAAATTACTAACCTGGTTCTCTTTAACAGGAAGCTCTACAAGAGATTCCATGTATGACAACAAGCAAATATCAAAGACAGTACAATATTTGAGAAACACAACGGTCTAAACTATACCTATTGCCATCTTACTTCCTGAGTTATATCTGATCCCCTGAAGGCATACTGAAAACAACTCGACATCTGGCACATACTCTCATTTTCTGCCATGCCAGGATTCTACCACTCATAAGACTCAGCCCAGGGTTCTACGTACGCCAAATGAAAATCAGCAACCACAGAAGATTTGGAATATGGCATTTGACTAATATCTGCTTCACTTAGTAACTTTTAAGAACTAAATCCAGCTGGGTGCGGTGGCTCACACCTGTAATCCCAGCACTTTGGGAGGCCGAGGCGGGCGGATCCCGAGGTCAGGAGATCAAGACCATCCTGGCTAACACAGTGAAACCCCGTCTCTACTAAAAATACAAAAAATTAGACGGGCGTGGTGGCGGGCCCCTGCAGTCTCAGCTACTCGGGAGGCTGAGGCAAGAGAATGGCGTGAATCCGGGAGGCGGAGCTTGCAGTGAGCCGAGATGGCACCACCGTACTCCAGCCTGGGCGACAGAGCGAGACTCCGTCTCACGAAAAAAAAAAAAAAGAACTAAATCTGGCCAGGTGCAGTGGCTCATGCCTGTAATCTCAGCACTTTGGGAGGCCGAGGCGGGCGGATCACGAGGTCCAGAGATGGAGACCATTCTGGCTAACATGGTGAAACCCCAGGTCTACTAAAAACACAAAAATTAGCTGGGCATGGTAGCACGCGCCTGTAGTCCCAGCTACTCGGGAGGCCAAGGCAGGAGAATCGCTTGAACCCGGGAGGCAGAGGTTGCAGTGCCGCAGTCACACCACTGCACTCCAGCCTGAGCGACAGAGCGAGACTCCGTCTCAAAAAAAAAAAAAAAAAAAGAACTAAACATAAAAATCTGGCCATAATAGCCTGTGTTTAATTACTGAATTCGGCCGGGTGCAGTGGCTCATGCCTGTAATCCCAGCACTTTAGGAGGCAGAGGTGAGTGGATCACCTGAGGTCAGGAGTTCAAGACCAGCCTGGCCAACATGATGAAAGCATCTTTACCAAAAATACAAAAATTAGCCAGGTGTGGTGGCGCTTGCATGTAGTCCCAGCTACTCAGGAGGCTGAGGCAGATGAATTGCTTGAACCTTGGAGGCGGAGGTTGCAGTAGCCGAGATCGCACCAGTATATTCCAGCCTGGGTGACAGAGTGAGACTCCGTCTCAAAAAAAAAAAAACCAAAAAACTGAATTCCACAAGGAAGTCACCAGCTTCTGAAAGGCAAGCCTCTTTCTCACTGGACATTAGGCCATCTCCAGCAGGAACCTAAAACATATCAACATATCAAGTATAGGTTCCTTCATGTGTACCCAGGTTCCTAAGAGACCTCTAAGACTATCTGACAGTAATTCAAATCCAGGGACAGCAACAGGACTTTTTTTTTTTTTTTTTTTTTGAGTCAGGGTCTCACCGTATTGCCCAGGCTGGAGTGCAGTGGCACAATCATGGCTCACCACAGTCTGGACCTCCCTGGACTCAGCTGATCTGCCAACCTCAGCATCCCAAGGAACTGGAACCACAGACATACACCACTACACCAGGCTAATTTTTCTATTTTCTGTAGAGACCCGAGTCTCACCATGTTGCCCAGGATTGTCTCAAACTCCTGGCCTAAAGCCATCCTCCCCAACTCAGCCCCTCAAAGTGCTGGGATTACAGGCATGAGCTACCATACCTGGCCACAACAGGAATTTACAAGCTGAGCGAAGCCCAAGTACACCTTCCAACAAAGCCAAAAAACAAGCTTATAAAAGGATGTAGGACTGGAAAGGGGTGTTACCAAAGGAGGCTTTAGGCAAAGAAAACTTTATTTTTAACCTAGGAAGGAAGGAAGGGCTGAGCAGACTCTAAGAGAATTTGGTTTAAGCACCAAACACTGTGACTCAGGATTTCCTTCTACGAAGAAAATTGCAGGGCCCCAATATCATTAAAGTAAAATCCACTAATTTCAGTATGATCCTCCCTGTCTGATGGAGTCAAATAGCGTTCTCTTTAGAATATACAGTCTCAGCCAGGCGCGGTGGTTCATGTCTATAATCCCAGCACTTTGGGAGGCTGAGTCGGGAGTATCACTGTTCAAGCTGTTTAAGACCAGCCTGGGCAAGATGGTGAGAACCCATCCCTACAAAAAAATAATAATTAGTTGGGCAGCCAGGTGCGGTGGCTTATACCAATAATCCCAGCATTTTGGGAGGCGGAGGTGGGCGGATCACTTGAGCCCAGAGGTTCAAGACCAGCCTGGGCCCATTAGCAGGTAAAGTGATGCACACCTGTAGTTCCAGCTACCTAGAGGCTGAGGTGGGAGGATCACTTGAGCCCAGGAGGTCAAGGTTGTAGTAAACCATGATCACACCACTGCACTTTGGCCTGGGCAACATGGTGAGACCCTGTCTCAAAAAAACAACAATGGGCGCAGTGGCTCACACCTGTAATCCCAGCACTTTGGGAGGCCGAGACGGGCGGATCATCTGAGGTCTGGAGTTCAAGACCAGCCTGACCAACATGGAGAAACCCCATCTCTACTAAGAACACAAATTAGCCAGGCATGGTGGCGCATGCCTGTAATCCCAGCTACTCAGGAGGCCGAGGCAGGAGAATCGCTTGAACCCGGGAGGCAGAGGTTGCAGTGAGCCAAGATCGCACCATTGCATTCCAGCCTGGGCAACGAGAGCGAAACTCTGTCTCAAAAAAAAAAAAAAAAAAAAAGCCAGGTGTGGTGGCACATGCCTGTAGTCCCAAGTACTCAAGAGGCTAAGGTAGGAGGATCCCTTGAGCTCAGAAATTCGAGGCTCAGAAACGCCGAGCAAGTGACGTATGATTGTCCACTGTACCCTAGCCTGGGTCTGGCTTTGTTAAGCCAGACCATATCTCAAAATATGTATATATACAGAAATTTAGCTTGTATTTTAACTGCCTTGGGCTACTCTGTAATTGTTTTCTGTGTGTGGGTCTCATCTCTCCTGACTTCTTACTTGTTCTACCTAAAAAAAGAAAACACATAACCTAACTTAAGAACTCTTTCCATACTTCAGTAGCCTTGACTTCTGGAAGCATCCACAGATGTCTGAGATAAGCCATAAGATTTTGAGTTTTGCTGCAGCTAGTAATCTGGGCTTCAGAGCAAAGATGCCTTTTTAAATGACCACAAGAATCTGCCCAGAATCAACCAGCCCAGTAGAGGAAGATGAAAATTAAGTGTAGTCCATATCGACTCCCAGTTTGAAACTGGCTCATAAAACTTTTTATAGCTACTTCATCTCTGGGGAGGGATATCCTTTTCTCTTTTAAATAAGAAGTCTTATTTAAAAGTCTCAGTCGGCAAGGCGTGGTGGTTCACGCCTGTAATCCCAGCCCTTTAGGAGGCCAAGGAGGGTGGATCATGAGGTCAAGAGTTCGAGACCAGCCTGGGCAACATGGTGAAACCCCGTCTCTACTAAAAATACAAAAATTAGCTGGGCATGATGGCAGGTGCATGTAATCCCAGCTACTCAGGAGGCTGAGGCATGAGAATCCCTTGAACCCAGGAGACAGAGGTTGCAGTGAGCCAAGATCGTGCTACTGCACTCCAGCCTGGGCCACAAAACAAGACTCCGTCTCAAAAAATAATAAATAAAATAAAATAATAAAATAAAAATAAAAGTCTTTGTCTTCTAGGATATGCAAATTAAAACCATGAGATACCACGTACAGCCACTAAGATGGCTATAAACAAATAGATAAGTATTGGTAAGGATATGAACAAAGTGGAATTCTCATACACTGCTATTGGAAATGTACACTAGTGCAGCTGTTTTGGAAAACAGACTGGCAGGCAGTCTCTCAAAAGGTTAAACACAGGCCGGGCGCGGTGGCTCACGCCTGTAATCCCAGCACTTTGGGAGGTCAAGTCGGGAGTATCATTTTTCAGGTTGTTTAAGACCTGCCTGGGCAAGATGGTGAGACCTCATCTCTACAAAAAAATTAAAAATTAGTCGGGCAGCCAGGTGCGGTGGCTCTTACCTGTAATCTCAGCACTTTGGGAGGTCGAGGCAGGTGAATCACCTGAGGTCAGGAGTTCGAGACCAGCCTGACCAACATGGTAAAACCCCGTTTCTACTAAAAATACAAAAATTGGCTGGTGCAGTGGCTCTCGCCTGTAATCCCAGCACTTTGGAAGGCAGAGGCAGGTGGATCATGAAGTCAGGAGTTCGAGACCAGCCTGTCTAATATGGTGAAACTCTGTCTCTAGTACAAAATACAAAAATTAGCTGGGCATAGTAGTGCACACCTGTAGTCCCGGCTACTTGGGAGGCCAAGGCAGGATAATTGCTTGAACCCGGGAGGCAGAGGTTGCAGTGAGCCAAGATTGTGCCACTGCACTCCAGCCTGGGCGACAGAGTGAGACTCCGTCTAAAAAAAAAAAAAAAAAAAAAAAATCCAGGCTTGGTAACGGGTACCTGTAATCCCAGCTACTCAAGAGGCTGAGGAAGGAGAATGGCCTGAACCCAGGAGGCAGTGGTTGCAGTAAGCTGAGATCGTGCCATTGCACCCCAGCGTGAGCAACACGGCAAAACTCCATCTCAAAAAAAAAAAAAGGTTAAACACAGAGTTACTATATGACCCAGTAATTTCATTCCTAAGTATTCAGCAAAGAGAAATGAAAACATAGGCCTACACAAAAAAAAAGAAGTGTACACAAATGTTCATAGCATTATTCAAAACAATCAAAAACTGAAGGCTGGGCACGGTGGCTCATGCCTGTAATCCCAGCACTTTAGGAGGCCAAGGCGGGTGGATCATGCAGTCAGGAGTTCAAGACCAGCCTGGCCAACATGGTGAAACCCCGTCTCTACTAAAAATACAAAAATTAGCTAGGCGTGGTGGTACATGCCTGTAATCCCAGCTACTCAGGAGGCTGAGGCAGGAGAATCACTTGAACCCGGGAGGCGGAGGTTGCAGTGAGCCGAGATTGCGCCATTGCACTCCAGCCTGAGCAACAAGAATGAAACTCTGTCTCAGAAAAAAAAAAGAAGAAAACAATCCAATGTCCTTCCACTAATGGATAAATAAATAAAATGTTGTATATTCATACCATGGCATATTTTTCTGGCATAAACAGGAATGACAAACTGATACATGCTACAACATGAGTGAACCTTGAAAACATTATGCTAAGTGAAAGAAGCCAGTAACAAGAGACCACACATATTACTCCATTTATATGAAATGTCAAAAACAGGCAAATCTATAGAGATAGAAAGTAGATGAGTGGTTGCCTAGGGTTCAGGGTTAGAGGGTTGGGAGAAAATGACGAGTAACTGCTAATGTGTACAGGTTTTCAGGGGAGAGTGATTAATACATTTCAAAATGGATTGTAGTGTGATTGTAAAACTGTGAATAAATTAAAAATCACTGAAATAAGTGAACTGTATGGTATATGAATTATATCTCAATAAAATTGTTTATATATGGACACACATATAAATGATAAAGCAAATGGGGCAAAATGTTAACAATCGGTGAATCTGGTTAAGAGATATACTGGAGTTCTTTGTTCTATTCATGTCAATGCTTCTTTTTCTTTTTTCTGAGACCAAGTCACTCAGGCTGGAGTGCAGTGGCGCCATCTCGGCTCACTGCAACCTCTGCCTCCCATTTCAAGCGATTCTCCTGTGTCAGCCTCCTGAGTAGCTGGGATTATAGGCACCCACCACCACGCCCGGCTAATTTTTGTATTTTTAGTAGAGACGGGGTTTCATCGTGTTGGCCAGGCTGGTCTCAAGTGATCCACCCGCCTCAGCCTCCCAAAGTGCTGGGATTATAGGCGTGAGCAACCACGTCTAGCCCTCAATGCTTCTTTAAATGTGAAATTATAAAAAAAGATAAAGCAATAAAGCTACGGGCCTGGGAGGTCGAGGCTGCAGTGAGTCATGATTGTGCCACTGCACTCCAGCCTGGGCAACAGAGACAGACTCTGTCTCTTAAAAAAAAAAAAAAAAAAAAAAAAGATATCCTTAATGATAATCACACACAGTATTCTTTTTTTTTTTTTTTTTGAGAAGGAGTCTCACACTGTTGCCCAGGCTGGAGTGCAGTAGCTCGATCTCGGCTCACTGCAAGCTCCGCCTCCCAGGTTCACCCCATTCTCCTGCCTCAGCCTCCTGAGTAGCTGGGACTACAGGGGCCTGCCATTGCACCCGGCTAATTTTTTTGAATTTTTAGTAGAGACAGGGTTTCACCGTGTTAGCCAGGATGGTCTCAATCTCCTGACCTTGTGATCCGCCCACCCCGGCCTCCCAAAGTGCTGGGATTACAGGCGGAGCCACCGCGCCCGGCCAACACACACAGTATTCTTTCTTTCTTTTTTTTTTTTTTTTGAGACAAAGTCTCACTTTGTTGCCCAGGCCAGAGTGCAGTGACGCCATCTTGGCTCACTGCAGCCTCCGCCTCCCAGATTCAAGCGATTCTCTCGCCTCAGCCTCCTGAGTAGCTGGGATTATAGGTGTGTGCCACCAGGCCCGGCTAATTTTTGTATCTTTAGTAGAGACAGGGTTTCACCATGTTGGCCAGGCTGGTCTCAAACTCCTGACCTCAAGTGATCCACCCACCTCAACCTCCCAAAGTGCTGGGATTACAAGCATGAGCCACCGTACCTGGTCTACACACAGTACACACAGTATTCTTTCTTTTTCCTTTTTAAATTATACTTTAAGTTCTGGGGTACATGTGCAGAACATACAGTTTTGTTACATAGGTATACACATGGCATGGCATGGTGGTTTGCTGCACCTGTCAACCAGTCACCTACGTTAGGTATTTCTCCTAATGTTATCCCTCCCCTAGTCCCCCACCCCCCGACAGGCCCCAGTGTGTGATGTTCCCCTCCCTACGTCCATGTGTCCTCATTGTTCAACTCCCACTTATGAGTGAGAACATGTGGTGTTCCATTTTCTGTTCTTGTGATAGTTTGCTGAGAATGACGGTTTCCAGCTTCATCCATGTCCCTGCAAAGGACATGAACTCATCCTTTTTTATGGCTGCATAGTATTCCATGATGTGTATGTGCCATCTTCTTTATCCAGTCTCTTACTGATGGACATTTGAGTTGGTTCCAAGTCTTGCTATTGCACACACAGTATTCTTTCTTAACATGAAACAGAAACCTGGACGAGAAAAAAACTACCATAACGTCTGTTCCTGCCCTGCCAGACAAATTTTTTGCTTGTTCCCCCCGCAATCCACCACTCATCAAAGGTCTGCAAAGCATGCAAAATATCACTCAAGTAGCAGAAAAGAATGAAATGTGGCAAGGGAGACAAATATTCTCCCACTTTCTCAGGGCCTCAGTTTCCTCATCTGTAAAATCAGAAGGTTATATAATTGCAAAGGGTGCTTTCATGCTTAACATTCGATAATTTTGAAGTTCGAATTTCACTGCTCAATACAGTCAAGGAGGAGTATGATTTGACTAGTCCTCTAGCTTTCCTAGACAGTCACCTTTTTCTCTTTCTTAATTATTTTTATTTTTTATAAAAACAGGGTATTAGGCTGGGCGCAGTGGCTCACACCTGTAATCCCAGGACTCTGGGAGGCCGAGGTGGGCAGATCAACTGAGGTCAGGAGTTCAAGACCAGCCTGACCAACACGGTGAAACCCCATCTCTACTAAAAATACAAAATTAGCCGGGCATGGTGGCACATGCCTGTAATCCCAGCTACTTGAGAGGCTGAGGCAGGAGAATCGCTTGAGCCCAGGAGGCAGAGGTTGCAGTGAGCTGAGGTCGTGCCATTGCACTCCAGCCTGGGCAACAACAGCAAAACTCCATCTCAAAAAAATAAACAACAGGCCGGGCGTGGTGACTCAAGCCTGTAATCTCAGCACTTTGGAAGGCCAATGCGGGCAGATCACAAGGTCAGGAGATCAAGACCATCCTGGCTAACACGGTGACACCCCGTCTCTACTAAAAAAAAAAAAGTACAAAGAAATTAGCCGGGCGTGGTGGTGGGCGCCTGTAGTCCCAGCTACTCCGGAGGCTGAGGCAGGAGAATGGCGTGAACCCGGGAGGCGGAATTTGCAGTGAGCCGAGATCGTGCCACTGCACACCAGCCTGGGCGACAGAGTGAGACTCCCATCTCAAAAAAAACAAACAAACAAACAACAAAAAAACAGGGTCTTGCTACAGTGGCCAAGGTGATCTCAAACTCCTGGACCCAAGCATCATCCTGCCTCCGCCTCCCAGAGTGCTGGAATTACAGATGTGAGCCCCTGTACCAGGACCCTCTCTCTTCTAAAGGTGACATTAAGAGACTATTTCAGGCCGGGCGAAGTGGCTCACACCTGTAATTCCAATACTTTGGGAGGCCAATGCGGGTGGGTCACCTGAGGTAAGGAGTTCGAGACCAGCCTGACCAACATGGCGAAATCCTGTCTCTACTAAAAATACAAGAATTAGCCAGGTGTGCTAGTGCACACCTGTGGTCCCAGCTACTTGGGAGGCTGAGGCTCAGAATCACTTGAACCGGACAGGCAGAGGCTGCAGTGAGCTGAGATCACGCCATTGCACTCCAGCCTGGGCAAAAGAGCAGGACTCCATCTCAAAAAAAAAAAAAAAAAAAAAAAAGAGAGACTATTTCAGTGTAGTCTCAATTTTCTAGTAAGTTCATATAGCACACTGGCCAGTTTCCCATCTATCCTTATCCCTAGCCACTTCTCTTCAATTCTTGACAAGAGCTTCTGCACAGAGCCTGGGAAAATTGGAGTACAAGATGAAAGAACCTAGGATACTTATATCTCAATGCTAGGTGCAGATCAGTTCAGAGGAACTTACAGATTCCAAGGTAAGAAATACATCACAAGTATTTGGGAACCTTAATTCTCAAGCAGAGACAAGGAAAATAAACTCATGAACCCCATTTCACAGTAAAACCTTCTCCTGGGGTGACCTAGTGGTGACCATCAGAAACAAAGAAAAAGAAGATTCACCAGGACATTCGCCCATCAGAGGTAGAAAAAGAAACTGAACTCCACTATCATCTGCCTCCCCACTTACGATGTGCCAAAAATAATGGAAAACATAAATCAGAAGCAATCCTTCCAGATTTGCTTACCTAACTGACAAGTTCAAAAAGCCAACAAGCAGACACCATATCTTCAAGGTGGCTAAATTTGTGCTTTGCTCACAGATTACCTTCTTCTCCTTCCAGCCCAAAGAGCTTCCTCAACCAGAAAACAAAATTAATTTTCACACATTCCTCAATTCCTTGCACAAAAAACAACTACATTACTTGCCTAAATGCTGAATCTGCAAGAAAGGGAAAGAAGCGACAGGAAGAGATTCCTACAAAATCCAATTACCTCAGTCTATATTAAACACAGCAAGCTCTATGCTTATTTGGGCTTTTTTATTTTTTATTTTTAGTTGTATTTGTTTATTTGAGACAGGGTCTCGCTCTGTTGCTCAGGCTGGAATGCAGTGTCACAATCTCAGCTCACTGCAACCTCTGCCTCTTAGACTCAAGTGACCTTCTCACCTCAGCCTCCTGAGCAGCTGGGACCACCGCTGCATGCCACCACACCCAGCTAATTTTTTGTACTTTCTGTAGAGACAGAGTCTTGCCGTGCTGCCCAGGCTGGTCTCAAACTCCTGGGCTCAAGCAATTCACCCACCTCAGCCTCCCAAAGTACTGGGATTACAGGTGTGAGCTACTGCGCCCAGCCTCCATGTTTATTTGTTGCAGACAGAGAGGAATGAATCTTAACCTTTCTCCACAAAACAAGAAGGAACACCGAGCATCTTTGATTTGCTTATTCTGGGTTCACTTTTTAAGAATGTAGATGCTACCTGAGCTATGTAAGTTAACTGTGTGGAGTGCACCTTCTTAGAGACTCCTTAATACCTTCTTGGAGAACCTGGGTACAAATTACAATTTCCTGTAGTTTTACTGAGTATGATATCATCAGTTGGGGAGCTACAAGGCAGGCTGAGGAGAGAAAATGCACCCTGGAGACTCTCAGGAAGAACCTGCTATTTGTATTCTGCTTTGTTTTATTCAAAGATTCCCTCTGGGAGTGGTGGCTCACGCCTGTAATCCTAGCATTTTGGGAGGCCGAGGTGGGCAGATCACTTGAGGTCAAGAATTCAAGACCAGCCTGGCCAACATGGTGAAATCCCATCTCTACTAAAGATACAAAAATTAGCCTGATGTGGTGGCACGCGCGGCTCATAATCCCAGCTACTCGGGAGGCTGAGGCAGAATTGCTTGAACCTGGGAGACGGAGGTTTCAGTGAGCCACTATTGCAGCACTGCATTCCAGCTAGGGCAACAGAGTGAGACTGTGTTTCAAAAAAAAAAAAAAAAGATTCCCTCTGGATAGTTCAGATTCCCCTACCAACCCACCAGAAATGAAATGAAGAGGGAAAAAAAATCCTTCCAACACTGCATACTCTAACAAAGGCCACCTATTGGAAATGTGGTCTCGGCATTCCACTACTGCAACCACATTTTTAAAAAAACAGAAAATACCCCTCTTTACACATTTTATACAACTCATCCCCCTTTCTTTATTATCGCAATAAACTTTCACAAGGATATAATTTTAGCTTGCCAAAAAGCCAGATAATTAACACATATTCATTAAGACAGTAACATTTCTCTTTTAATGAAATGTTGAAAGACAGTTTTTAAACATTTTTGAAGGTCTACTTGATGAGATTATTTTTATTTACATTCTTTTTTTATAGATGAGGACCCTGACAGGGTTATCTCTAACTTGCTCCCAATCACAAAGATAGTCAATAGGAGAGCAGGAATATTACCCTAAACTCATGCTCTCGCTAACAGTTAACTTCCCAGCTTCATTCTTATGCTCTATCATTCGCAAAACATTCTATCTTCTCAAACCAAGTGTTCATACAATTTGACACTCAAAAACACAGCATTAAAAAAAGGTTTTTCCACCACCTTAGTTTCTTTTATTGAGAAGAATTATGTTGTTTTTAATATTTCTCAACATGTTTGTGTTTTCTAAAGACCTCCAGCCAGGCCAATGAGATGCAGTTTAATGTCATGAGAAGAGCACTGGACCAAGCAATTAACTAGTGTATACAGGCCCCACTGTCCTTCCTGGGCCTCATTTTCCCCTCTGAGGTCCCTTCCAACACCAATACCCTGAACCGAATTCCAAAAATTACATCAAAGTCACAAACTTACTACATATGAAAAAGATGAAAAACATCTGTACGATAAGAATTTGAAGACCTTAAAAGATAAACTTGAACAATTATTAGGTACTCATCAAAATAATTTTTTTTTTTTTTTTTGGACGGAGTCTCGCTCTGTCGCCCAGGCTAGAGTGCTGGAGTGCTGGAGTGCAGTGGCGCGATCTGGGCTCACTGCGAGCTCCGCCTCCCGGGTTCACGCCATTCTCCTGCCTCAGCCTCCTGAGTAGCTGGGACTACAGGCGCCCGCCACCATGCCCGGCTAATTTTTTGTATTTTTAGTAGAGACGGGGTTTCACCGTGTAAGCCCGGATGGTCTCGATCTCCTGACCTCGTGATCCGCCCGCCTCAGCCTCCCAAAGTGCTGGGATTACAGGCGTGAGCCACCGCGCCCGGCCTAAAATTAAAATTTTTTAAAAGTAAATTAGAAACCATAAAACTACCCCGACAAAAAGCCTAATATTAATTATATTACTGCTTCATATTTTCTCCACCTGCTATTGAGGAAATAGCTCATTTTTTTCTAACCTTGTTAAAGCATGAATTTATCATGCTTTTTTCTTCTTTTTCTTTTTTCCCAGACAGAGTCTCGCTTTATCACCCAGACTGGAGTGTAGTGGCGCAATCACCCAGACTGGCGCAATCTCAGCTCACTGCAACCTCCCCCTCCTGGGTTAAAGCGATCCTCCTACCTCAGCCTCCTGAGTAGCTGGGATTACAGGCACGCGCCACGACGCCCGGCTAATTTTTGTATTTTTAGTAGAGACGGGGGTTTCACCATGTTGGCCAAATTGGTCTCGAACTCCTGACCTCAGGTGACCCGCCCGCCTCGGCCTCCCAAAGTGCTGTGATTACCCCTGAGCCGCCGGGTGGTGAGCCACCGCGCCCCGCCTAATTTTTTTTTCATAAGAAACACGACTTTTTCTGGTGCCCAAAAACAAAACTGTCTTGTCATCATTGAAGCAGAGTAAGATTAGTCAACAGGATAATCACTTTCGAAAGAGAAACTTTACATTGACAGAAAAGTGAAAAGGAGTCCCCCTCATCAGGATGACACAACCTTAAAGTACAACCCGATAAACCTCCACCCACTTGAAACCCACTAACTGGAAACTCCAGACAAAAACTTATTTTCAAAACTGTTACAATTCAAAGACTCCAATGACAGTGCAGTGGAAAATTCACGGGGACTGTATAATTTTCACGCCCTTCTGCAGTGAGTGCCAAATCTGGTCAGGGCCCCATCTTTGACTCCCCTCATCACTTTCCCTTTCAAATATGACTTGAAACGCATCAGAACACACCAAGCCTCTCCAACTACAATGCTGCTACCCTTTTATTCACAAACGCCTCTGTCCTCATAAAGGACATAAATTACTTTTCAAAAAAGGCATGGCCCCGGGATACAAGCCCTTTCCAAGGCTAAGGGAGTTCCCACTCTTCTTGGTGCCGCCCAAGTTCACTTTATTACTTCATATACCATCCAGACGCGCAGAGCTGCAATCTGACTCAGGGGGCCCAGCCCAGGGCTGGGGTATAACGGTTTTGAGGAACTGGTATCACAAGCTTCTTGGGAAGTGGCCAGATAAACTCACCAAGTTCTTGTTTTCCTTTTTTTTAAGTCTGGGTGGAACTTACTTTCACTAGGACGTGGGACGCCTTCCCTCCCTAATGGGTGCCAGAGGACAAGCTTTCCTTTATTTTAAACGAAGTCACTCAACCTACACCAAACTGAGAACACACAACCCTCCCTCTTTCTGGTCGCCGAAGACGTGGCCACTGCGCAGCGGGCCGTAGGTTTGGACCCCTCATGGCTCAGAGCCCCTCATCCGTTTCCCCCCTCCAGTCCAAAGCCCCCCTTCGCCCGCGCCCGCCCTGGTCCTCCCGGCCGACACTCGCCCGGCTCCCGGGACAAAGCGGGGCTGAAGGAAGGTTTCTTCTGGGGTCCCCGACGACAGCGGGCGCGGGAAAGCGCCCCGGGCTCGGCGCGCACTCACCCGACAACTCGTCCGGCTCCAGCCCGGTCTCCGTGTCCAGTCCGCAGATGACAAAGTAGTCGGCGAAGCGACTGGGCGCCGAGCCCCCTCCGCCGCCGCCGCCACTCATGGCGCCGGGGCCGAGACGGGCCGGGCAGTGCGGAGCGGCACCGAGCCCCCGCAACCCGGGCGCCCGCCCGTCCGCCCTCAGGCCGCCCCTCCCGCCGCCGCCGCTACCGCGGCTCGGGCCGCCGCCCCCGGCCCTGGCCCGGTCCCCTCGGCCGCCGCGGCTGCCGTGACGGGGCGGGGGGGCACCGGGCCGCCCCGCACCGCATCCTGGACGCCTTCCCCTCCGCGCCGCCGCCGCTGCAGCTAGCCGAGAGCGCCGCGGCCCGAGCGAGCCTGGAGAAGGGCGGAGAGCGCGTGGACAGCCCCCACCGTGACCCTCCTCCTACCGCGCCTGCGCAGGCGCCGTCTGGGAGGGGGCGGGCTCCTGGGGGAAAGGATGACGTGATGCTCTTCGGACCCCGCCGGCCGCAGCTTCCCGGGAGGTCGCCGCAGCGCAGCCGGTGACTGCTTGGTCGCCCGCAACTGCCACCCCCCCGGGATTGAGACTCCTTTAGGGAGGGCTGAGGAGGTGCGAGAAGAGTGGGCGCAGCCTGCAGAGCCGGGCATTTGGCCCATGCTCTGCCCCCAACCACCCACCCAGCATGCAGAGGTCCAGAGATCTTAGCGCGGCCTTGCCATGAGGATGGGGTCTCACGACTGAGCTCGGAAGCTCACCTAATCCTAGCTGCAGCGTGTCAGCCTAGACCCCAGACAGGGCCTTCTCCCTGTCCTCTCTTTTGGCAGGGGCGGATCAGCCGGTTTTATATTTACCCTTATTTTACAGACGGGGAAACTGAGTCTCAGAAAGAAGCAAGGACTTATCCAAGGTTACACTGAGTCTAAGAGACAAAGCCTGGTCTGGAATCCTGGGCATGTGGTCAGCTCCCCGTTCCTCGCCGCTCCCACCTCCCAGCCTGCCCTTTTCCCACGCTCTCTCCTTTTTTCTCTGGAAGCCTCCAGAGGCGCCTGCCATTTGGGAGCTCCTCTTCCTCTTCACTCTGTGAAAACTCTCAGATCCACCCCTAAACCTGTTTTCCTGTAAGAGGATAGGGAGGAGGCGAAGGGAAACTTACCTATTGGTCCTTGTCCTAGGACCCTCCGATTTCCTTTCCCATAGAAGCTAGGCAGATATGTCTTTGTTGGAAACTGGAGATCAGAGGCCAGAAAGGCAACACAGGTATAGTGGTCACTAGCATGGGCTCTAGAAAAAAATGCTCGGATTTCAATCCTGACGATCATTTACTTTTGACCTTGAGCAAGTTAATCTCTAAGTGCCTGGCGTCATGGTTTTTGAGACAATTACATAAGATAAATGCAAGTACAGGTAAAACAATGAGAATACTGCCTGGAACATGGAAATCACTCAGTAAATATTACAGATTTTTTTTTTTTTAAGACGGAGTTCTGTCTTGTTGCCCAGGCTGGAGTGCAATGGCGTAATCTCGGCTCACTGCACCTCTGCCTCCCAGGTTCAAGCGATTCTCCTGCCTCAGCCACCCAAGTAGCTAGGATTACAGGCGCGCACCACCACACCCGGCTAATTTTTTGTATTCAGTAGAGACAGGGTTTCACCGTGTTGATCAGGCTGGTCTCGAACTCCTGACCTCAGGTGATCCGCCCTCCTCTGCCTCCTAAAGTGCTGGGATTACAGGCATGAGCCAATGAGCCCCCAGCCTGGATTATTATTATTGTTTCAGAAGGAAGTACTCTTACGGTTTGTTCTGGGAGGCTGTCACTAAGAGCTGTAGAAGGCAGCTGGCTTCCCCAAAGGCTGAGCCTAGGCTCTCTCCTAGGTTCTCCTGGGTACTTCTCTCAAATATTGTTTCCCTTGGGGAGGTTTACCTAGAGGTTATAGCCATCGTCTCTCGGAGCCATAGCACCTGTTCCTCCCTGTATCTAACCTGCCTGAACTAGGGGGAGAAAAGTGGGGAGGAGAAGGTTGCTTCAAAACGCCCATTCATGGTGATGCTCCACCCGTATCCTGCATGCTGGGGACACAGAGACAGTAGAGGGGGATTAGCGAGTTAAACAGTCACAGAGGCTGGGCGAGGTGGCTCACGCCTGTAATCCCAGAACTTGGGGAGGCCAAGGCTGGCGGATCGCTTAAGGTCAGAAGTTCAAGACCAGCCTGACCAATATGGTGAAATCCCATCTCTACGAAAAATATAAAATTAGCAGGGCGTGGTGGCAGGCAACTTTAGTCCCAGCTCCTCAGGAGGCTGAGGCAGGAGAATCGCTTCAGCTCAAGAGGCAGAGGTTGCAGTAAGCCGAGATCGTGCCACTGCACTCTAGCCTGGGCAACAGAATGAGGCTCTACCTCAAAATAAATA